>NC_091003.1:25134584-25455353 GCF_041146395.1 Eulemur rufifrons
CAGAGAAAGGAGCAGATTTTGCGTGGCAAAGACCAGGGGGCCCTTGGGACCTGTTGGACAAGGAGAGTTCCTGAATCCCATTCCAGGAGTCACAAAGGGTGGAGGGGGTGCATCCTGGGCAGATGGGGGAGGGGCTCGAGTTGTTTCTTTGTCTGGGGCTGCTGGGGAAGCTGCAGTTCTCCAGCTTGGCCACAGAGGGGCAGGCTTGGCCTTCAGCCAGCACAGTGTTCCTGCATGCATGCATTCCTTCAGTAACTACTCAGCACCATGTGCCAAGTGGTGACAAGAAATGACAAAGACCCCCCCCCATAGTGGAGAGACCATCATTGCAGAGAACACCCTTGCAGGAGAGACCACTCCTAACCACCAAACAAATCAGTAAAGTGGTTACAGTTGTGGTAAGCGGGATGGAGGAAGCGAAGAGGGAGCTGAACTGAAGGATTTCCAGGAAGAGGCTCTGGCAGGATGAATCCAGGGGGACTATTTGGGGAGGGTCCACCTGAGGAGATGTCAGTTAGACTGAGGCCTGCAGGAAGACAGGTGGCCGTCTACAGTGGAAGGACCTTCTAGGGCAGGAGGGGGGCTCACAGCTCTGAGCAGAGGGGGGCATGGTGGGTGCCAGTGAGGAGAGGAAGGTCTGAGGAGCAAGAGCAGAGCTAGCAGGGCAGCCCCTGGGCTGCCACGGGGTCCAGGCAGAAGGTGGTGGCAGTCTGTGCTGGGGTGCAGCTATGGAGATGGGCGGGTTCAGGGTGTAATTTGGAGGTAAACTGACCAGACTTGCTGATGGATCGGATGTTGGGGAATGAAAAGGGCTAGGAAGTGAGCACCTGGCTGGATGGCTAGGCCCCTCACCAAGAGGACAGTGGGCTTGGGAGTAAAAGGAAAGGGTCTGTCTAGAACATGAGTGATGTGAGGTGCTGGGGACATCCAACTGGTGGTGTCAGTTTGACATGAGAAGTCTGAAGCTCAGGGGAAGGTTCAGACTGGAGATAGAAATGTGACGGATTCGGCAGCGTGTGATGGGAATCTGGCCGTGGTGGTGGTTGTGACTGGCTCAGAGGATAAGGACAGTGAAAGGTCAGTGAGTAGAGGAGCAGCCAGGGAGGTAGGCAGGAGACCTGCCAGACGGCAGAGGGGGTCCACAGGTCCTGGGGAGAGCAGGTGTGCAGCCACCATAGGACATCTTTAGGGTGTCTGCAAGGACTGTTGAGGGTGCAGACCCGCATTGCCAGCTCAGAACCCATGCTCAGACGTAGTGATTAACTGAGGGAAAAGGCTGTCACGTGGCCTTATCGGTATGTCACATTCTTTCACTTGGGTTCTCAGGGACTCCTGTAATGCAGAGTCTCACCAATGTGTCTGTCTTGTCTTGTCTTGTGTGGGTTATTTTTTTTTTTTTTTTTTTTTTTATTGTAAAGATGGGCAGCCAGGCGTGGTGGCTCCCACCTATAATCCTAGCACTCTGGGAGGCTGAGGCGGGAGGATCGTTTGAGCTCAGGAGTTCGGGACCAGCCTGAACAAGAGCAAGACCTCATCTCTACTAAAAAAAAATAGAAAGAAATTAGCTGGACAACTAAAAATATATAGAAAAAATGAGCTGGGCATGGTGGCGCATGCCTGTAGTCCCTGCTACTCGGGAGGCTGAGGCAGGAGGATCGCTTGAGCCCAGGAGTTTGAGGTTGCTGTGAGCTTGGCTGACGCCACAGCACTCTAGCCCGGGCAACAGGGTGAGACTCTGTCTCAAAAAAAAAAAAAAAGAACTGGTTACTGACATGCCTCCACAGGCTGTGAGCTCCCTGCTGTAGCATTAAGCGGAGTCCTCTGGTCACAGGCTCTTCCTCTGTTTGGCCCAAAGTTGAGTGTTGTCTTCCTGGCCTTCCAGATGACAGAAAGGAGATCTCTGCAGGGAGCCCCTTCTCTTCTCACTTAAAAACTTCCTCAGAGAACTTGGCGCTTCCAAGAAGATAGAATAGATACATTCTTCCCTGTCCCTCCTGTTAAATACAACTCAAAACTCTGGGCAGTCTTAGTAAAACAAATATAAGACCCTGAAAGGTTGAGAGAAGAAGGCAGAGCAGCTAGGGGTCTTGGGACCTGAAGAACAACACGGTAGTGTGTTCCCTGGGTTTCCTTTTTTTTTTTTTTTTTTTTTGTTGAGACAGCGTCTCACTTTGTTGCCAAGGCTAGAGTGAGTGCCGTGGCGTCAGCTTAGCTCACAGCAACCTCAGACTCCTCGGCTTAAGCGATCCTACTGCCTCAGCCTCCCGAGTAGCTGGGACTACAGGCATGCGCCACTATGCCCGGCTAATTTTTTCTATATAGATTTTTAGTTGTCCATATAATGTCTTTCTATTTTTAGTAGAGACGGGGTCTCGCTCAGGCTGGTCTCGAACTCCTGACCTTGAGCAATCCACCCGCCTCGGCCTCCCAGAGTGCTAGGATTACAGGCGTGAGCCACCGCGCCCGGCCCCTGGGTTTCCTTTTTAACTTACATATCTCAGAGTTGGAACTAAAGAGGTTGTCACCTGGAAACTCCAATGGGAAACAAACTTCAATAAAAGTTGAAATCATATGGTGTGTTCTCTGATCAAAATGGACTGAAACTAGAAATCACTAACAGAAAGATAACAGGAAGATCTCCAAACACTTGAAAACTAAACACCACACTTCTTCATGGGTCAAAAGGGAATTGTAAAAATACCTTGAATTGAATGAAAATAAAAACATGTCAAAATTTGTGGGACACAGATAAAGCTGTAGTAAGAGGGAATTTATTCCAGTAAAAGCATATGTTAGAGAAGAGGGAAGGTCTCAAATCAATAATATAAGCTCCCACCCCAAGAACCTAGAAGAAAAGAGGAAAATAAACCCAAAGCAAGCAGAAGAAAGAAATAATAAAGAGTAAAAACCAATGAAATTGAAAGCAGACAAACAATAGGGAAAACAGGTTTGGGGCGACGGACATTCCATTCTAGCACCATGACTCAATTTGTCCATAACCTCACAGAGAAGGCCCCAGCGCTGGTGAACTCTGCTGTGACTTATTCAAAGCCTCGATTGGCCACATTTTGGTACTACACCAAGGTTGAGCTAGTTCCTCCAACCCCTGCTGAGATCCCTAGAGCTTTTGAGAGCCTGAAAAAAATAGTCAATAGTACTCAAACTGGTATCTTCAAACAGCTTACAGTTAAGGAAGCCATGCTGAATGGTTTGGTGGCCACTGAGGTGTGGATGTGGTTTTATGTCGGACAGATCATAGGCAAGTGTGGCATCACTGGCTATAATGTTTGAAGACCAATCTTTAACGTCTGATTATATTTGAGTATTCTTGGACCATGTGTGATCAGACTGCTATCTGAATAAAATGTGTCAAAAAAAAAAAAGTAGAGAAAACAAATGAACAAAGAACTGGTTCTTTCAAAAGATGAATAAAATTAACAAACCTCGGGCAAGACTGACAAAAAAGAGAAGATACCATTAAAAATACCAGGAATGGAACAGGAGACATCACTACAAACCCTGCAGACGTGAAAAGGATATTGGAATAGTGTGAACAATTCTATAGCATAAATTTGACACCTTATATGTAGTGGACCAATTCCTTAAAAAACCCAACCTACCATAGCTCACTCGATACAAAAAAAAAATCATTTTGAATAGCTCTATACTTGTTAAGGAAATTGAACTTCCCAAAACGTTCTATACCTGTTAAGGAAATTGAACTTCCCAAAACGTAATGCTGTAATGTCCAGGCCCTGATGGTTTTACTAGAAAGTTCTACCAAACACTTAAAGAAGTTAACACAAATTCTGCATAATTTTTTCCAGAAAATAAAAGAGGAAGAAATACTTCCCAATTCATCTTAGGAAGTTAATATTACTCTGATACCAAAACCAGACAGTGCTCAAAACATTACAGGTCCCTCATAAATATAGATATATATATCCTTAACAAATATTAGCAAACAGAACTAGCAAAAGCAAAGCATCCTGACCAAATGGGATAGATTGTAGAGATGCAAGGCTGGTTCAGTATTTGAAATTCAATCAGTGTAACCTACCATATTAACAGGGTGAAGAAGAAAAATCACATGATCATATCACGCAATGCAGAAAAAACATTTGGTAATATTTAGCATCTATTCATGACCAAAGCCTCAAAAATTAATAGAGAGGAATTTCCTCAACTTGATAAAGAGCATCTACAAAGAACCTAAAGCTAACTTTATGCTTAATGGTGAAAGACTGAATCAAGTACTTTCTCCCTAAGATTGGGAACAAGGCAAGGATCTGTTCTTACTACTATTATTTGACATAGTCCTGGAAGTTCTAGCCAGTGAAATAAGGCAAGAAAAGAAAATAAAAGCATGCAACTAAAAGGGAAGCAATAAAACTGACCCTATTTTCAGATGACGTAATTGTCAAAAATCTAGAGAATCTACCAAAAAAAAAAAAATCCTAGTACTAGTAAAGTGAGTTCAGCAAGATCATAGGATACAAGGTAAACATACAAAAATTATATTTCTGTATACATAAATAGTATATATCACATATTGTATGTACTAGCAATGAACACATTGGCACTGAAATTAAAATGCAATACCATTTAAAATTGCTCAGGTAAATGAGATGCTTAGATATAGATCTAACAAAACACAGGAGTGGTATGCTGAATACAATAAAATGATGATGAAAAAAATAACAGGGCATGGTGGCTGGCCCCTATAATCCCAGCATTTTGGGAGGCAGAGGTGGGAGGGTTGCTTGAAGCTAGGAGTTTGAGACCAGCCTGGGCAACACACCGAGACCCTGTCTCTACAAAAAAATTTAAAAATTAGCTGGGTGTGGTTGTGTACTAGCTACTTGGGAGGCTGAGGCAGGAGGATTGCTTGAGCCCAGGAGTTCCAGGCTACAGTGAGCTATGATCATGCCATTGCACTCCAGCCTATGCAACAGAGTAAAACCCTGTCTCTTTAAAAAAAAAAAAAAAAGAAAGAAAATTTTCAGGATCTAGGACTAAGACAAGGGGTTCTTAGACTCGTCCCCAAAAGCACAAGCCATTAAAAAGAAAAATTGGTAAGTTGGACCTCATCAGAATTAAAAATTTTTGCTCTGACAAAGACCCTGTTAAAAGGATGAAAAGAAGCTGTAGAATGAAAGAAAATATTTGCAAACCACATATCTAACAAAGGACTAGTACTGGTTTCTAATATATAAAGAACTCTTAAAATTCATCAGTAAAACACACACAAATATTATTAATCCCATTAGAAAGAGAGCAAAAGACTTGAAGAGACATTTCACTGAGGAGGATCTACAGATAGCAGATAAACACATGAGAAGGTGTGCAACATCACTGGCCCCCAGGGAAGTGCAAATTAAAGCCACAGCTAGAGAACCACCTATTAGAATGGCTAAAATAAAAAGCAGTGACAACACCAAATGCTGGTGGGTCTACAAGGACACTGATCACTCATGCTGTGTTGCTGGTGGGAATGTAAAATGGTACAGCCACTCTGGAAAAGAGTTTGGTAGTTTCTTCCAACTACATGCGACCCAGCGGTTACCATTTTGGGTATTTATTCCAGAGAGATGAAAGCTTCCCTGTACATGAATATTAATGGCATTTTTATTGGTGATAGCCAGAAACTGGAAACAAATCAGATGTCCTTCAGCAGATGAGTGGTTAAACAAGCTGTGGTCAATACACATGGAATACCACTCAGCAATAAAAAGTAACCAGCCGTTGGTACAGGTTGAGTATCCCTTACCCAAAATGCTAGAGACGGGACATGTTTTGAGTTTCAGATTTTGGAATATTTCCATTATATTTACCAATTCAGAAATCCAAAAATTTGAAATGCTCCAGTGAGCATTTTCTTTGCCATGTTGGTGGCTCAAAACGTTTCTGGTTTTGGACGTATGCAACCTGCACGTGCAACAACTTGGAAGAACCTGGATTTGAAGAGAAAGCCAATCTCAAAGGTTATGTACTGATTTCATTCATATAACACTCTTGAAATGATGCAGTTGTAGAAATGTAGAAGAGATTGGTGATTGCCAAGGTTTAAGGAGGGGGGGGTTGGGGCAGGGAGGTTAGTGGGTGTGACTCTAAGGACAACCCAGGGATCCTAGTGGTGATTGAAATGCTCTGCGGTTTTGTCAGCGTCAATGTCAGCATCGTGATATTGTGATCTAATTATATAAGCTCTTGTTATTGGGGGAAACTGCATGAAGGGCACATAAGATTTCTGTATTATTTCTTCCAACTACACGTACCTCAAAATGAAAAGTTTAATTAAAAAGGAAAACGCCTCCCCACACTGCTGCCATTGATGGGAGAAGACCCAAACCCTCGGTGTGTATCCTGCCCTCTTCTCCTCCCTAGAATGTGACACAGCTCTGGAGCCTCCACACCTCGAGGGGCTCCTCTCCCCCTACATACCCAGGCCTTGCCTTGGGGCCTTCTGTTGGCCTGCTGGGTATGAGTGGGTGGGTCCTGGAGGTGCAATGCCAGTGTGACAGGTACACGGCTGGGCCCTGCGGAGAAAGCCACCAGAGTGGGCTTTGTGATTTTTCTTTCCCCAGTGGTTGCTAGTTAACAGTTAAAAATTTGTCCCTAGCATTTTGGTTTTGCATTTCTTGGATTACTAGTAGGTTGAACATTTTTCCATGTCTTTGTTTACTGTTTTGGATAATTTTAAAGATGAGAGAACTACTGACACCTTCTGCCTACCCCACCCCCATCCCTGGAGTTGGGTGCTGTGGGGAAGCTAAAGATGTTTCAGTGGGGCCCACGTCCTCAGGCAGTTGAGGACCACAGTCAAGAGCAGTGTATATTCTCCCCCACATGCTGTCACTAAAGTAGCAGTGTTTTTTGAGTTTTCGACTCACCCTTTTCCTCCCCAAATCCTGAGTTTTGTGTCAGTAGATACTGTTTGCAAACAGATTTTGAAAGCAGGGTCAGCAGGCCTAGAGGACTGGTTGACCAGTGAGAATAAGGGAGAGTGGAGGCTACAGAGGGTGACAGTGGTCCCCGAGTGCTGTGGCCTCCTGCCTGGCTGGCTCTGAAAAGGATGCTTTGGTTTTCTTGGCGTTCCCCCATGCACATGTTCCCTTTAGGGGCAAAGGAGGGACAAGGTTACCTTTGATCTCTAGGTCTGTCATCCCCTATTGGGAAGAGGTCAGAGGTCAATGGCTAGGGACAGTATGTTCATTGAGAATCAATCGCCATGTGAGGAGGAAGTGGGACGTAGTGAAGACTTGAAGCATTGTCAGGAATGTCAGGCAGGTGTGGGGTGGTGAGTGGCCTTAGCAAAGGCTGCCTGGCCGCCCTTCCTCACTGCCCTCTTGCCTTGGTTCTCTTGGTGACTCCACACAGGTGTATGCCCATGCAGGCGCGACGCTGGAGGGGAAGATGTATGTCACCTGCGGCCGCAGAGGGGAGGACTACCTGAAAGAGACACACTGCTACGACCCGGGCAGCAACACCTGGCACACCCTGGCCGATGGGCCCGTGCGGCGTGCCTGGCACGGCATGGCAACCCTCCTCGACAAGCTGTACGTGATTGGGGGCAGCAACAACGACGCTGGCTACAGGAGGGACGTGCACCAGGTGAGTCGGCCGGGGCTGCCCACACACATCGTCATTCCCATCCCTCCCAGTTTTTGATGGAAATTTTAATTGCAGAGTTTTTTTTAAATAGACTTTACTTTTTAGAGCAGTTTTAGGTTCACAGCAAAATTGAGTGGAAGGTACAGAGAGTTTCCCTGCACCCCTCCCCCGACACAGGCACAGCCTCCCCCACTGTGGACGTCCCGCTCCAGCGGGTGCACGGGCTACAGCCAATGAACCTGCATTGACACGTCACCACCCATGTTAGGCTCACTTTTGGTGTTGCACATTCTGTGGGTTTGGACAGATGAAAAATGACATGGATCCACCATAACAGTATCACATAGAATAGTTTCACTTGTGCCTTTTTTTAAATTACAAACTTCTGTTATAAAGTTCATATAACCACATTGCAGAGCCTCTAAAAAAATAGATGAAGATGAGGAAAATCACTCATATTTGGGCCCCTGCAGCACTATTTTTCAGTCTTTTTACCTTTGCATGTTTTCTGCCTAATTGTAGTCAAAGAGCATCCCATTCTGCTTTGCTGATGTCTGTCCTGTGCATTTTCCTTTTTTTAAAAAAATTTTTTGTAGAGACGGGTCTTGCCATTGCCCAGGCTGGTGTTGAACTCCTGGCCTCGGGTGATGCTCCCACCTAGGCCTCCATAACTGCTGGGGTTACAGGTGTGAGCCACGTCTTCCAGTTTAACACCCAGTCTTCACAACTCCCCCTGCCCCTGCCCCTCCTGGGGGCTCAGCAGTATTCTGTCAAACTGATGCTTCATTTTGCTTGGTCTAAGTTTTATCTATTCCAAATAAGATTACAAGTAATATTTGCTTTGCAGAGCTTTTCAGGCATTTTGGATTATTTCCTTTGGTTCATGCAGTGATTTGCAAAGTGTGGTCCCCAGACTAGCGGCACCCACATCACCTGGGAACCCTGTAACAAATGCAGGTTCTCAGGCCCCACCTGCTTCAGAAGCTCTGGGGGTGGGGCTTGGTGATCTGGGTTTTAACAGGCCGTAGGGTGGTGAGACCCTCCAGGCTGCCGTAGCCAGTCATCACAAGCTTAGTGACTTAAACAGCATGAACTTACTCTTACGGCACTATAGGTCAGATGTCAGCCAACATGGGTCTCGCCAGGCTAAAATCAAGGTGTCACCAGGGCGTCCTTCCTTTGTAGAGCCCTGGGGGGATCTGTCCTGGTTCCGTCAGGTTGATGGCAGAATTCACCCCCTGGTGGTTGTGGGACTGCGGCCTGTTTCCTTGCTGGCTGTCAGCTGAAGGCCCTTCTCAGCTTCCAGAGGCTGCAGCTTTCCCTCCTCTGGCTTTCGCCTTCCACTTGCAGGGCTTATGGGAGTGGGTGGGTCTACCTGGGAAATCTAGGATAACAGCCCCACCCCAGGGTCTGTCCTCTTAATCCCATCTACAAAGTCCCTTTTGCCAGTAAGGTAACCTGTTCACAGGTGCCAGAGATTAGAGCCTGGACGTCTTGGGACTGTTATTCTGCCTACCGCAGCTGAAGAACCAAAAGTGATTAATCAGTCAAGAAGACAAGATGTTTATGGCTCTTAATACATGTTGCCAAATTCCTGTCCTGACCTGTCAGGTACACGGTAGTAATAGCTTTACCACAGCTCCACCAGCACTGGGCTTTGTGATTTTTCTTCCCCCAGTGATTGCTAGTTAACAGCTGAAAATTTGTCCCTAGCATTTTGGTTTTGCATTTCTTGGATTACTAGTAGGTTGAACATTTTTCCATGTCTTTGTTTACTGTTTTGGATAATTTTGAAGATGAGAGAACTACTAATACCTTCTGCCTACCCCACCCCCATCCCTGGAGTTGGGTGCTGTGGGGAAGCTAAAGACGCTTCAGTGGGGCCCACGTCCTCAGGCAGCTTCCGTCTTGTGGAGGGGAGAGCAGCAGTACCCCCAGAGCATGGAAATGGCCTCATGCTGACAGGCGGACGTGGGGGCCAGAGGCTGATCTGCAGACCTGTTCATCTCTGGGTGACTCAGAGCATCAGCCCGGCCCCTGGGCAAGGAGTTCCAAGCTAGCCCCGCACTACGCTTCTGGCGTGGGGTGCGGGGGCAGCCTATCAGAGTGGCGGGTGACCAAGGCCGCCCTGGTCAGCTGGCCCCCCGGGGGTGGTGCCTGGCAGGCCCTTCCCAGCAGGTGCCGGGCTTTACTCTGGCCTTGGCTTTGCAGGTGGCCTGCTACAGCTGCACGTCCGGGCAGTGGTCGTCTGTCTGCCCGCTCCCAGCTGGGCACGGCGAGCCCGGCATTGCTGTGCTGGACAACAGGATCTACGTGCTGGGCGGCCGCTCTCACAACCGCGGCAGCCGCACAGGCTACGTGCACATCTACGACGTGGAAAAGGACTGTTGGGAAGAGGGGCCTCAGCTGGACAACTCCATCTCCGGCCTGGCAGCCTGCGTGCTCACCCTTCCCCGCTCCCTGCTGCTCGAGCCCCCCCGCGGGACCCCCGACCGCAGCCAGGCCGACCCAGACTTCGCCTCCGAGGTGATGAGTGTGTCTGACTGGGAGGAGTTTGACAACTCCAGCGAGGACTAGGCTCCCAGTTTCTGGTGTCAGAGGGAAGGGTGGTGGGGCTGCCAGGGCCGTGAAGCCCACGTAGCCTAGGCCGGAGCACTTTACTTCGGGCTGGCTGGCCCCTTCCCCCTTTCTTCACACCAGCCCCTCGGCTAGCCTGCCTTGGGTGCCTGCAGGGCCCGGGCAGATTGTGGCTGTGGATTGCGTTACAGCGGGAGGTGCTCCTGAAAGGCTGTGGTCCCTGCAGGAGTTGATCAGGCCCCACCCTGCCTAGTGAGCCCGAAGAGGGCTCACAGGTCACCGGCTGGCTCAGCCTTCTCCTCTCCCTCCCTGGATCTGGTGCCTGCAGGGCTGAGGAGGTCCCTTCCCCAAAGGGACCTGGGAACTGGCAGCCCTGGCTAGGGGGCCTGAGGCAGGTCACACCCCTCTTTCTGAATGGGGTGGGGCTGGGTGAGCAGCTGGGGCTTGAGAGGTTGAGAGCTCCCCTGGGGCAGAGAGGGAGCAGAGATACGTAAACTTGCCTGGAACCGGTTCTAGTGATAAAAAGACCCCCTACTGCTGGGTTTTTCTGACCCCATGTTCTTGATAAATGAAATAAAGCATCTTATAAAAGGTGTTCATTGTTTTCCTGTGGCCACAGCCTCAGTTGCTTTCTACACAGCAGGTCCCCAGGAAGTGCAGGTTTCTGGGGTCACAGCTGCCATGGAGGACAGGCTGTGGTGTGGGAGGCAAGGCCAGGGCTGAATGGTACCCGAGAGGCCACAACCCTGCCCGGGAGCAAAGAACAGTAAACTCCCCAAGTCATCAGGAGACCTGGAAGCCACCAAGTCTGGTGACAGGGGGTCATCCAGCCTGCTTGAGCACCTGCTCAGGTGTGGAACTCTTCGCCTAACCAGGGCAGCTATTGCATTTCAGTCCAGCTCCAGTTAGAAATTTCTCAGCCCCAAGTAAAGCGCCAGCCTGAGGACCAGGGACTGGGAGCCTTGGCATCCAGTGGGGGAGACGGTGTCCGGGGAGGGGCGTGATGAGACACAGGCCTGCAGGGAGGGGTGGCCCTGCCGCCTGTGCCCTCTGACCTGCATTTCCTATAGGCTCATCAGGTGACCCTTAGGCACCTGTCTCAAGGCCCACGCTGGCACAGCAGATGGGACCCTAGCCTGTCCACCTTTATCGGTGCTTTTCCCACATTCTTGGGGCCACCAGACATAGCCTGCGCCCCACACGGATGGGCAGGGGGTCCACACCAACCTCACCACACGGCCAGGCCGCACAAAGCTTCCTTCCACCTGAACACCTGCCCCTCCTGTCTGCCGCGGGGGCTGCACCTGTGGATTCCCCCCGTGGGCCTCCTGCAGGGAGCCACCCCACAGACAGGGCTGGGACTTCCTGAGGCCCCATCCTCCCCAGGCGACTGGGTGGGGTGTGGGGACCACCCAGTCTTTTCATTGGCACCCTGTCATGGAAGCGAGGAGGGCGGGGGCAGCTGTGCTCCTTGATGGGGGGACAGGATGGGGAGGGCAGGCCATCATCGCTCTGGGCTTTCCCATCTGGATACTCCAGGGACTTGAGAGGTGAGGTCCTCGGAGTTGTGTTCCTCTCAACCATGCGTGTGTGTGACCTTCCTCACTGTCCTGGGTACCCCTGAGGAAATGTGACATCACCTCAGGCAGCAGGCCCATTGTCAACCTTCGGTGAGTCAGTTCCAGTGGGGCAGCATGGCCACACCCCCCAGTGTCAGCTCCCCTGCGAGAACACGGGCTCAGAGTAGGGGTCTCACTCTGGGTCTCAGGCCCAGCACTTCCTGTGTCTCTGCCGTAAGTTCCTGCAGACCCTAAAGGTTTCTGGAAGGGAGGAGCACCAGAAATGCCCCAGCACTCTCTCCAGTATGTCCCGAGCTTGCTGGCACTGTCTCCCCGCCCAGGCCACCAAGCACAGCCACAGGCTTGCTGGAGCCCTCTGGTCTGCAGGGGGCAGGAAGGGCCCACTGAGGTCTTGCACAGCCCGGGGAGGGGCCGGGGAGCTGGGCACAGCCTCGGCCCCAGCCCGGCTTGCGTGGCCACACCACCTCATGCCCCTGAGCTGAGGCACCCCAGCCAGGCGCTCCACCGTGGCTGGCTCTCAGCCCTGCTGTCATGCAACATCCTCCTCACCCTTCGAGGTCCACCTCCCTCAGGCAGCCATCCCGACCAGAACTAGTGGCAGGGCTTAGTTCCTGCCGTTTGCCTCCTGGGGTCAGTCGTCAGGGGGCCTGTGAACCCACCCTTCATCCTGCGTGCGCCTGGCACCACGTGCATGACCCTTCTATTCCCTGGTGCTTCTCAGTCTCCCACTAGGGGTGTGGCGGCGGCTGGGACAGACGAGGGCCCACCTATGACACCCGACATTGCCATCCACCTTGAGGGATGGGACGTGTGCACAGGGCCATGGGTCTGAGTGATATGTGGCTGGCGATGGTCCTGTTCCTGAGGGCAGTGGGGGCAGCCAGGTGTGAGGTTGGAAAGGCCTGGCACACAGACAGGGGTGGGTAGAGATCCGAGACATTTCGGAGGTCCTAGGGGTGGGTGTGGTGGGCCATCATCCAGGTGGGGCCCTTCCTGTAGGGGTGTCGTGGGGGAGTTCTAGGGGAAGGGGAAAGAAGGTGCTGGAGTTTGAGCAGCCTGTTCATGCACTTGGGCCAGCTGAGATGAGTGTCCTTCCCTCCAGCCCAGGGGTCAGTGCTTCTAAAGCCAGGAGCTGGGCTGGGACAGACACTCTGCCACAGGGACCTCTGCTGGCCTCTGTTGGTGACAGCCATTGGGAGCCTCTGTGGGAGGGGCCTCCGGCACTGAGAGGGCACTGCTGAGGTCAGGGCTGTGCCTGGGCTGAGCTGCCCAGAAGTGGTTGGCCTGTTTACTTGTCCCCAAGAAGTGTTTGCATTCATGACCACACTGGTTCAACTTTCCTTCCAGCCCACCCCACCTCCCTCCTGCACCAGCATGGCACAAGCTCCCATCCTGTTCCTCCCCATCCCACCCTTCGCCCTGCCAGCCTGGTGATACCCATGGCCTTGGGGGCCTTTCAGTGGCTCCTGTCCCAAGCCTCCTCCTCCAGCCCGCCCTTCATGGCTGTTGGCCTGCCACATCCCAAGAGATTCTGCCTGCCCACACTCAGCGAGCATCTGTCCGGCTGCTTGCTGCCTTCGACCCAAAGAAGACAGGTGCCTCTCCCTGCTCAGGCCCTCTGCCAGCTCTTAAGTCCCCAAAGGACAGTCATCCTTGCTGAGATCTGGCTGCACACAGGGGGTGTTTGTGCTTCTGCCCAACCTTGCTGCTTGGGCCTGAGGTTGGGTCTGCACCCCACCACGAGGGCCCCGTACTTTGCTGCTTCCCAGCCTCAGTTCCCGCTTGCTCCTGGGCTCCCTAGGCCCTGGCACTTTCCGTGTGGCACCTCCTCTTCCCTCTGCTCTGTGCTGTCACCCACCCTGCCTGATGCAGGGGTTCCCATTCTCCAGCCCTGACTTCACCTTCTGGACCTTTCCCTCTGGAGATTCCACAGCCACCTTGAGTAGAATCCATGTCCCAGGCTCCCAGCCCCCTCACCCCTTGGCGAGGACTGCAGGGTTTCAGTCCCAGAGACCCTCCCTCTGCCTTTACCTCCCCGTTCTGTCAGAGTCCACAGCTGGGCCATTCTGCCTCCACGGCATCTCTCCCAGACGTGCCCATGGGGACCCCCTTGCCCGCGCCCCTGGTCCAGACCGAGTCTACCCGCAGGCCTCAAGCGTCCTGCCCGGTCCGCGCCTTGTGCGCCTCGAGCGCGCTGAGCGCGGGAGGAGCCGAGGGCGCACTCCAGCGCCACAAGGGCTTCAGCTCTGGGGGCTGCAGAGATGGCTTTCGGCCTCGACCCGGGCCGTCTGAGGGCCACCCGGAGGCTCCCTGGCGGGTTCCGAGGTGCTGGAGCCGAGAGCGCTCGGGCGGCGCGTCCGTGTCTCCCACCCCCGCTGCCCGCCCGGCCTGGCCGCGCAGTGAGCGCACAGGGGCAGCTTCTCCGGGGGGTGTCTGGGGAGGAGAGGGAAAGGCGCGGGAAAGGGGGATTCCTCAGCCAGGCCCGGCGGCCCTCCCTCCCCCCGCGCTCGGCGGGCCGCCTCCAAGTTGGCCCCCAAGTTTGCGAGCGGCGCGTGGGGGCGGGGGCTGCGCGGAGGGGCGGTGGCGCGGCGGGAGGGTGGGGTCTGGCGCGCGGGGCGGGCGCTGCCGCCTGGCCGGCCGCGGCTGGCCCGGGATCAGGGAGCCGATGTGGAATTTCCTGCCCGGCCCGGCGCCCCTCCTGCCGCCCCCCGCCCGGCCTCGCACTCCGCTTCCGGCCGTTCTCGCTGCGGCCGCACCCGCGCCCGCGCCCGCCCCGCGCCTGCCCCGCGCCGCATGGAGGGCGCAGGGCCCCGGGGGGCCGGGCCGGCGCGGCGCCGGGGAGCCGGGGGGCCGCCGCCACCGCTGCTGCCGCCGCTGCTGCTGTTGCTCTGGCTGCTGCCCGGCCCCGCGGCGCCCCAGGAGCTGAACCCGCGCGGCCGCAACGTGTGCCGCGCGCCTGGGTAGGAGCCCGGCCTGGCGGGGGAGGGGGCCGAGAGGGACGCCCTGGGGAGGGGACGCTGGCGCTCGGCGTCGGTGGGGGGCTCCCGGGACCTCCCTGTGCCGAGCGTGCGGGCCCCTTCGGACGCCCTCGCCGACGCCGGCTCCGTTCCACGCCGAGTTTGGGCCCCGGGCCACGGCAGTGCATCCGAGGATACCCTGGACCACAAGTCACCTGAGAGGAGAACAGAGTGACGTGGGCGCCCAGAGGGGTGACACACGGTGTCCGAGGTTTCAGGAAAGACTCGGAAAAAGACTCAGCCTTGGGCTGAGTTGTGAAGGCCTTAGGGAGAAGCCAGGGAAGGGCATTTCAAGCAGAAGGAACCGCATGTGCGAAGGCCCAGGCACCAGTGCGACTCGAGCCTGGAGTGGAGTGAGGGGGGTCTAAGGGAGAGGAGCGGCGCTCCCGGGAAGTGGGAGCAGGAGAGGGCTCGGGGCAGGCGAGACTCGGAAAGACAGATTCGCGTCTTAGAAAGAGCGGGCGCGGTGGGAGGGGGTGGTGACGAAGGTGAGCTCCGCGGAGCCGGCGCTCAGAGTGGACCAGACGGAAGCCCGAGTCGAAAAGACAATGACAGGCGCAGGGAACTGGAGGATGTGGGAACCCCGGCGACTCCCAGGTGGGGATCCTGGGAGCATGAAGGGGCCGCATAGAGGTGGGGCCCCACAAGGAGCCGGCTGGGGAAGCCAGTGTGGGACAGGCAGGGGACAGGCCCTGCCGGAGGTCGGCGGGCCTGGGAGCTTGTGCGAAGGGCGAAGTGCCGAGGACAAGACGCCAGGAGTGGGAACAGGGGTCGGGGGACCTGGTCGGCTGGTCAGAGGCCGCGGCGAGGTCAAGGGCATCTCGACTCGTGGGGGCGCCGTGGCCTGCGTTGGGGGGCGCCGCACGGGCGGGCAGCTGGAGAGGCGGCCGCGGGCCCCGGGCTGGGTCCGGTCGGGGCGCCCTGGGCCTCAGGGCCGCGGGAGGCCGAGTCCAGGGTCTCGGCGGTCGGCGCAGACAAGGGGCTGTAAGGGGGCCGCGCGCGGTTTCCGAAATCGGGTCCGAGGCGCGCAGACCCCTCCCCGCTGCGAGCCCCGCCTCCGGGGCGGGGGCCGGCCTGGCCCGCCATCTGCTTCGCATCGACGCCGCCGCGGCCGCCTCGGGCCTCCCGGGCCCAGGAATGCAGCGGCGGCGGCGGGCGGGGCCGGGCCGAGAGGGGAGTGCGCGATCGCCCCGGGGCTGGCTGCTCGGCCCACCCTCCGCCCCCAACAGGGCCAGGGCCAGGGCCAGGGATGGGGGTCCCACGGCAGGCTCCAGCTGACGGGAAGCCGGAGACCTCCCCATGAGGGGCCTGTTCCCGTAACCAAAGAGCCCGGGTTTGCATTCACATCATGGTGCCACCCCGACCCAGCTGTGTGGACCTGGGCAAGTTGCTTGACCTCTCTGGGCCTGTATCCACCTCTATAAAATGGTGATCACACCCACTTCATGGGGTTAAGGGAGGATTACTGTGATCGCGTGTGGCCAGGGTTAACGAGAAGGACGGCCACTCCATGCACTGCGCACCTGGGATCCGGGCCACCTCTTTGTTACCCTCCCTCGCCTTGCAAGGCTTCCACCAGCCAGTCCCTTTCCTGGGGGGCAGGAGTCCCAGGGGAGAGGGGCATATTCAGCCACTAACATCCCATGCACCTACTGTGTGCCAGGCCTGTGCCTGTGCCCGACAGAGACCAACGCCTCTGTCCTGGTGGTGGAGGAGACATAGAGACCAGAAAAGCAAGTGCATCTAGACAGCTGGGGAGCTGGGGAGGAGGTGCTGAGTTGGAGGGTGCGGTTTCATTTCAGATGATCTGGGGAGACCCCCTGAGAAGGGGCTGGGTGAGCACAGGCCTGCGGGAGAGGGGGCGGGTGGGTGTCTGGGGCAAGGCTCCCAGTCCAGACGGCTTCGGAAGTAGAGCCCAGGAGGGCTGTCAGTGAGGGTGGGCTGCCTCTGCTCGGAGGACTTTTTCTCTGAGGGCCATGGGAACCCCAGGGGGCTTTGCACAGGGGGGTGGGATGGCACCGCGGGGCAGGGGGGGCAGAAGCTAGGGCCAGTTACGAAGTCAGGAGAAGCCAGGGAGATGGCAGGTGGCTCTCCCTTCCACGTGGCAAGGGAGAAGTGGCCCCACCTCAGATGTAGTTTGGGAGACAGAGCCGACGTATGTCTCCTTGGGTCTGTTGTGGGCTGGAAAGAGGAGTTAGAGATGCCTCTCGGGGTCTCAGCTTCCCAGCCTGGAAGGACAGAGGTTACCTGAGATGCAGAAGACTTGGGGTGCGGAGAAGGTCGGGAGTTCAGTTCAGCCTGAGACACCCCCGAGGCCTCCCAGTGGTGACATCTTGTCCAATGGGCAGTTGGATTTGCCAGTCTGGCGCTGAGGGCCCCCAAGTCATTGTCAGTGTCCTGATGGGACCCAGTGAACTTCCTGAGGGGGCTGGTGTGGACAGAGGAGGCATCTGAGACAGGGACAGAAACCAGGAGGGGTAACGGGGGGAACAGGAGAGCCGGGCAGGTGTGGGGTCCCACGTGCTGTGGCAGGCAGAGAAGTCTCCCTGGCTGGCTTTGGGGGAGAACGGTGACAGGCACAAGAAGCAGACTTTAAGATGGGCGCAGTCGCTGTGCATTTGAATCACAGAACTGTATGATCCGTGGAGCAGCAGCCCGCAGCACGTCATGCATGCTGAGCGGAGGTGCTCTGCGGAGTGGCCTGGCTCGCGGGGTCTCGCTAACTTGCAGAGCCAGCGTGGGAACTGCCCCTGCTGTGGGCCATTGCTCCCCACCCACCTTCGTGCGATCTCCAAGCGTGGCCTTGCCACACTAGCCTTGTCTGCCAGCACTTCCAAGAAGGAAGGCCTCTTGTTCTCGGTGAACCCACATGGGCTCTGTCCTGCCAGTGGGTGTCAGCTCTGCTGGGGTGAGGCCTGGCACCCACTGTGCTGAGATGACCAGATAGACTCGGGCTCCCTGGAAACTGCTCCCAGAATTTCCGGGTTCAGCACGGGCTGGAGGGCAGACTGACTTAAACCAAAGCCAAGGCTAAGCTCTTAGTGTGCGCAAACACTTCACACATCTTGTCTCTCTTAATCCAGCCAAACCCACGGGCCCCCTTGTATAGCTAAGGAGCCTGAGGCTCAGAGAACTTAAGCTCCATGCCCGAAGTCCCAGGCAGCAAACCCAGCTGAGTATGCCCTTAAGACCAGGCTGCTAGTTACAGAGTCATGCGGCCAGGCCATCCAGGGCAGAAGGGGGTCAGTGCCTCCGGGACAATCCCATCTGGCAAGGCTGCCTGCAGGGGGGACACCAGCAGAGGCTGTCCATCCAGAGGCCAGGGTTCAGAACCAGGCACAGGGGGGAGGGCGATGAGCTAGCAGACTTGGGTCTCCCTGCTAGTGGGTACCTTCAAGCCCCCAGGTCAGGGCTGGGTGGGTGGGGACAATGTGGGGGACAGGAAAAGCCAGGCCTGCCTTGTATTCCTGTCTCCAGTTTTATTAGCTGAAAATACACTGGACTTACTCCTCGAAGTTTGGGATTGTACGATCCTGTTCAGGTACCATCTGTGGCCTGAGGGAGAGCCAAGTCCTTTCGGTGAGGAGGGGCCTCCCTTAGGGCCTCGGTGCCCCATCCAGGGTGTGGCAGCCATGGCGAGCTGGGGAATGGCTGGGGAGTCTTCTGCAGCCCGGGCAGGAGTGTTCAGGGCATGGTGGGACAGCTGCAGCCTCTCCCTTCCCAGTCTGTCCCACCCTCCAGCGTCTCCAGGTCCCCCCAGGCTGCTCCCACCGCCGCAGCCTTCTTTTAGATTCAGATCCTTCTGATGCACACTCCTTTTCTCTAAAGTGTGAATGGCTGCTACGTGCCTTTAGGATTGAGGCGAAGTTCTTTTGAGTCTGATGGGACTCTACGATCCTACAGCCTCAGTGGCTGTTCCTTCTCAGCCTCCTCTGGCCCCCAAGTGTGGGCTCACCCCAGCTCAGCCCCTGAGCACCCCTCCAGCCATCCTGTCTCCCCTCAGGCAGGGCCCCCAACCTTTGTGCCCACACCCCACATCCGCCCAGTGCTACAGTTACA
Organism: Eulemur rufifrons; assembly: GCF_041146395.1. Taxonomy (NCBI): domain Eukaryota; kingdom Metazoa; phylum Chordata; class Mammalia; order Primates; family Lemuridae; genus Eulemur; species Eulemur rufifrons. Next base: position 25,153,432 of record NC_091003.1, read on the forward strand.
AATTACCGTATGCTGAGGTGACATCCCATACTTTGTAAAGCTGAATAAAATGAAACAAGAGTCAACCAATCAGCGTAATAGAGGCCCTAGTATCCCCTTCCTCCACCCAAGTCCTGCCCTGGTGCTCTGGAGCCTCACAGCGACTTTCCTTTTGCACGTGGAGGACTCCGCATGTGCCTGCTCCTTCCTGCCTCCCTCCGAAGCCCCCTCTGCCAAGTGGTCACCTCTGTGTACAACCCATCCCCCACAGAGGATGCCCCTCTGCCCTCCTGCTTGGCCCCAACTGGGCATGCAGGTGTGTCCGTCTGGCCCAGCCAGTCCTGGTGCTGTCCCAGTCATATCACATCAGGATCCCTGACACCCATCTGGCCGGGCCCCCCTTCCCAGGGAACCCCTAGACACCCACATTTGAGCAGGTCCTGGAGGCCCAGGGTCCTCTCCCCAGCTCACTGCAGCCCCTCCTGGGACACACGGCCTCTTCTCAGGCCTAGTGGCTGTGGGAGAGGAGTTAGGCAGGACACGGAGGGTGAAGGCATCGGCTCCCCAGGGCTGGAGTTTGTGTCTTCCCTGCTCACTGGGAGTCTCCGCACCTACAACAGTGGCTGGCAGGGCCTCGGTAACCCCCTCGCTAGGGGAGGACCGCGACCGGGGAGGCGGGGAGGCTGCCGCGGAACCCTGGGGCGGATGGGGCTGAGGGACAGGCGACAGGCTCAGTGGTCCTCCCTCTGCTCCAGCTCCCAGGTGCCCACGTGCTGCGCCGGCTGGAGGCAGCAGGGGGACGAGTGTGGGATCGGTGAGTGGGGCACCCCGGGGACCTGGCCAGGGGGCAGAGGCGGGGCTAGGATGTGCGGCAGCTGGGGCCCGTCTCGTCCACAGCGGTGTGCGAAGGCAACTCAACGTGCTCAGAGAACGAGGTGTGCGTGCGGCCGGGCGAGTGTCGCTGCCGCCACGGCTACTTCGGTGCCAACTGCGACACCAGTGAGCTCGGGGTGGGGCGGGGCCTGAGCAGGGAGGCGGGGTGCGGGGTCGGATACGGCTTGGGGGCGGGTCCCCAAGCGGGGGCGGGAGCCGGGGACCCAGGGCAGGTTCCTTGAATAGGCCCGGGCACCCACTCAAGCACCGGGGCCATCCACCCTCTCTGCTCGTCTCTGCAGAGTGCCCGCGCCAGTTCTGGGGCCCCGACTGCAAGGAGCTGTGTAGCTGCCACCCACACGGGCAATGCGAGGACGTGACGGGCCAGTGTACTTGTCATGCGCGGCGCTGGGGCGCGCGTTGCGAGCACGCGTGCCAGTGCCAGCACGGCGCGTGCCACCCTCGGAGCGGCGCGTGCCGCTGTGAGCCGGGCTGGTGGGGCGCGCAGTGCGCCAGTGCATGCTACTGCAGCGCAACGTCGCGCTGCGACCCACAGACCGGAGCCTGCTTGTGCCACGCAGGCTGGTGGGGCCGCAGCTGCAACAATCAGTGCGCCTGCAACTCGTCGCCCTGTGAGCAGCAGAGCGGCCGCTGCCAGTGCCGCGAGCGGACGTTCGGCGCACGCTGCGATCGCTACTGCCAGTGCTTCCGCGGCCGCTGCCACCCGCTGGACGGCACGTGCGCCTGCGAGCCGGGTTACCGTGGCAAGTACTGTCGCGAGCCGTGCCCCGCCGGCTTCTACGGCTTGGGCTGTCGCCGCCGGTAAGCGCGGGCCCCGGCCGCGGAGGGAGGAGGGAAAGGCGGGCCGCGAATGGGGCGGAGGTGGGGCCGGTCCCCGCCCCCCCTAGCCTCGACCCCTTCCCCAGGTGCGGCCAGTGTAAGGGCCAGCAACCGTGCACGGTGGCCGAGGGCCGCTGCCTGACGTGTGAGCCCGGCTGGAACGGAACCAAGTGCGACCAGCCGTGCGCCACGGGCTTCTACGGCGAGGGCTGCAGCCACCGTTGCCCGCCGTGCCGCGACGGGCACGCCTGCAACCATGTCACCGGCAAGTGCACGCGCTGCAACGCGGGCTGGATCGGCGACCGGTGAGCAGCCGTGCCTGCATCGGCCCAGACACGCAGCCCCCGGCCTGCCTCCCGCACGAAAGCCCTCTGCACCCTTTGGGTCCGTTTGCCTCTATTTCTGCTGACGCCCCTCCCCTCGTTCCAAGGTGCGAGACCAAGTGCAGCAACGGAACCTACGGCGAGGACTGCGCCTTCGTGTGTGCAGACTGTGGTAGCGGCCACTGCGACTTCCAGTCGGGGCGCTGCCTGTGCAGCCCCGGCGTCCACGGGCCCCAGTGAGCGCCCCGGGACCAGAGGGGGTTGGCGGCGAGATATCCCAACACAGGGGGCTCCAGCCAGACCCCAGGGGCTGAGGAGGTGGGGCCCAGGCGGGCCTCACCACCCTGGGCGGGGCTGTCACCCCAGCCAAGGAGTGACAACAGGCTCTTTGGGGCAGTTTCCTGCCCCGGTGTGGAGCCGATGCGCGCAGCCTGTGGTCGGTGGGCTTCTGAGGTGACCCCGAGGTGGTGTAGAGGGAGCAAGGACTCCCACTTATAGTCAAAGGTCTGGTCCGGTGGCCCCTCTTCCTACCCGCACGAGAGTCAACCCTAGAAACGACGCTGCGGCCGTAACCGCGGTCCCATCCCCCACCAACAGCCTCGCAGGGGGTGCCCACGTTGATCTCCAAAACACTGGCCACCCAGCGCGCGCCCACGGGTCGGGGTGGGCCGCGGTGGGCCGCGGTGGGCCGCGGTCCTTAGAGAACGGGGCTAGGGAGCCCAGCTCCGGGACCAGGACCGGGACCGCGCGGGCTGGTCGCGGGAGCCGGGCGGGAGCAGAGGGCGTCCCCAAGGGGCTGCGGTCCGCCTGACCCCGAGCCCCCACAGCTGCAACGTGACGTGCCCGCCCGGGCTCCACGGCGTGGACTGCGCCCAGGCCTGCAGCTGCCACGAGGACTCGTGCGACCCGGTCACCGGCGCCTGCCGCCTGGGTGAGTGATGGGGGGCGGCGCGTCTGGGAATGCGGGGGTGCGGACACCCGCGCTGATCCGGTGCCCCCCACAGAGACCAACCAGCGCAAAGGCGTGATGGGCGCGGGCGCGCTGCTCGCCCTGCTCCTCGGCCTGCTGCTCTCACTGCTCGGCTGCTGCTGCGCGTGCCGCGGCCAGGACCCCGCGCGCCGGTGAGGCCCGACGCCGCCCCCTCCTTCCGCGGCGCCGCCCCCGCTCGCGGGCGCCGCCCTGCCCCCCGCCCCGGCCCTGGCCCCGCCCCGCCCCGCCCCTGGCCCCGCCCCTCCGTTTGACTCCCCCCCGAGATAGGGCCGCCCGGCCCCGCCCCTCCGTTTGACTCCCCTCCCAGATAGGGCCGCCCGGCCCCGCCCCTCGCTCAGGCCCCGCCCCCGCAGGGAGCTCTCGCTGCGGAGGAAGAAGGCGCCGCAGCGGCTGTGCGGGCGCTTCAGTCGCATCAGCATGAAGTTGCCCCGGATCCCGCTCCGCAGGCAGAAACTGCCCAAAGTCGTAGGTAAGGGTGATGACGCGGGGTCTTTGGGGGAAACACCCCCCGACGCACGAAGCGGCTGGGAAACGGGTGTGCAGGGGTCCAGGTCTTGGTGTGGCGTGGTGGCTCGCGTTTGTAGTCCCAGCGCTCGGGAGGCTGAGGCGGGAGGATGGCTCTAGCCCAGGAGTTTGAGACCATGCTGGGCAACATAGCAAGATCCTGTTTCTAAAATAGAAAGAAAAGGAAGCGGGGAGAGGGGGCATTCCCTGAGTGTTGGTGTAAGTTGGTGCGGGGAGGTGCGACTAGAGGAAAGGACAGGGGATGCTGCTGTGGGTGGGGCCAGGGAGGAAGGCAAGAGTCCTAGGTGTGCAGGCAAGTGTGGGGCGTGTGTGGGAAGCGTTGGGGCCTATGAATGACTGCATGGGAGGGTGGACATATGGGCCGGGCAGCCCCACCCCTAGTCTGTAGGAGCTGCAGGAGAATGGGTGGCCCGCCTCTCTCCTGCCTGCATCCCCAGCAGTTCCTGAGCCCAGGGCAAGCTGGTCCCTCAGTCACCCCGCCCTACCAAGCGGGGGATGCTGCTCTCCTCTCTGCTGACTCACACCTGGGGCAGACCCTCTCTCCCTCTGTTTTCCATTTATTTCTGATGATGGCGTGGAGGGGGCTCAGACTCTTGGGAGGTAAAGGACACAGCTGAGAAAACCCGTTGGCCCACCCAGCAGCAGGGCATCTGTGGACACAGGTGTGGGGGCTGGACCCCACATCCCAACTGTGGAATGGGGGCCAGGCCAGCCAGCTTCTGGGATCCCCACTGTGGGGGTCTGAATCTCTGGAGGCCAGGGCTGGGGGGTACAACCCACAAAGTTTCGCTTAGCCAAAGGGCAGCCTTCCCACTGCACATTTGGGCTGAAAAGTGTTCCAAGGTTCCCTGGGTCCCACAAAACAAGGTCTGAAGCATGCATGGCTTGGAGGCCTCGGAGCACGTTTCTCTCCAGCCCCATCTCCCACCTTTCCCAACACTTCAGCCCCACTTTTTCAGCTCCCTGGCTGCACAAGCATGCCTTGCGCCTTCACACACATTGTTCCCCCTTCTTCTTTACCGGGTTCACCTCCACCCATACTCCAGTCCTGGCCTGGTGCCACTCCACCTGTTGACTTGCCTGTCCCACCTGCAGTCTTAGGGTGGGGCTGGGCTTGATCACTCCCTTAACATTCGTGGCAGCAGGGCCCATGAGGGCACGGGCTAGGGCAAGGCATGGCCCCAGCACCTCTGCCTCCCTCCTTCCCCAGTGGCCCATCACGACCTGGATAACACGCTCAACTGTAGCTTCCTGGAGCCACCCTCAGGGCTGGAGCAGCCCTCACCATCCTGGTCCTCCCGGGCTTCCTTCTCCTCCTTTGACACCACTGATGAAGGCCCCGTGTACTGTGTACCCCATGAGGGTGAGTATGGCCCTGCTTGGGCATGGCTCCAGCCCAGGGACATGTTCCCACTTTAAAGATCTCTGTGCCCTGGGGCACGTGGGGAGGAAAGGCATGGCGACACTGCTACCCGCAGGTTGCTCAGTAGCTGAGGCTGCAGACCTGGGTTCTGTGTTGTTCAGCACTGGAGTAGGGTGTGGGGAGATGGGCTCTCCTGTCACTGGCCAAAGTCCGAGGTCACTTCTGGGAAATACCAGGGAGACAGAGGTTCTGGGCCTGAATGGAGGGTAGCAGAGGAGACAGGAGGAGGGGATCTGCAGGGCTTGGGATGCACTGTCACCTCAGCCTTGAGCCCAGAGGTAGTGGAAGGGACCCTGACCGCTGGGATGCTGGTCTCTCCTCCCTTGACCATCCCCCTGGATGACCTTGGGCAGGTGACTAACCTCTGAGCCTCAGAAGCCTTGCCTCTGAAGGGATCGTGGAATCCCCGCGGAGTTGCTGCAGCCTCAAATGTGATGATGTTGGCCCCTGAGGCTGGGGGCGTGGTGGGGAGAAGGAGTGCGGGCCAGGCCAAGGCTGGGCTTGGTCCCAGGAACGCGCCCGCACGCCCTGGGCTCTGAACTAAGCTTGTGGTCCGTGCTCTGGATGCACCGGGCACGTCTGGACGCCAGGGCGGCGCAGAGCCAGCGGGGTGGGGTAGGAGGGGAGGTGAAGGCTGCACCTGGAGGTTGGACCTGTTGGAGCTACTCCCAGAGGCCCTGACCGCCCGCTCCTCCCTCAGCAGAGGCAGCAGCGGAGAGCCAGGATCCGGAGGCCCCCACCGTCCCTGCCGAGGACCCAGCACCGTCCCCCGCGCCTCTGACCACAGCGGCGTCCGCCGAGGACGCGACGCCCCTCCCCGCGTCCTCAGACAGCGAGCGGTCGGCGTCCAGCGTGGAGGGGCCCGGCGGGGCTCTGTACGCGCGGGTAGCCCGGCGCGAGGCCCGGCCGGCCCGGGCCCGGGGAGAGGCCGGGGGCCTGTCGCTGTCGCCATCGCCGGAGCGCAGGAAGCCGCCGCCGCCCGACCCCGCCACCAAGCCCAAGGTGTCCTGGATCCACGGCAAGCACGGAGCCGCTGCCGCCGCCCGTGCGCCCTCGCCACCGCTCCCCGGCCCCGAGGCCGCGCCCAGCCCGAGCAAGAGGAAACGGACGCCCAGCGACACGTCGGCGCGGCCGGACGAGCCTGGCAGTCCGCGAACCCGCGACCCGACGCCGCGGCCCCCGGGGCTGGCCGAGGAGGCGACGGCCCTGGCCGCGCCCTCGCCGCCCCGGGCCCGAGCGCGGGGCCGCGGCCCCGGCCTCCCGGAGCCCACGGACGCCGGCGGTCCCCCGCGCAGCGCGCCCGAGGCCGCCTCCCTTCTGGCCGCGGAGCTGCGGGGCAAGACTCGCAGCCTGGGCCGCGCCGAGGGCCCGCGGGAGAAGCCGCCGCCGCCGCAGAAGGCCAAGCGCTCGGTGCCGCCCGCCTCGCCCGCCCGCGCGCCCCTGGCGTCCGAGGCCCCGGGGCCCGACAAGGCGGCGACCGGGTCGCCGGCGCCGGACACCCCCCGGAAGAAGACCCCCATCCAGAAGCCGCCGCGCAAGAAGAGCCGGGAGGCGGCGGGCGAGCCGGGCAGGGCGGGCGCGCCCACCCTGTAGCCCGCGGCGCCCCGGCTGCTCTCCCGGCTTCCCAGCGCCCCTCGCCCGGGCCTGCGCCTGGGCCGGCGGCGCTGCGTCGCCTTGGCTCAGGTCGCACAGTCGCCGCCTGGTCGGAGCCACGTGCTCCGGCGGCTGAGGGCCGACAGGCGCTTGGCCGGCGACTCCCTGGTCCCCATTGGCCGAGTCACGGAGCGCCCGACCAGCCCGCGTCTCATTGGCCAAGGACGAGGGGTTCCGCCCAGAGGCCGCCTCTTAGGGCCGCGCGTGCACTTGGTCGGGGCTGCGTCTCATTGGGGGGAGCCAGGCGCGCTTTTGCCCCGCTGCCTCTTGCTGGCCAGGGCCTGGCGCCGCTGGCCGGGGACGCCTGCCGTGGCTGCAGCCAGGAACCCGAGGCTCCTTCCACCGGCCCGGCCCCAGGGCATCTGGCTGACCCGAGCCCGGGGAGGAGGGCTGGTCTCTGCTCCTCGAGGGCTCGGTCCGTCCACCCCTTCCCTTCCCTGGCGCCCCAGCCCCAGCCCCAGCCCCTCAGCTGTCGAGCCGGTTTTGATGGCCTCCCTCTGCCCTCCATGCGTAGGGACCCCAGGGGCAGCTCAGGTGGCCTGAGGAGCTGTATTTATGGCCCCGGAGGGCTGCTCCGCCCCGCCCGGTGCCCCAGGGTGGGTTCCTCCCGGCGGGGGCTAGGCCAAAGCTTTCTTAATAAAGTGCCTTTTTCCCACCCTGCCATCCAATTACTTCCTGTCTGTGGGCTTTGGGCAAAGATCCCCCCCAAAGAAACTGCCCGTGACCTTGCCGGGCCTGCACTCACAACCCCCGGGACCTGGCTCCTAAGCGCAGCCTTGGAGCCCAGGTGTGAGGGTCCCACGACCATGCTGGAATAGGGCTGCATCCACCTGTCCTCGCTCACTTACCAAGTTTAGGCCCCTCCAGCCCCGCCCTGGCCTGCCCCAGCCTGGATGGGTCACTCAGGGGAAGGGTGGGTCAGCCCAGACCCAGCGGAAGCCCTTGGCTGGGAGGGGGGTGGGCGCTTGGCCTCTGATCTGTGCCTTCCACGCTGGCTCCTGCTGTTAACTTGGGGCTCAGAGCTGTTGAGGGGTGCTGGGCGGGTAGGGGCTGGGGCCAGGGGGCCAAAGGCACTGCCTCCAGCCCAGCCTGCTGCGGCACAAACAAGACGGTCTGCCGCTGCACAGAGCCCTGCTGTCTGCCTCAATGGGCTCCTTGTCCTCAGCCGGAAACTCCTCACCCGCCTTCCCTGCCACTGCAGGAGGTTGAAGGAGAGCGGGGAGCCTGCCTGGCCCAGAGCCCCTGCCCCCAAGTCAGCCCCTGCTGCCCGGCCTTCTGTGACCATTTGTCCCCCAGGGCCTTCGCCACGCCCAGCCCCCTTGGGCAGCCTCCTAAATGGCCTTCTTAAGCCACAGACCCTCACCTTTCCATGGCTCTGACATTCCCCCACTAAGTTCCAACAGCTCCACTGTCTGGGCTCCTCCCACCTCCTGCCTCTGCCCAGCAGGCTTCTTCCCGCTCTCCCATGTCTCCCGTCTCCTGACGCCCAGCTGCCAAGAGCCTCTGATCACCCGGCAGCCCACAGCCCAGCACTGTCATCTGACGCTGGCAGCGCAGGGATCTCATCCTGGCAACGCTCCCGCCCTCTAGCTGGATACCCCACTGAGGTCAACGCTGGTCACCCATACAAGGGCTCAGCTACCTGAGTGCAGATGGCCTCCGACCCCGGAGAGGCCAACCGGAACAGCTGGCAGGGACACAGTTCCTGCGCCAGGCCTGGTCGGGCAGCACGTGCAATGCAGGCTGCCTGTCTTGGGCCATGCTGCTTCCCAAGGGCCAGCTGGGCCCCCTCCCTGCAGCTGGCCAGCCCCCAATCCACTCGGGCACCACGCCATGCTGGCTGCTGGGGTTGAGAACACAGGCTCAAAGTCAGCCAGGAGGGGCAGATGCCCCGCTGGGCTGAGAGAGGGCAAGGCAGTGACTGGGTGGGGGGCAGCGGTGGGCGATGCAGTGGTTCAGACCTAGGCTGTGCCACCAACCCCTGGGACCATCAGTCCACCACACTGCTGCTTCCTGACTGTCCAACCCTTGGCTCTTCACCGAGCCTGGGCCAGCACAATTTGGGGACACCGGGGCTGTCAGTGACCAGGCCTTTCCTGCAGCCTCTCCTCCCCCTGCCCCGGGAGCCCCCCCAGGTGTTCGAGACCTGACCTGTGGGTGACACACAGAGCAGGGACCCCTCATTCCAGCAGCCAGCCCCTGCCACTTGTCCTACCCCCCTGGAGGGCCCAGGTGGCTACCCGGGAAGGGAGCTGCTGAGGCGACCACCCCCCGCCCCCAGCCTCCCACCACCCGCTCCTCCCCACCCCCTTGGGGCTCGCAGCAGTGCCAGCTCCCAGGGCAGGCGCCACAAAAGGGAACCGCGGCTGCTGGAACTTCCGTTGCCATGGGGACGGGGACCACAGGGCCCACATCTGGTAGCAATTGAGGAGGAAAAATTATGAGTCGTGGAAAACGCAAATATTTTTTGTATCACAGAGCACAAAAGAGCAGGAGGAATGTGTGGACCGGGCCCAGCCTGCTTCGAGCAGGACTCGGCCCACGTCACACACGCACGTTGCCAGGCCAGCAGACACTCACACGGCTGGACACACGGAAACACCAACACACACCCCCTCAAACTCAAACACACACACACACACACACACACGCCACCAGAACACCAGAGACACAGAGACAGATACACAATCTGCAACATATACCCACACATACAACTGCACCCAAAGGAGCACACTCACCTGCCAATACACACACACTCCCCCAGACACACACCGACAACATCCGCTCTCCAACACAAACATGCAACCCAGCATTCACAGAAACACCAAGACACACCGCAGCACGCAGACACCTACAGCCAACAGTCGTGTGCAGGACCAGCCCCTGCAGCGCACACACAAAACCCAGCAGACCGACGGAAATGGACAATGAGACTGCAGGCCACCCGTGTACCACCACACACAGAAACAGCGGCACAGACACACGCTGCAACACACACACTGTGGGCCACAAAGAAACCACACGAGACAGACGCAACCATGCAACACACACGCACTTCACCACGGTCAGAAATAGACACATTACGTACCAAACACACATATTCACCACGTGACACAGAGACACCATGACAGACACACTCCCCACAACACACACACATACACAGTCCACGACACACTGAAAAAAGACAAATATTCATCCTGCAAACACACAGCCTTCAGCAGAGACACGGAAGCATGAGACAAACGCATCGAGACACTCTTACCAAACACACCGCCCGCCACACACACGCACATGCCAGCACACACAGACACATGGCTTCAGACATGCACCCTGCATCCCACACCCAGAGACGCACCTCATCCTGCAAAGCGCGCACACGCACGGGGCCAGACACACAGGAACACGGTGACTTACACACAACCTACCACATACACAGGCTCCACCAGAGCCCACTGGGTCCTGAGACAGACGCTGCAAAACACAGACACACCCTCTGACACCCAGAAACACAGACAGACCACCTAGAAGCACACCCACCCCACAGGCAAGCAGAAACACAGTGAGAGACAGACACCCCGAACAGGGGCACACGGCTCCCCGGACCCTCCTAAGCACAGAGGCAGGTACTCACCCTAAAACACACACACTCCCCGAGAAATACAGGTACGAGCCAGACACCGCCCTGCAAACACACGCACAGACACACGACCAGACACACAGGCACACCGAGGCGGACTGACATCAAAATTCATCTGAGCTCCAGAAAGACAGTGATGGTGGAGACCTTGTCCCTTCCGCTGGGTTCTGAGAAACCGTCAGCCCCGAAGGCCCACGTTGCCCCTGCGTGCTCCCAGCCCCTCCCGCCCTCCTCCCCCGCACCTTTGCTTACCCGTCTCTGTAGGAACCCAGCCCCCGCCTTCCTTGGAGACCGTCCTCATTAGAGAACTTTCTTCCCATTGCAGCAGCCCAAATGAAATCATCTCCTGTGGTGGACACTCGTCCCCCGACCTGCCTTCCCATCCCTGCTCACTGCACACGAGCCCCCTGGGGGCCGCTGCCCAGCGGCGATCTGGGTGGGGGACCTTCGGCGACTGCCAGCCCTGGTCATGTGTTCCAGGTCCTCGTGTGCTGATTTTGATTCTTTCTGAGCACTTGTTTGACTTCTGGGGCCAGATTCTTTTGGTTTCATGATCTGACTGCTGGGTGATCTGGAGGTCTTCTCTGCCGAGTGAGAGACAACAATGTGTGGCTTGTCTTTTCCGTTTGTTTGACTATTTGTTTATTTTGAGTTTAACTAATTAAGAATTTGTACCCACTGGGAAGGTGGTTTGAAGATTGGCTAGCGGAATAGGTGACGGAGATGTGCTATCGTGACGGTTTTGTTTAGACAGGTTGGCTTTGCCCGCGGGGGAGGCCTCCACGCAGCGGCAGGTAAAGCCTCCCGAGAGGGCAGTGGTGCCCCAGGACTGGGGGTAGGAGAGGTCTGCGGAGAAGACAGAAAAGAGCTGAAGGACAGGTGAGTGGGTCTGCGGAGGTCAGGCCAACTCAGAGGAGGAGGAGGAGCGGGGAGAGCACGGGAAGTCCGGGGGTACAGCGGGCCGAGGGGGCGTGGGTGGTTCCACCTGGGACGAGCCCAGCTGTCGCATGGCCGGTGGCCGGGGATCATCCATCTTCGGGTGAGGTCATCGTAGGGTGAGCCCAGGTGCAGGGCTGAGGGCGTCTGTTAAGCTGGTCGGGTGCGCTCATGGGCCTCCCTGGGTTTGTAATGACCTTGGGCTGGACAACGGACCTCGAGGTACCCGTCGGTCAGGGGGTCCTAGGAACGCAGGACTGTGATTGGACGGTGACCCTAAGAAGCGCAGTGGGCAATGGAAGAGGCCGCTGTCCTGGCGTCCCCTTGGGACAGTGATCCCAAAGGTGCCTGCTGCATACATCCGCACGGGAGGTATTCCAGCGGCATTTTATTTCGTGGTCCGACATGCATTTTGAGAGGCGAGGTGTGTACATGGCCAGTCATGTGAGAGGCTCAACAGCGGAACATTCCCAGTCCTGCGTGGTGGGACTCCCCTGTGGATTTATTAATAGAACCGCCGTCAGGACTGCGTTGACAACGAGGTGTGCCCGGGAGGTGACAATGGAATCTTGGTGCCATCTAGTGGTTGGCTGTGGCAACACCTTGAAGAGCCCAAACGAGCCCCGAGGAACCCAGCCCCGTCCTCTCCGCGCTGGCCTACGGGGCTCGCCGAGGGCGTGTGGCCTCCCAGGCGCAGGTTACTCCCCAAAGTAGCGTAGCCAGGTAAGAAAACCTAGAAGGCTGAGGGACAGCATTTGCCTGACGTGGGGGCCGTGACCTGAGGCACCAGACGGGGGCCCCCGCTGAGGCCTAAGAGTTTAACTGAGGCGCGGGGGCCTGAACCTTATGTGGGCACCGCCCCTCCCCAAGCGCAGCGTGGAGCATTTGTGTCCTCTTTGGAAGCATCAGCTCAATCTCCTCTCAGGTCAGGCTAGGGACAGCTGGGTCCCATCGAGGTCTTCCCAGCACAGGTGTGTGTTACCCCCCAGGCCACCAGGTAACCATGCATTCATTGTGTCCCTCCAGAGATGATGTGATTGGCCAGAAAAAGGAAGGAGATTCTGATGACGTGGGTGGACCTAGAAGTCACGATGCTCAGTGGAAGAAGCCGGGCACAGAAGGACAAATACTGTATGGTTCCCTGTATGTGAGGTCCCTCGAATTCACGGAGACAGAAGGTGGCATTGTGGCTGCCGGGGGCTGGCGAGATGGGAGTTAGTGTTTCATGGAGACAGAGTTTTGGTTTAGGATGATGAAAAAATTCTAGAGATGGATGCTGGTGAATATACTTAATGCCACTGAACTGTACACTTAAAATGGTTAAAATGTTTACATTTTATGTGATGTCTATTTTACCACAATTTAAAAAAAATCAACTGGGAGCAGAGGCTCAGAGGCTGTTGAATCAGGCGCTGTATGGAACATGGTCAGCAAAGTGAAACAGCAAACTGTCGGCCACAGAAGACTGAATGGTTCCGTCCTTTCGGTGCATGAAGGCCGGGGCCGTAAGGGACCGTTGGGTTAAGGTGGTGGCAATCCACCGTGAGATGCCATTTGTTTTCGGTTTGAAGAACACGACAGATTGGGCTGTTAAACGGAGAAACGGTGGGAGCAATCTCCCTTCTCCTATCACATCTTGCATAACGATCTCAATCCTTGAAGTCCCTGTTTTAATTTATATTGGGCCATATTAACCATTTTAATGGCTTGGGAAGGTCCTCGGGGCCCCATTTGGCAAGGCCAACAGCAAGGGGCGAAGGCTGGGTTTTATTCCAATAACTGCACCCATGCCAACAATGGGAATCCAAGCGCAGAGAGAGCCAGAACCACTGGAACATCTGGCAGAGCTGCTGCACCGGTGGTCAGGGTTGGGTGGGCCTGCTCGCCTTCCGTCCTATGCCCCAGGGAACATAGGGAGCGCCTCCCTTAAATGTAGTGGGGTCTCCAGGGCGACAGTGCCAGCTGAGGCCATGAAGTGTTGCCTAGTGTGTGGGAACCAAAGGACACCATGTTTGTATGGGGCAGCTGTCCTCTGTAGTGGCTGGGGCCCGGGGACATGCTGTGTCCCCAACAAGACTGGAAGAGTTGTTGTTGCCTGAGTTCAGGGCACACGATGGGGGTCCCACCCCTTGCGGAGCTGGGTTTGGATTCTCCGTGTAACTTGTCTTAGAGGTGCCTAGAGCTCCTCAGGGTTTTATCCTGAATCTGATTACTGGGGAAGCCCAGGTTGCCAAGTTGCCAATACCTGGTGTGCACGTGGGGGGCGGCCACGGGCGTCCTGTAATTGGGGCTTTCCTTGGCACCAGGGTTTGCTGCTGCTTTGGGATGGGAAGACTGTGTCTTGGGACACTTCTCATGGCCATCAGTCATTCCAGAGTACGTGGGGCCTCTGTTCGAGCAGTCACTTGACCAGGCGAAGAGAGCTGTGCAGCCTTATAATTTATAGGTTTTCCTCTGAAAAATAACTGCCAGGTGCCTGCGTCAAGAGCCTTTCTTCTAGAGCCCCTTCAGGGGTGGCCCCGTCCCATTCCTTCTGCGAAGCTGCCCGTCTGCACCTCAACCTCTGAGCCACGCAGCCAGAGTAGGAGTCGGCAAGCTACAGCCCTCAGGCTAAAGTCGGCTTGCTGCATGTTTTCATAAATAAAGTTTTAGTGAACACACACATGCACACACACACACACAGAGAGAAATCTTTGTTCAGGGCTGGTTAGGCCGTGGGGTGCCCGGCAAAGCAATGTGCCCATCGAACCGCCCCAGACTGCCGTAACAGCCTGGGGGGGAAGAAAGTGCGTCTGCTGTTGTCGGACGAGTGTGCGTTCCACGGAGGCCAATTCCACCCCATTGGCTGGGATCCTCTGTCCTCACTGCCTTCCTGCCTGCTGGGTCTGCCCGTGACTCAGAGGTCAGGGTGTTGAACTCTCCAACTATAATAGTGGATTCATCTATTTCTCCTTGAAATTCTGTCTTTGTTTTCTTTTGTTTTTGTTTTTTTGAGACCGTCTCACTCTGTTGCCTGGGCTAGAGTGCCGTGGATCAGCCTAGCTCACAGCAACCTCAAACTCCTGGGCTCACGCGATCCTCCTGCCTCAGCCTCCCAGAGTGCTGGGATTATAGGTGTGAGCCACCACGCCTGGCCAGTGTGCCTTGGAATTTTTTTGTTGAAAGCCAGACATGATATACTAGGTGAAAGGCGCTATGTTTAGTGATGTGGGGTAACGTGTACGGGGAGAGGAAGGATTCTGTTGGCCTATGACTAGGTCTCAGTCTTTTGGGGGAGCCTGTACCCCTGGGCTGTGAGCTTCTCAATTGCATCTCAGTTTTTCCACCTTAGGTGGGACAGGACACTACACAGGGCTGGAGTTGGGTATTAACTTCCCCCAGGTTGGTTACACGCTGACAAAACCCCAGCAGGTCAGGCTGCAGTGAAACAGTTTGTCTTGAGCAGAGGCGGCGTTGGGAACAGAGTGCCCTGGGTGTATTTCCAACCACTTCTCTTCTCCTCCTGCTGGAACACAAAGAGATTTTTTTTTTTTTTTTCAGTCTTCACTGTGGAAACCTGGTAGCATTCTTAGAGGTAAAACTCACAAAAGTGTGGGCCCCCCTAACACTGGACTTGTTTTTAACTCTCAAGCTTGTCCACACTGAGCCTCCAGCCACTCCGATAACAGTTCAGGCTTTCCTGTCCGGGAACGGGTTCCCGCAGTTCTCGCCCGTGGGTTTCCACTCCATTCATTTGTGTTTCTCTGCATCCGCTTCTCTGTCTCTCCAATGTTGGGGGTCGCGAGTGCCCTGTGACCTCGGTTCCCTGACAGATGGAAGAGGAGCTGTTGACGTTTTCACTTGCTGCTGGGACGGAGTGCTGACCTGCCGGCTCCTCACATGCCAGTCCGGGGGCGCTTTCCGTGAGCATCGAGCCCCCGGACACCAGCGGTGTTTTTCTCTGTAACTCTCACAGTCTGCACGTTCTGACGGCCACGGGAGGCAGCAGCTGCAGAGGCGTCGTAGGGTCCTAGGGAGTCACCTGCTTTCCTTTTTTTTTTTTTCGAGACAGAGTCTCACTCTGTTGCCCAGGCTAGAGTGCTGTGGCATCAGCCTAGCTCACAGCAACCTCAAACTCCTGGGCTCAAGCGATCCTCCTGCCTCAGCCTCCGAGTAGCTGGGACTACAGGCATGCGCCACCATGCCCGGCTAGTTTTTTCTATATATATATTTTTAGTTGTCCATATAATTTCTTTCTATTTTTAGTAGAGACGGGGTCTCGCTCTTGCTCAGGCTGGTCTCGAACTCCTGAGCTCAAACAATCCACCTGCCTCGGCCTCCCAGAGTGCTGGGATTACAGGCGTGAGCCACCGCACCCGGCCAGCTTTCCTTTCAAAATACTAATCCCAGCTGTTTGGGACGGGCCCCTGTTACGTCCTGATCAAAATGCTTACTGGAAATCTCACTTCTCACTTCCCTCGCAAACTATTAAGTCTAAGTCTAAGCTGGAAGCCCCTGAGAGGTTTCCAGTTTTATGTCCCTGGACAGGGGGCGAGCTTCTCTGATTGGCAGCACTTTCCTCATGTTGTCACGCACTGTGGCTGGGAGAATTAAGCGTATCCCCAGGCAGGTCCACAGGAGGGGACCCTTGGAAGCTGGTGACTGGTTTCCTCTGGCCTTGACCCACGGGCCTTTCTCCATTGCTGGTCTTAGTCTGTGTCCTTCTGTTGTAATAAACCATAACTGTTCTGAATCCTGTAGCCCTTCCAGCAAATTATCAAGCTTGAGGGTGGCCGTGGGGACACATCATACCCCATGGGGATCACTGTAAGATGGACCGACAGCTATCAGGGATCCTTGTAAGTGCCGCATGTCGCAAGCTGCAGGGCATCTCTGTTCCTAGCCTTGGCCTGGGACCATGAAAGCCAGTACGGTATTAACAGTAACCACCTGGGCTGTGCCCTGGTACCGACAACGTGAACCGGATGACTGCCACGAGAACACAGGGAGGACCCCTGCGGGGATCCCACAACCACCCCAAAGGCAATTCTACAAGAGGAAGAAACTGAAACTGAGACTGCAATTTGACTTGTTTGGAAACTCAAATTTGTTAAAATAGTTTATTGCACAATGTGAAAAGCGTCTAACTGGCTTTTGTGCCCATATAATCCAGGCTCTGATTAACTTTAGCTTCTGCTGAGATGTGTGAATTTGAATTTTTTGTTTTGTTTTTGCCTTTAAGACATGTACATTTGGCCTGCATATCTTGTGGTCTTCACATTACCAATCACAGAATCCACCAGACTTCTGGAAATGGAGGTGCAATTTCCACTGGCCCCACGTCTCCAGCCTGATTCCCAGGCCTGGCTTGCTCCGATGTTCATGGCATGGAAAATAGCCCACCCTCATTCAAACCCTGACTCCTACCCTGGCCTAACCTTTAGCTCCCTAACTCTGGCCCAATTTTTAAGCACCCTACCCCCCAACCCCACCCATAGGCAAACCCAACCCAAACCCTGACCCTGACTCTCTCTGGCCTAACCTTGGCCTGACCCTGATCCTAACTAGCACAGACGCTCTGACCTCTTAAGCAGGCAAGATGCATCTGGTGCTAGGAAGGCCATTCTGCCCTCTGCTGCGTGGAGGGCCTGGTGACACGAGGCGAGCCCCTCTGCCCCAGCGTTATCCGCAGCCTGTTCCCAGGCCCGCCCTCCCGCTTCTGCCGGTCAGGGCTTTCGTCAAGACAGGAAAAGTCGTGCCACTCTGGAGTACTGCCATAGAGGAAATTAGGGACCCTATATTTCATATTTCAAAGTGGAAATTGCTTATTATACAGATTACAAAATAAATGTTTGCCATTTTAATAATTCAGAAATTTAGAAGCCAGTTCTGACTGATCATCTAGATGCAAGAACATCCGGCACATCTCCTTGCAGACACCCCCTATCTCAGGGGGTCCCGTGCAGATTCCTGCCCAGCCTCTAGAACATGTTCTGGGGGAGGGGAGGGGCCCTCGCCTTGTTTGCTCTCGTTTTGTTTTGGGAGCAAGCAGAACATCGCATCAGCGGAGCTGAGCCAGCTGGGAGCGGCTGGGTTTGGGTGCAGCCCTTCCTGCTGGGCGTAGGAGGACGCCCCCAGCCACAGGGGATTTATTTCCAGGCAAAACCAAAGGGAACTCTCGGGCTCACTTTTGAATTTTTTTTTTTTTTTTTTTTTTTTTTAGAAGTGGAGTCTGGGCCGGGCGCGGTGGCTCACGCCTGTAATCCTAGCTCTCTGGGAGGCCGAGGTGGGCGGATCATTTGAGCTCAGGAGTTCGAGACCAGCCTGAGCAAGAGCGAGACCCCATCTCTACTAAAAATAGAAAGAATTATATGGACAGCTAAAAATATATATAGAAAAAATTAGCCGGGCATGGTGGCACATGCCTGTAGTCCCAGCTACTCAGGAGGCTGAGGCAGTAGGATCGCTTAAGCCCAGGAGTTTGAGGTTGCTGTGAGCTAGGCTGACGCCACGGCACTCACTCTAGCCCGGGCAACAGAGTGAGACTCTGTCTCAAAAAAAAAAAAAAAAAAAAAAAAAAGAAGTGGAGTCTGTGTTGCCCAGGCTGAACTTGAATGCCTGGTCTCAAGCGATCCTCCCGCCTCAGTCTCCTGAGTCACTGGGATTACAGGCTCGTGCCACTGTGCCAGGCTCGGGCTCACTTTTGGACAATTCTGTTTGTTGCACCCCAAACTCTAGAAAAGTGAGTCTACATGTTGTAAATGTTACTGCACCATTGCTCAATGGGGTTTATTTCAATAACACAAAGATGATATAATGTTGGAAAATCCTTTTACATATCCAATAAAATCTCCATAAGAGATGTGTGTGCATGAAAAACATAGAATAGCGGACAAAAGACAGGAATAGACAATTCATATGAAGAGAAAAACAGTCAACAAACAGGGACAAATAGTTCTTAATGCATCAAAATGGCAAATATAAACAGTGAGGGGGTAAGACCCAGTGCGGGCCAGGGCGAGCGGGCGCAGGAGAGCCGGCAGGGAGATCGCACCCGGGCCGTCGTGCTGGGTGACGCCATCGAGTAACGCCAGCGACCTTGCAGTGCTCAGAGCCTTCACCCAGCGAGTGCACTTCTCAGACTTTATTCTGAGGAATTAATCAAAGATAGGGACAGGGCTTTGCGTTCAAGGATTATTTATAGGTACAAACAATTTTGATGTTCAACAATAAAGAAACATAAATCATACTACAACTATAGGATAGAAAATCATGTAGCCATCAATAATGTTTTTGAAAGATATCTTATAACATGGAAAATGCTTATAATAAAATGTTAAATGGAAAAGGGCAAAAATAATATGTAGAATATAAATCTAGTTTTCTTTTAAAAGAAAAAGCATATTACACATGTGGAGAAAAAAAGCTGGAAGGAAATACATCTAAATGTTACTATACTGATTACCAGGTAATACACCATGAACTCATACTGAGGGTCATTTGTAGTCTTATAATTTTGTCATTCCACCCCCCCTATTTCTTTGATATACATATATTACTCATATGATCAGGGGGAAAAGTTGTTTATATGTAAATAAAAGAAAAATATCAAGAGTCCAGTGGAAAGAGGGACAAACCACATATTCAAATATTTTTCAAGAAGAAAAACCAACAATTTTATCAAAGGTACAAGGTAAAATAATAAGATGCCACTTTCAGCTCATTAAGTTAAAAGCATTCCAAGGCATAGCGTCCAGGGCCCAGGAAAATATTTTAATTTTAATTTTTTTAAACTATGAAGAAAACTGAATATTATAACAATGACTCAAACCTAGATTATAGGCTGGGCACTGTGGCTCACGCCTGTAATCCTAGCACTTTGGGAGCCCAAGGCCTGAGCCCAGGGCAATAGCAAGACCCCATCTCTACAAAAAATAGAAAAATTAGCCAGGCATGGTGGCTCCTGTAGTCCCGGCTACTCAGGAGGCCGAGGCAGGAGGATGACTCGACCCTGGGAGTTTGAGGCTACAGTGAGCTATGATGTCAGCCTGCACTCTACCTGGGCAACAGAGTGAGACACTATCTCAAAACAAACAAAAATCTAGATTATATTTTTCTTTTACCAACGCAGCTATAAAGGGTCCCATGACTGTCATGATGTGGCTCTCAGATGTGCTATGAGAGGCCAGCACTGAGACACTCCTGAGGAAAGCAACCGGGCAACGCACACCAAGGATCACGAACATGTTGTCACCCAGCACTGAGCAAAGGTCATCCGGACACCCAGCTTCCAACAGTCCTGTCACCAGGAGATGGACAAGCAGAGGACTCTCCTGCCTTAACGCTGGTGATTGATTTCTTAGTAATGAAACACACTACAAAAATATACCAAAATAATTCCTGAAGATGTTCATTTCCTTTAGCTTAAAATTTTCACTTCTAGAAATATAAGAAAACACAAGCGAAGTATAATGCAAGAAGATGCTCAACGAAGAATTAGTTATGACAGTAAAAAACATGGAAATAACTTCACCATCCAACAAAAGAGATCCTAATGGACCAGAGAGAACACGGTGCCTCCATTTAGAATTACAATTCCAAGGACGGTTCAGTTACTTGGAAAAAAACGTGCTATGTAGCTAAGAGGGAAAAAAAGACAAAAAATGATAGATACACTATGTTTAATGTAAAACCCTTAATATGAACAAAGCAGAAGGTACGCATCAAAGTGCAAAATGCAGTTTTATTAAGAATTATGGGCATCTTATTTTTCTTAAGTCCACATTTTCTGAAGTGTGGCTGTTTTGCCTTCGTATTTTAAAAAGCATACCGAAAGCATTTCATCAGCTACAGCACGCTATACAAATGCAAGGTATTACCGCTGAGAAGGCAGCTTATTCTTGCTTCGGACTGAGTAGAAGAGACATTCACTGCAGATTAAGTCTGTCTTCCTACCTCTGGGGAGCGTGGGCAGGGGCAGGGTCGCCGCTTCCGGGCTTTGCACAAGGGCCCCGTGTGGGCTGGCCCTGGAGCCCGCCCGCCTGCGCTGCCAGTGGCCCCCGGCTCTGCAGCAGACCTATTCGCACGAGGTAAGTCCAGGAAATCTGCTTTTCCCAAGTGCCCACCATCCAAGATCATTCTCCCCTCCAGAAACATAACAGTGTTCACTGGGAAGTAATACTGTTCCTGATTCTTTCACTTTATTATTCTTATTCTGAACATAGCAGTTTACAGAGGAATTTCCAGCTAGAAACCATGCCCATCCTAGGACACAATAGTTGACACACCTTCTTTTTATCTGTAGGCACGATCTGTTTCCTTGGCAATGACTTCCAGACCCAACAAGGAAAACAGGTGACAGGGTTTCCTGAAATGGCCCAAGGCTCCCCTCCTGAAGCCTTGCAGGGAGGTGACTGACTCCATCTAAAGCAGGTGTGGCGGCAGGTCCGGCCGACCAGGCGATAAGGCCAGGCTCGTGCTTCTGGACGAACGAGCAGCCTGGACCCGCGCCGCCAGGCAGGAACGCAGGGTGGGTGGCTCCGACAGTGGCTGCATCACGTTAGTTGCGAGGTTTGCTCCCCAGGGGGAAACTCCTGCTGGCTGGGGGCGGAACCACGCACAAGAGCTTGGCCACGTCCAGCGCGTTCATCGGGTCCACGGCCCTGTCCCCTGCGTCCGCTGCACCCAGCAGACTGCCGGGCACACAGTACGTGCTCAGCAGGTGTCTGTTGAACTGGATGGCGAAGGGCTTCTCCTGGCTGTGCAGCCTCTGGTGCTCCAGGAGGCGCGAGCTCCAGCTGAACGTCTCGCCGCACTCGCCGCACTCGAGCGCTCGCTCTCCGGAGTGGATCTTCTGGTGCTTGATGAGGCAGTGGTTCTGGCTGAAGGCCTTGCCGCACTGCCCGCACTTGTAGGGCTTCTCGCCCGTGTGGATGCGCTGGTGCACGATGAGGGACGAGTGGCAGCTGAAGGCCTTCCAGCACCTGCTGCAGTCGAAGGGCTTCTCGCCGGTGTGGACGCGCTGGTGCACGATGAGGTAGGAGTGCGAGCTGAAGGCCTTGCCGCACTCGTTGCACTTGAAGGGCTTCTCGCCGCTGTGGATGCGCCGGTGCACGATGAGGTAGGCGTGGCAGCTGAAGGCCTTGCCGCAGTCGGCGCACGCGAAGGGCTTCTCGCCCGTGTGCGTCCTCTGGTGCAGCGTGAGGCGCGAGCGGTTGCTGAAGGCCTTCTCGCACTCGCCGCACTTGAACGGCTTGTCCCCGTTGTGGATCTTCTCGTGCACGGTGAGGGACGAGTGGCAGGTGAAGGCCTTGCCGCAGGCGCCGCACTTGTAGGGCTTCTCGCCCGTGTGGATGCGCTGGTGGCGCGTGAGGTGCGTGCGCTGGTTGAAGGCCTTGCCGCACTCGCCGCACTTGTAGGGCTTCTCGCCCGTGTGCACGCGCAGGTGCATGTTGAGCAGCGAGCTGCAGCTGAAGGCCTTGGCGCAGGCGCTGCACTTGTAGGGCCGCTCGCCCGTGTGGACGCGCTGGTGCACGGTGAGGGACGAGTGGCAGCTGAAGGCCTTGCCGCACGCGCCGCACAAGAAGGGCTTCTCGCCCGTGTGGCTGCGCCGGTGCTCCAGCAGGTTGGTGCTCCACGTGAAGGCCTTGCCGCACTCGGCGCACTTGTAGGCCTTCTCCCGGCCGTGCCAGCGCCGGTGCAGCGTGAGCGACGAGCTCTGGCGGAAGGCCTTCCCGCACTCCCCGCACGCAAACGGTCCCTCTCCGGCGCCTGCTGCCCGCTTGGGTGCGCGGGGGAACTTACCCGGCACCCTGGACTCGAAAGGGTTGTCCCCGGTCCATGTCCTGGCCGGGACTTCGGTTCCGTCCTCAGGGGACTGCACGTCCTTGCTGTGTGTGTCGGGACAGTGGCCTCCTGGGGGCATGCTCTGCTGGGCGGACAGGGCGCACCTGAGTGGGAGGTTCTCCTCAGACTCTCGGAGGCCTGGCTCCGCAGAGACGTCCCTGGGGGTGGCAGATGCTGGCTGCCGGCGCACAGCGGGGCTCGGCCGCAGAGCACCAGCCTGGCTCTCCCAGGCCCACGCGTCACCCAGGCTGGCGCCGTGAAGGCCAGGCCTCAGCGCTCGCCCCACAGCCGGCTCCCGGGACGGTCCTTCTTTGCAAACGTCCTGCTGTTGGGAGGACTCCTCTGTCTCAGGCCTCTGCACCCATTCTGTGAGAAATGGAAGACAGAGTTTTCTGAGTAGGTGGAAGCATGGCCCTGGAATTCGGTTTTGGTTTTGGGTTTTCCTTTTTTTTTTTTAATTGAGATACAGTCTCACTCTGTCACCCAGGCTGGAGTGCAGTGGCTCGATCATAGCTCACCACAGCCTCGAGCTCCTGGACTCAAGTGGTCCTCCTGCCTCAGCCTCCAGGTACCTGAGACTACAGGTGCGCATCACCATGCCAGGCTAATTCTTTTTTTTTTTTTTTTTTTTTTTTGAGACAGAATCTCTCTCTGTTGCCCAGGCTAGAGTGAGTGCCGTGGCGTCAGCCTAGCTCACAGCAACCTCAAACTCCTGAGCTCAAGCGATCCTCCTGTCTCAGCCTCCCGAGTAGCTGGGACTACAGGCATGCACCACCATGCCCGGCTAATTTTTTCTATATATATTTTTAGCTGTCTATATAATTTCTTTCTATTTTTAGTAGAGATGGGGTCTCGCTCTTGCTCAGGCTGGTCTCGAACTCCTGAGCTCAAACAATCCGCCCACCTCGGCCTCCCAGAGTGCTAGGATTACAGGCGTGAGCCACCGCGCCCGGCCCAGGCTAATTCTTTTAATTTTTGTAGAGATGGGGTCTCACTATGTTGCCTAGGCTGGTCTTGAACTCCTGTCCTCAAGCAATCCCCCCACCTTGGCCTCCCAAAGTGCTGGGATTACAGGCATAGCCACCGCGCCTGGATGGGGATTCAGATACGAGAGCTGACCTGGAGACCCAGATAAGCCCAGAAAAGAGAGCAGCAGCCAAAGAGCTCAGAGGCACGAAGGCAGAGAGACAAAGGACAGCGCCCAGGATGAGATGGGTAAGTGACGCAGGAAGGGAAGGGGAGGAAGAAACGGGAAGGAGCCACCAGAGAGCGCAAAGACCAGAGAGGCGGAAGAGCCCAGGGGATCCAAACAGAGCAGCTCCGGACGAGTACCCGAGTACCCCGGGTGGGGCTGAGAAAGGGGCAAGCTCAGGGCCTGGTGGCCAGGATTCCATTCATTTGTGGGAACCCCGATGATGGACTGCTGCCAGTCAATGCCGTGTCGGGTGCTGGGGGTCAACACAGGGTAAATGCAAGCCTAAAAAAATTAATTAAAAATTTCCCCTGGAGCCAAAAGGGAAAAAGGACCCCCCCACACATGCCCCAGCGTCCTCTTCAGAACACCGGGAATTGCAAATGCTTTCTCTGTCTCACAGGCCTCGGGTCTTTGCAGGAGCTCAACAAGCCTCGTGCCAGCTCTGCATCCTGATGTCCTCCTCGGAGCCCCCGTGACATGGGGACACGGCGCAGGAGGGTGCATCCTGCCTGCCTCTGTGGGAGTCAGTCCAAGGGCACCTCTGCCCAGTGCGCCGGGCTGGAGCTGCCTGGCTCTGTAGAGGGGGCTGGTTTCTTTCTGTGCCCTGCACGGCACCTGGTTAAATACTTATTCAAAAAGAAGGTTTTCTGGGCTGGCAGGAGATTTCACTTCTAATTCTATCTTCTAACAGCTTTGAGGACTGCAGACTAGCGTACCCGAGGGAGGTGCACGGTGGCGCTGCGTGGGGCCCCGACCTGTCCGAAGTGGCTGGGCAGGGGGGACTGGCCCTGGCAGGACAGACAGCAGGTAGCCAGGGGAGGGGGAACAACGTGTGCAGAAGCTCAGAGGTGACAGTGAGATGAGGATGAGACGTGCAGAGGAGAAGGCTGAGAGGTGGCCCTGGCAAGGTGGACGGGTACCGGGACATGAAGCGCCTGACCCAGAGGGTGCTGTAATGGTGCATCTTAAAAATGGCTCTGGTGGCCATATGAGGACAGTGGAGCAAGCTGGTCACCAGCAGACCACTTAAGGAGACGCTCTAAAAAATCCAAGTGAGAACTGGCAACCTCAGATTGGTGCCGAGGCTGTGAGAATAACATGGAGCAGCAGATTCGAGAAATATTTAGGAGCTAACGTTGACTGTGCTCCTTGCTGCTGACTGAAGACGGCAGGAGGACGGAGGAGAAGGCGAGCGGGCCAAGCCCGGGTGGATGGTGGAAGCTCTTAGAAAAGCAGGGATGGGAAGAGGAAGGGCCAGCGCACGAGCAGAGGCCCCCACAGTGGTTAGTGACACGGGGCTGCGGCGACGCCAACGCTGGGCAGGTGGTGGAGAGTCCACCGAGGCGAATGGAGCAAGGAGAGGAGGGGCTGAGGCCGGAAAAAAGTAGTTTTGGCAGCAGGAGGGGCTGATGCGGCGACAGGGCACGTCCCGTCTGCAGACCCTGTGCGGCCAGCGAAGGGCACGTGCTCACCGGGAGCACTCGAGCACGGCGAGCGCGGAGAGCCAGAGTCCGAAGCGCGCGCTGCGACTCCAGGGGCGTGTGTGGTTTTTAAAAAATGTCTCTCTGTACACTGGGGAGCAGCTGCGAGGAAATGCAGGGAAATGAAACCGGTTATCACTGGGCGGAAAGATTACGGGAGATTTCAAAATTTCTCTGTATTATCCTAATTTTCAGTATAAGCATATATTAACCAAACAAAACCACTAATTTTTTAAAAACTCTGTTCTCTTTTGGCAAAGAGAACAGAGACAGCAGCAGAGGCTGGGGTGGGAAAGAAAGTGCAGGAAGTTGGGCTACGGCTGCCATCGTGGGGGGTCCTAGGTGGTGCGGGGGGAGTTAGGACTGCGGAGGGGCCGCCTCAGCCCCACCCCAGCCACCCTGGCCCCGTGCACGGATGGTCCTGTGGCTCTGGGTTTAACTGCTCCGTGGCAGCCTTTCTCACAAAACGGTATGTGTTTCACGCTTCCCAGATACCCAACATGCTCAGCGGTCACTGTCCACTAAATTAAGCTGAAATTACATAATTCACTTATTCATTAACTGACTCAGAAGTCTATGGAAAAAAAAATGTCAGAGAAGAAAAACAGACCACCTTCTGCCCAGGACCCGTCTCTGGCCTTTCACTTGGGAAGGCCGGCACCTTGGCTGTGGCCCAGTGGATGTAGCTGGCCCTGAACCTGACCTGCCTCTGGCCTGACCAGTGCCACCTCCCACTGTCTCCTTACTGCTCCTGTCCCTTCTTCTCAGTGAGCAGAGCCTCAACCCCAGCACCACACGCACTTCCCACCCCCAGCAAACGCCACTTGTTAAACATCTCCATCCACACGGTGCTACTCCTGTGTCCCCCACTCCCATCAGCAGGCAGGCA
Organism: Eulemur rufifrons; assembly: GCF_041146395.1. Classification (NCBI taxonomy): domain Eukaryota; kingdom Metazoa; phylum Chordata; class Mammalia; order Primates; family Lemuridae; genus Eulemur; species Eulemur rufifrons. The sequence continues at coordinate 25,179,001 of NC_091003.1, forward strand.
TCTTGGCTGGTTCTCTTCACTGCTGTCTTCCCAGTACAGGTCCCGCACAGTCGGTGCTCAATACATGCCGGAGAGAGGGAGGCGGGAGGGCCTAGCAGGGGCCCTGGGAAGGCGGAGGGAGACAGGGCAGTGGGAGCGTGGAAGGACCGCAGGCGGGCCAGCACCCTTCCACCTGTATTGCCCGCTCACCTGGACAAGACCCTCCAGGGATTTCCCTCTGCACCTGCCACGGCTCCTCGCCTCGTTCCAGATGGGAGATCACGTCTGGCTTGCAGACTGGAGGCCCTGCTTGTGGGAGAAAGCAGTGGGGCTGGGTGTGCTGAGGTGCTCCAGGCCCAGCCGGCCTTATGGGACATCTCATGAACAGCGGAGAGCAAGTGAAGTGTACACCATCGCCTGGCAACAGGAAGCCCCTTGGGTCCTAGAGTGGTGAGGGGCCTCAGATGTGGAACCCAAATTACAATAAATGCTCTGAAGATGCCACATGTGCTGACACCCTCCCTTCATTGCACAAGGACAACTGCAGGGCTCTAGTCCTTCCTCCCCTCCCTGCCCCCCACTCTGGGACCAGGGGCGATTCCCAGTGAGGATGCCACCAGCTACCATGCTGCCCACTGGGGACTTCTGGCATGGCAGAGGCCCCTGGCCACGAGTGCCTGGAGGCAAAGGCCATGTTTCCCATGTCATGACACTTCCGGCACCAGGGCTGGTGCTGAAGGGACCGTTGGTAATATCTACCACGTGGGAGAAGCTGAGAGCAGATGCCCAGCCTGCAGGGAGCCCCTTACCGAGGGCAAGGAGGTTCTGGTAGTTCTCCAACATCACATCCCGGTACAGGGCCCTCTGCGGGGAGTCCAGCTGACCCCACTCCTCCTGGGTGAAATCCACAGCCACATCCTTGAAAGTCACTGATTCCTGAAATGACACGTACATTCTCACTCACCCAGGACAGGAATAACTCTGTTTCCATGGTTCCCAGGGAGCTACAGATTAAGGACCTTATGAGTAAAGGGTAACTCTCAGGTGACCTTCTCCCAAGTATAGAAGGTTGTGCTGCAGGCATTGACCATGGCTGAGTTGGGGACCAGGGGCAGGGAGGGGGGCTGGGAATCGGCACGCGTGCCCCCAGCCAGCCTTCTGGACCGGAAGAGTGAGTGTGAATGGACACTGCTGGGCCCTGGCAACTCGAGGTGGGGCTCAGGGCTGCTGCACTACGCGCCACGTCCTGGGTGAGATGGATGCTATGCTTTCCTGGGTCAAGAACTTCCAACTTAAAAAACTTGAAAGAATACTACAAAATACCTAGCAACTCTATTCAAAACTCACTATTAGAAAAGGATGCAACTCAACTGGAAATCATCATTCTACTCTAAGGAAGGAAACCTTGTATGTATCAGCAACTTCTGTGCCCCAAGGGACTAAGAGTCCCCTTGGAGTCCTCATCTGACTGCCTTCTACTCCTTCCTGCCTCATACCTGCCTGCTGCCCCCAGGCCTGCTATCCCAGCTGCCACCCGACCCCAGACTTGCTTTGATCCTTGAAAAGACCAAACTAATGCCAAGTAATTTCACTGCATCCCAGAAACATTTGAGGAATTCCAAAAACCCACTTAACAAAGTAAAATTCACGATGTCCAGCAACCAATCAAATAACTAAAAGGAAAAAACTGTTAATGAAATCAGAGGAATTAAGAGTACACTAGAATAGTATTTGTTTACTTCAAAAGAAGGCATTAAGGGAGGAACAGAGAAATAAAAAAGATACAAGATATAGAAAACAAATAGCAAAATGGGAAATGTGAATCCAACTATATTAATAATTACATTAAATGTGAATGGTCTAAACAGTCTAATTAAAAGGTGGAGATTGTCAACCTGAATAAAAAACCAACACCCAACTATATGCCAGCTGTAGAAACCCATTTTAAATACAAAAATAACTATAGGTTAAAAGTAAAAGGATTGAAAAAGATATACCCTGCAAACACTAATCAAAAGAAAGCTGAAGTGGCTGTATTAACAAAGTTAATTTCAGAGAAATATTCATATCATCAGACATAAAGAGAGACATTACATAATGATAAAAGGGTTAATTCTTAAAGAGCTCATAACAATCCTAAATATAGATGTACCAATTAACAGAGCTTCAAAATACATAAAGCAAAGACTGAGAGAACAATTAAATAACACTATCACTCAACTTGACTTAACTGATATTTACAGAACACTCTAGCTAACAAAAGCAGAATATACATTCTCTTCAAGTCCACAGGAAACATTTACCAAAATAAGCCACACTCTGGGAAATAAAATAAGTCTTAGTAAATTAGAAAAATTTAAATTATTCGAAGTTGATTCTCTGACTACCACAGAATTAAATTAGAAATCAATAATAGGAAGCTATCGGGAAAATGCTCTAAATATTTGGAAATTAAATAACACACTCCAAAATAACACATGGCTGAGGAAAAAAATCACAAGAGAAATTAGAAACTATTTCAAACTGAATAAAAAAGAAAATAGAACATAACAAAAGTTGTAGGGTGGAGATAAGGCAGTGCTTAGAGGAAATTTACAGCATTCCAGCTACTGAGACCTTGAGGCAAGAGGATCACTTGAGCCCAGGAATTTGAGGTTGCAGGAAGTATGTATGTGCCACTGTACTCTACCCTGGGCGACAGAGAGCAAGACTTTGTCTCTAAAAACAAACTAAAATAAATAAATAAATTTACAGCATTGAATGCTAATATAAGAAAAGAAAAAAGCTGTCAAATCAGTATCTAATTTTCAATCTTAAGCAACCAAAGTAAAGGAAGGAGATAATAAGGATATGAAATCTATGAAATAGAAAACAGAAAAACAATAGAGAAAACCAATGAAACCAAAAAATCGTTCTTTTTTTTTCTAAGACAAGGTCTTGCTCTGTTGACCAGGCTGGAGTGCAGTGGTGTCATCATAGCTCACAGCAACCTCAAACTCCTGGGCTCAAGTGATCCTCCTGCCTCAGGCTCCTGAGTAGCTGGGACTACAGATGTGGTCACCACGCCTGGCTAATTTTTCTATTTTTTGTAAAGACAAGGACTCGTTCTTTCTCAGGCTGGTCTTGAATTCCTGGCCTCAAGGAATCCTCCCACTTCAGCCTCCCAGAGTGCTAGGATTACAGGCATGAGCCACCATACCCGGCCCCAAAAGATGGTTCTTTGAAAAGATAAAATTGACAATTAAACATATATTTCGTATATGGCTCAACTATTTCACACCTAGCTGTTTATTCAAAACAAATTAAAACACATGGCAATACTTGTACTTAAACATCTATAGCAGGTTTACTGGTAACAGCCAAAACCTGTTAACAACCTAAATGTCCATCAGCTGATGAAAAGATGAACAAATTGTGTCATATCTGTCCCGTGGTGTTATGGGCTGAATTGTGTGCCCTCCCCGAGTTCCCATGTTGAAGTCCCAACACCCAGTACCTCAAAATGTCAATGTATTTGGAGAGGTAATTAAGTTAAAATAAATTCATTGCAGTGGGCCCTGATCCAATATAACTGCTGTCCTCATAAGGAGAGGAAATTTGGACAGAGATGTGTGTGGAGGTAAGACCACGTGAAGACGCAGGGAGAAGGTGGCCGTCTTCAAGCCAAAGAGAGAGGCCTCAGAAGAAATCAACCCTGCCGACACCTTGATTTCAGACTTTTAGCCTTTAGAACTGAGAGAAAATAAATTTCTGGTGTCTAAGCCCCCCAGTTTGTGGTGCTTTGTCACAGCAGCCACAGCAGGCTAATACAAATGGAGTATTACTCAGCAATATAAAGGAACATACTGCTGATTCACACAGCTGCATGGATGAACTCAAAAGCATGAGCTAAGTGATGTAAGTCAGAGAAAAAAGACTACATAGCATACAATTCCTACAAAGTTCTTTAAAAGGCAAAAGTATAGCGGTTGCCAAGGGGTGAGGGGAGAGGACCGAATGCAAAGTGGCACGAGGACATTTTTGGGTGATGGAAATGTTCCATATCACCATTATGGTGCTGGTGACACAACTGTGTACATTTGCCAAAATTAATCAAATCGTAAACTTAAAATCGGAGAACTGTGCTGTATAAGTTACACCTCAGTAAACCTGACTCCTAAAAGCACTGGATTTCAGGGAGATGAGAAGGTGATGGTGAGGACAGACGCTGAGAACACGCCCCTAACCGAGGCACACAGGCACGGAGGAGGAGGTGGCTGCACTGGCTGAAGGAAGGAGAAAATGGGCTGAAATAAAGCTCCAGAGGCATCGGAATGTGGTGCTGGCTGCGGGGCGGGAGCTGGGGGGCTACATGGCGTCGGTGTGGGGACATCAACCAGCAAGAGTAGGGTAGGGTCTGAGCCCAGCACAGGCCCTCTGAGGGTCTCTCCAACCAGCTGGGAGAAGCCCAGGTCCAACGTGTCTTCATTCTGCAGGAAAGGGAACAAAATGCCCAGGTCGTGTGAGTGGGACTCAAATGCTGATGTGGTAATGAAACCGGCAGAGAAGTCAGAAGAGACCCTGTGAGATGTCCCAGGAGACCAGAAAACTGAGACCATGCGTGTGGAGGAGACTGCTGAGCGAGAGCGCCAAACATGAGGAGTACTCAGCAGAGACAGGTTACACAGACATCTAACACGCTGGCATTTTAGGAATAACACATACACACAAGAAGGGCGCGACCACCTTGAGGTAGCTGCACACATGCACACGCACACACATCTTTGGCTGAACCATTTGAAGGTGAGTTGCAGCTGACATCTCCCCTATGTTCTTCAGCTTGGATCCCCCATGGGCATTCTCTCACATAATCACAGTACCATCTTCACACCAAAGAAATTTACTATTGATCCAATATTATCTAACATACAACCCATTTTCAAATTTTCTCAATTGTCCCACACTGCTTTTTATCAATCTTTTTTTGGATCTCTGCTCCACTCAAGGATCATGCGTTGCATTTGACCGCCATGTCTCCAGAGTTTCCTAGAACCACGGAGCATTCTGACACACTGCAGAAGCCAGGCACATCTCATGATACCTTTCATAGCCTTTTCTGTCTGTCAGCCACCCTCACCTCTTTCGAGTGAGAGATTGACAAAATCACAAATCCAAAAAAAAAAAAAAAATCAAAGGACCCTCAACCCTCCAGACTTTTCTCTACACTGTACTCTCCTTGTTGCACCCTTCTAAATACCACCATGGCGTGGGGCAGTTTAGGAGGGAAAACAAAATGAGGAGCAAAGTCCGAAGTCTGTAAAAGGCGGCATCTGGGCTCCACTTAGCTGCAGAAGTGGCCCCGTGCCAATTCCCTGCTGAGCCCTCAGATTCTCTAAACGTCCAGTCTACCCATGGAGGCCCCACGTCAGGGACCGGTACAGCAGAGAGCACGCAGGGACACGTCCCTTATTGTCGTCATCTCACCCCAGTGCTGCGGCGCGGTCCTTCCTCAGCTGTTCCGCATGCCCTACCTGATTCCGTCCCAGCAAACTCCCCCAAACAAGGACCAACTGCTGCAAATATCCCCTGGGTCTGCATCAAACCCCCGCCAGCATGTGGAGGTAAGCGAAGTGACATCACGTGAGATGTCACCTAGTTGCTCAGTTTCTACTAAAAACGCTTCTCAGAGCTCCCAGCACAGTGCTGGGCATACAGCTTCTGGCCACTGACCCACTGAATTCGGCTGGAAGGGACATTCAAGAAGGTTCGTTTCTAGTGCACACCTGGGGCAATATCCGGACTCTTCAACTGGAGCTGTTCCTGCTGCCTGGACCGCAGGGTCCCCAGGTGAAGGTGTGAGGATGACGGCAGATCCAGGGCTGGGGAAGGAAGGTGCCCACCCTCTTCACAAAGAAGGGAGAAAAGACAGCCACTCACCTCACACCTGGCTTCCGGAAGACCCCAACCTGATATATCCCCTGGATTCTCTTTGAGAGGAGGAGCAGGATCCTGACAGGAAAGAGCTGGGGAAGGAGAAATGCGTCAAGGGGGCTGCTCTGCCCACAGCCACCAGGCTCAAGGCTGAGCTAAAGCCCACGCCCTCGGGCAAAGGTGGGAATGGGGGGGGGGGGCGGGAACTGTCCAGCCAGGTGGTGGGAACGAGCCCCAACAGCCAGCACACACTGTTACAGCATCAGGGCTTGATTGTGCCTGGGTTTCAGACACTTCGCCTAGTGAGGAAGAACACTGCCATTCCCTTCCTCCCACCGAGCATGGTTGAGTGGGAACAAGTGGTTGCTCAGTGAGGAAGCACGAGGCCCAATCTGCTGGGTGGGTAAGGACACCAGCCTGACCTCTCTGAGTGTCAGTGTCCTCAAGTGCAAATCCACAGACTGACAAAAAGAGCGCAGTTGTACCTGTCTCCTCTGGCTTCCGAGCCGAGGTCTCCATGGCCCCCTCGCCAGCGTCCCCCAGAGCAGCGGGCAGCTCCGTAGCCTCCTGGTCCCCAGGTCAGGCCCAGAGAAGCAAGTCCTGCTCCTGGGGCTCAGACAGCGGCCTGCAGGGGAGCCTCGCGGGGTCGCCGCGCTCACAGCTGCACGACCACGCGCTCGGGGCCCCCTCGCAGCGCCCCGGCAGCGGGCGGGCTCAGGCCGGCCCCGCGGACACCCCGCCCCCCACGCCGGGCTCGCCCCCGTCACACCCGTCGGCGGACACACCCACGCCCCACGCCGGGCTCGCCCCCGTCACACCCGTCGGCGGACGCACCCACGCCCCACGCCGGGCTCGCCCCCGTTCCCATCACACACACGCCTCCGGGAGAACCTGCGCTCGGGGACCAGGGCCAGGCCTCAGGTCCCGCCGCCTGGAGCCAGCGGGAAGGGAGCTCGGCTGGCAGACAGGTCCCCGAGCAGACGAAGAAAACGACCGACGGTCGGACGGACCCGCGAGTGAGCGGACTGGCCTCCTACAAAAGGACAGCTAGCGCCACAAAGAGCCCCTCGGCGGCCGCCGCGGGAAAGTGCGCATGCGCGGAACGCAGCCAAACTACACCTCCCGGCAGCTTTTGCGCCGCGCATGCGTAAAACTCCATTTCCCAGACGGCGCCGGGTCCCGAGGCCACCTGGGCAACCCGACACCGAGGATCGTGTGCACAGCTTTTGGGAAACGTAGTTCCCGCCACTGCGCGCCTTGCTGCGGAAGGCTCTGTGTGTCTCCATGTGGGCCCAGTGCGGGGCCGCTGCTTGGGTGTCTGATTGCTGGCGTACCGGAAGAGAAATGCCCAGGAACCAGGAATTGCGTGTCCGTTCGTCCACGTCTCCAAGTGCAGTCAGGTACCCTCCGCTGCACACCTGTGTGCAGGAAAGGCTCAGGCCCTAGGGATACTGGCGGTGGTGGGCTTGCTCTCGAGGGGCTTCCCGGGGGCCCTGCCCCCGCTGTTCCTCCTGGAGCCAGCCACCTGAGGCCCACGGGAGGGGACCCCCGGTTTGGGAGAGCTCTAGCCCTGCTCCCAGACAGACCAGGCGCCCCTCACTGCAGTCCACCCTCAGGCGCTGGGTGGCGGCCCAGTCTTCGCACAGTCCTCTAACATTAACGCAGCGATAATGCCAACAACAGCAACAGCAAGTAGGTGCTGAGCACTGAACACATGCCGGGCATGCTTCTAAGAGCTGGACATGTATTTTCTGGCAGAATTCACAGCAGCCCAATGAGGTTTGCTAACTATTATTGCCCCCATTTCAGAGATGAGGAATCTGTGGTACAGCTAGGCAGGGTAACTTGTCCCAAGTCACACAGCTAGGAGGAGGCTGAGTAACTCCAGAACCGAGATTTATTACTAGATTCCTACTGAGAGTTGGTCTGGGGTGGGGTAGGATTTTCTATGTGTTGGCATATAGCTGTTGACTTACAGGTCTGGTCTGAATCTTTATATGTGCTCACATGTACGTATGTGTCTCACTGTGGTCACACAGGTCTGAATGAATGACTAGTGTGCATTTATGCATGTGCCCCTCTGTATGTTCATCTTTATGTGACTGTTTTTGGATGGTTCATGGTATCATCTATGTCTCACTGCCTGGGTATGTTTTGTATGACACACATATGCCTTATACAGGTAAATATAAAGGGTATTGCATGGATGAATGTGTAGACCTGTGTGTGTGGCTGTCCTCTCAAAATCCTAGTTTGCGTGTGAGTGGGTATGCACCTCTCTAAGTTGTGGGACTGTGGATCTCACAGGTCCAGTTGTGATGTGTGTATGTAACCTTACCAGACCAATCTGGTTCAACTTTTTGTAACAAAGTTGTGAATTATTTTTCATTTGCCGTGGACACCCAGGTTGAACGTTATGGAACCTGAGCATGCCCAGATGAATCAAGAGTGAAACCACAGGTGAAACCTAAGTGCTCAGACTGAAAAACAGGGACTGAATTAAGAAGCAGACACCACATGGTAAGATCTGGGATCCAATTACATCGAGCCCTGGAGTCACCTCATGGCAGGTATCCATCCAGTCAGATGAGGCCTCATTACTCTCGGACTGTAAAATCTGCCTCAACCCCCAGCTCGGGGAGACAAATTTGAGCCCAACTCCTGTCTCTTTATTCAGCTGCCTGGCAATAAACCTTTCTCACTGGCGCTTTGGTGTATGGCTTTCTATTGTGCTCAGGCAAATGGCCCCAGTTTGGTACAGTGGCATGTATGCCTGTATATGTTCCTATGTATGCTACTGTGTGTGTATGTTGAGTCATAGTGTTCATCAGTGTGCATCTCTGTATATGTACCCCTGTGTACATATGTATGTCACTGTGGGACTCACAGATCTGGTGTGTCTGTATGTAAATCAATATAATCCCAGGGATTCTATATTGAGTGCTCTGTCCACCTATGTCTCTCTGCCCAGGTGATAAGGCTGTAGTGACAGGGATATGTCCAGCCTGAAAAGATAGAGTGGATGAGAAGATGCTTTTATTGATTTCTATTGACTGTAGAATTCCAGGGCTGGGAAAGGCACTTAAATCAAGGTTATTTAGCCCAAGATTCTCACTTAGATAAAGAGAGGTCCCTTTTTCCTGTTCTTTTCTTTTTTCATTTCTTTTCTAGATAGGGTCTTGCTGTGTTACCCAGGCTAGAGTGCAGTAGCGATTCCCAGACATGATCCCACTACTGATCAGCAGAGGAGTTTGACCTGCTTCATTTCTGACTTGGGCCGGTTCATTCCTCCTTAGGCCACCTGGTGGTTCCTTGCTCTGGGAGGTCACCGTGATGATGCTGAACTGAGAGCAGACATACAATCAGCATAGTGCGCTACTGCTCAGAACTCCTGGGCTCAAGTGATCCTCCTGCCCCAGCCTGTCTAGTAGCTGAGACCACAGGCATGCCCACCATGCTTGCCTTCCAGGTAAAGTCTTGAGGGCTGACTAGCAGGGCCTCAAAGATATATGAGTATATATGCCATTTTTAAAAGCAAAAGGATTTTAAAGACCAAAACGCATGAATTATGTCTTACTACATTAAATGTTTGGTGTTACAGTCTAAGAAATGTTTTTAATACCTGTTCCAATAATCGCAAAGTAGCTTGTATCAGACCAATGCTCTTGATAATAACAATTCTAAACGTGCACAGAGGAATATATCTAAAGCAGAAAGCAATAGCCTTAATGGGCTGATGATACACAGGTCAGAGTGTGAGGGGCTTCCAGAGTGGTTCTAAATTGAGAGGGAAGGTCCAGGAACAGAGAAAGCCAAATAGGGGTAAGCCTCAAAATCTGCATAGAAATTCCTCTCAAATCTTTGGGTGACTCCTACATGGTACAAGACTCCAAGGAACCCAAGAGAAAGCATTCGCTGGAAGCCAAAACGCTGAGTGGAGATTTCAGTAGAATTTGGCATTCAAATGTCACCAAGGAATTTCTTAAATACCTCATGCTTTCCATTGGAATACCAAAGGTTTATGCCTTAGGGGTAAGGGTTACACCCTAGGACTAAGGGCAAAACTGAAGTAGACATGCCTTTGAAAGCGTCAAGTGAAGCTTCCACAGGATCAAGGTGAGCAATTTAACTGCCTGCCTAAATGAAACTCAAAGACTCTTTAGAGGAAGATAACAGAATTCAGAATTTCTTCAAAGCATCATCTACAAGAACCAATATAAAATAAAAAGTTACAAAATATGCAGAAAAGCCATAAAGGATGACCCATAATTAAGACAAAAAATCTATATAAGCAGACCCACAGATGGCTCAGAGGATGGAATTAGCAGACAAAGTGTTTAACCCAACTATTATAAGTCAGTGAAAGAATTTACAAGAAAAGATAGGTGAACAAATGAAATGGGGAATCTCAGCAGAGAAATAGACCCAACAAAGAACCAAATTGAAAAATTCATTGATGAAAACAGAACAGTAGAAATTATCCAAACTGAAATTTAAAGAAAAAAGAAGTGAGAATAAAAAAGAAAGTAAGAAAGAAAACAAAATCTGAGATATGTGGGCCAATATCACATGGTTTAACACAGTGAGTCCAACTTTTTGTTCCCAGGTTCCTTTTTACACCCTTAAAATTATTAAGGTCCTCAAGGACTTTTGCTTATGTGAGTTACCTCTAAATACATTTGTTGCATTCAAAATTAATATTGAGGAATTTTGTAAATATTTATTATTTCATTAAATCCACAAGAAGCCAAATACATGTTGCATTAGTTTCCAAGGGCTGCTTTAATACAGTAACGCAAACAGTTGCTTAAACAACAAATTTGTCTCATAGTGTTGGAAGCTAGAGGTCTGAGATTGAGCTGTCAGCAGGGTTGGTTCCTTCTGAGCGTTATGAGGAAGAATCTGCTCCGTGAGTCCCACGAATTCTGATGATTTGCTGGCAACTTTGCGGTCCCTTGGCTTGTAGAAGCATAACTGCAACCTTTGCCTTCATCTTTATGTAGCATTCTTCTATGTATATGTCTGTCTCCAAATTTTCCCTTTGTATAAGGATACTAGTCATATTGGATTAGGGCCCACCTTAGTGACCTTATATTAAACTACTATCTCTGCAAAGACCCATTCTCTAAGCAAGGTCAAGCTCTGATACACCGGTTGTTAGGGCCTCAACATATGAATATTTGGGGGACACAACCTACAACAAATGTTAGCATAAATATCATTATTAAATTTAAAAAGCCCCTGTATTTTTCACAAAAAATGTAGTGAGAAGTACTATTTTATAAGTTTTGCAAATCTCTTAACAGAAGACCTTTGGATTTTCATATCTGCTTCACCATTCACTCAGTTGTAGTATCACATATCATGAAGATTCTGGAAAACTCAACTGGGCACTCATGAGAGTAATCTTATGAAAAGGGTATGATGGCTAACTACTCATCAGAAACAACAGCAACCAATAGACAATGGGAAAAAATCTTCAAAGTGCTGAAAGAAAAAAGTCAGCTGAGAATTCTGTGTCTAGCAAAAAGCATAACTTAAAAACAAAAAGTAGGCCGGGCATAAAGGATCACACCTGTAATCGTAGCTACTTGGGTGGCTGAGGTGGGAGGATCATTGATGCTAGAAGTTTAAGACCAGCCTGGGAGACATAGCAACACCCTGTCTCAAAAAACAAACAATAACAACAAAACACCCTACAAGAGCATCAGAAGAGTGAGAGATAATAGCCAAAAATGAAAGAATATGTAAAGAATATATATATATATATACATATATATACACACACACAGACACGCAAACACACACATACATATCAGAAAATCAAAAGCTGAGAAAATTCAATATAAGCAGTACAGGAAATGCCAAAGAAATGTCTTTAGGCTGAAGGAAAATGATCTGAGGTAAAAATCCAGTTCTTAGGAGTGAAATGGAGATTTATAAAAAGTATATTTGTGAGCACATGTAAAATATTATTTTTGTTAACTTCTTTTAAAATGTATAAACTGTTCAAGGCAAAAGTATAATAAAGTATTTTAGGGCATATAACATATGCAGATTATAATAACTGACCATGGTAGCACGGGGGTGGGGGGGGTGAGGAAATAGAATTATACTGTAATAGAACTTCATTTTCTGTAAAGTAGTATAATGTTAATTTAAGATACACTGTGATAAATTAAAATACATATAGTGCAACTGCTAAAAATGTACAAGAGGTATAAATAAAAAGGCAACAAATATGATAAAATGGAATACAAAAAATTACTTGATTTATCCAAAAGAAAGTCTAAAATGTGAAGCAAAAGGAACAAAGAAGATATGGCACAAAGATAAAAAACAGAGACTAGACTTGAAGCCAATCATTTCAATTACACATTAGATTAAACATACAGATTAAACATACTATCCAAAAGGCAGGTATTATCAGACTGGATTAAAAGAGAAAAACAAGATCCAACTATATGCTCTTTACAAAAGATATCCTCAAAATATAAAGGCACAGACAGATGGGTACAGAAGAGTTAAGATATCTTGTGAAAAACACTCATCACAAGAAAGCTGGAGTGGCTATTAATATTAGACAAAGTAGACCTAAAAACAGGGAGTATTACCAGATATTAAGAATAATTTAATATCGATAAAAAAGTCAGTTCAGGCTGGGCGTGGTGGCTCACGCCTGTAATCCTAGCACTCTGGGAGGCCGAGGTGGGCGGATCGTTTGAGCTCAGGAGTTCGAGACCAGCCTGAGCAAGAGCGAGACCCCATCTCTACTAAAAATAGAAAGAAATTATATGGACAGCTAAAAATATATATAGAAAAAATTAGCCGGGCATAGTGGCGCCTGCCTGTAGTCCCAGCTACTCGGGAGGCTGAGACAGGAGGATCCCTTGAGCTCAGGAGTTTGAGGTTGCTGTGAGCTAGGCTGACGCCACGGCACTCACTCTAGCCTGGGCAACAGAGAGAGACTCTGTCTCAAAAAAAAAAAAAAAAAAAAAGTCAGTTCATCCAAAGCACATAACAATCATAAATGTATGCACCTAGTAATACAGATTCAGAATACATTAAGCAAAACGTGACGTAAGCAAAAGAATAGCCAAATCTGCAGATATATTTAGAGATTTGAACAATTCTCTCTCAGTAATTGCTAGAATCAGTAGATGAAAAAAGTAAGAATGCAGAATTAAGGAATACTATTAACTTGACCTAATTAACATGCATAGAGCACCACACTCAAGAAGTACAGAATACACATCCTTTTTAAGTGAATATGGAAACATACCTCAAGATAGTCTAGATGTCCTGTTATATAAACTCAAATGGATTTATCTCATCCACAATATTCTCTCAGACCACAATGGAATAAAATTAGAAATCAAAACAAAAAAATAACTAAAATATCCCCAAATATGTAGAAATTAAGTAACATATTTATAAATAACCATGAGTCAAAGAAGGAATCAAAAGAGAAATTAGAAAATACTTTTATCTGAATAATAAAAATAGAACATTTCAAAACGAATGGGATGTAGCTAAAACAGTGCAAAGAGAAAACTTTATAGCTTTAATTTACATATTAGAAAGGAAAAAAGTTAAAAGCATAATTTAATCTAAGTAAAAATAACAAAAATTGAACCCAAATAAAAATAAAGAGAAAAACCCCAAAAGTAGAGGAAAATAATAGATTTAAGAGCAGAAATAAGTGAAATAGAAAACAGAATAATGAAAATCAACAAAATCAAAAGTTGAGTCTTTAAAAGCATGAATAAAAGAGATAAAGCCCTTGAAAAACTGATCAAGAGAGAAAATAGATACTACCAATATAAAGAACAAAAGATGAACTATCTAAAAATATATCAAAAGGATAATGAAGAAGTAATATTAACAAATTTAATAATAAATTGCCAACAATTTGACAACTTGGATAAAATGGACAATTTCTTGAAAAATGTAGCTTACCAACACAGACAAAAGAAGAAAAAGAAAAGAAAATTGAGATAGGCGTATGTTTAAAAGAAACTAAAACAAGAACTTAAAACTTCTCAGAAAGAAAATTCCAGAACCAGATGATGAATTCCTCCACAAACTTAATGAAAAAATAATACCACTTTTATCACAGACTATGCTATAAAATAAAAGAGAAGCGAACATTTCCTGGCTCATTTTCTGAGGCTTGACTAACCCTGATACCAAAACTTGATAAGGAAATTACAAATAAAGAAAATTACAGAACATAGATGAAAAAGTCTTCAACAAAGCATTAACAAATAAAATCCAATAATACTGAAAAGAGGATAATATATCATGACCAAGTGGAGTTTATCCAAGGAATGCAACATTGGTATAATATTTGAAAAAGAATTGATGTAATTAGCCTAATTGATAGACTATGTGAGAAAAAACATATCCTCAGAGATACAGGAAAAGAATTTAATAAAATAGCATACCTTTTTATAGATAGAAATCGACAAATTCACTTTCAAATTTTCATAGAAAAGCAAAGGACCAAAATAGTTGGGAAAACCTGGAAGAAGAATAAAGGAGTTACACTATCTGATTAAAAGACTTACTATGAAGCTACCACACTGAATGAAGACAGTGTGGTATTGGTATAAAATATACAAATAGATCAAACGAACAAAACAGAACCTAGAAAAAGACTGATAAATATATAGTAAATTAATATTCCATAAAGAGCCAATGGATTTTGATGGTAAGAGGAAAGTCAAGTCAACAAATAGTGTTGGAAAAACTAGACAATCATATGAGGAAAATAAAACACTGTTATTCCCCTATTCACAACATACACAAGATTAATTGGAAATGGATCATACACCTTAATATAAACACTAGAACCATAAAACTTCTCAACAAAAACATAAAAGACTAGCTTCACAGCCTAACAGAATGAAAATTTATTAATCAGTACACAAAAGGCACTAACCATAAAAGAAGAAACCAATAAATTCCAGTTCATCAGAAACAGAATTTATGCTCATTATATTATTGTATTGAAAAATTAAAATACTAAGTGTTGGCAAAGATCAGAGTTCATTATCTCTCTTTCCTGGATGGTTCTGGCATGACAAGAAAGTCCTCTCTCTGCTCACAGTTCAGCCATAATGGATATAGAACCTATGCCTGGGTTCTTGAATAATGAGAATTCGAGGGACTGTGTGCTTGTAAAATCTCATTGATTTTCTTCTTGTCAGGTTTTCCCCTACTAAAACCTGTGTTCTATCTCTGCTGTTCAGTGCTACTGATATATGACCACGACTTCCTTGCACTTCACTTGGCACCCAAATTTCACCTCTCACCACTCAACCTGGTAGCATTGAAGATGGAGGGTAATCGAGGGCAGAAAGTGGGATAGGATGGCTGGGTTGCCGGAACGGAGAACACACTGCCCAGAAGGCCAAATCCAGGCTATGGACTCTACATGCACGCACCTGGGCCCTCTGGCTGAGCAGCCCAGTGCTCTGCCAAGCCAATCTGAACCTTGGGTTCTGTTAGTCCAGGTGTGATCAGTGAGCCAGAGCTGGAGTCACAAGGGACATCAACCATGCTGACACCCCCAGATGCCCTCTGCATTGGACTGAGTCTCAGAGCAAAACCAGCCTCCTCAGCATCCTGACCTGTGCACAGGGCACAGGAAATGGTGCTTGGCATCTTTGATCTTCACAGAGGCCCAGAAGCCTAAATGGGAATTCCGCTGCTCTTGCCAAGATACGCCCCATCCAACAGGAACAACCCCCCACCAGGCTTTCTGGATCAGCTAGACCGTCTGCATTCCACCTGGTCCCAACCTAAAGGGTTTCACCTGCCTGCCAGCTCATGAATTATTCAAACAACCCAATCACATCCTCCATTGATTATAGAGAACCAGAGAACACCTTATCCTCTTGCTACCCAGAGCATGCCTCCCACAGCCCCTACGGGCTCACTTTGCTCCTGAATGTGACTCACATGTGGTGTTGGATGGTGTGTGGCATCTGCCCCTAGGCTTGTGAGTATGTGCAGGTGATAGACATCTGTCAATCATCTGGCCAGTGTTGCATATCATATGTCCAGTTATCTTATACGACTTAGGGCAGAGAATCCCTCTGTCACCAACAGGGTGACTAGCAGGTGATCAGAATACTGTGTTTGCTACAAACATTATTCATTAGAGAATCTAGAAAATTATCTTCAAAGAAATACTTCTGTCTCCCATTTTCCAGGAAAAAAATGACCCATTCTCTAACTTTTTGTAAAATAATTCAGCAATTATAAAACAGGCAGGTTTTCTGTATGGTACATATCATTTTGACTACTATGTTTCTGTAATTTACTAGTTTTATATATTTTGATACTAATTATTTCAGGCTTTGCAGGTGTGTTACGGACTAAACTGTGTTCCTGCTAAATTCATGTATGTTGAAGTCCTAACCCCCAATGGGACTGTATTTGATAATAGGGCCTTTAAAGGGGTAATTGAGGTTAGATGAGGTCTTAGAGCTGGGGCTCTAATCTGATAGGAGGGGTGTCCTCATAAGAGGAAGAGATAGCAAGGGTCTGTGCACATCACAGAAAGGCCATGTAAGTACACAGAGAGAAGATGGCCATTCGCAAGCCAAGGAGAGAGGCCTCAGGAGAAACCAAACCAGTAGCATCTCGATCTTAAACTTCAGACTTCAGAAGGGTGAAAAAAAGAAGCTGTTGTTTAAGCCATCCAGTCTGTGGTATTTCGTTATCACAGCACCAGTAAGGTAATACAAGGCCATAAAATATCTGTGACAACTATTCAATCTGCCTTTGTAGAGGAAAGCAGCCACAAACAATACAGCCAGCCCCAATTTACATTGGTTAGACTTAATGGATTTACTGGAACATAACTCCACCGTAATTTAAGGAGCATCACATATGGGGTTATGGTTTCTACTGAATGGATATCACTTAAGGATCATTAGTAAACGATGCTAAAGTAAAAAAAATTGTAAGTCGTACCACTATTAGTTGGGGACTGTCTGTACTGTGTGGCTAGCATTAAATGCAGTTTCAACTTACCATATTTTTGACTTACGATGAGTTAGATGAGACTTAACCCCATTGTAAGTGGAGGAGCTTCCGTATAACTTCCGCATAAACTTTATTCACAAGCACAAATGTCAGCAGAGGAAAGGTGAGGTCAGACTGGAAGTAGAGACGGGAAAAGGGCGCGGGGACGGCGGCCAAGCACGTGGGGAAGCTCGGGGCGCTGGCGCGAAGCCGGGTGGGCAGCGCCAGGCTGGGAGCGGGCGACGGCGCAGGGGGGCCCGCCGGGAGGCGCGGGGCCGTCGGGGGCGGAGGGCCGCTGCGGGCCCCAGGGCTGCGGGGCTCCGGCCCCCGCCAGTACCTTGGCGCTCAGCTGGGCCGCTGCCTCCGCGCTTTTCTCCGACGCGGGGCGGGGGCCGGGGCTGGCGGGGAGCCGGGTCCCGGGCCGAGACGGAGGGGTCCTGGACGGCGGCGGGTGGCGGCTGTGTCCCGGGAAGAGGCGGCCAGGGCGCGCGGGGCGGGGCGGGAGCGGAGACCCGCACGCTGCGGCCGTCGGGAGGGCCGAAGGGCGGTGCGGGCCGCGGTGGTGCGGTCCTGGGCTCGCCGCCCCGCACCGGCAGCAGAGCGGCGGCCGCCCGGGGCAGGGAACCCGCGTGCGGGGCGGCGCTGTCCGACGCGGGGGGCTGCGGGGCGGGGGAGTGGACGGGAGGAGGAGAGCGCGGGGCGGCAGGGCGAGTCGGGCGGGAGGGAGGACTGGGCCGCGGAGGAGGAGGAGGAGGAGGAGGAGGAGGGGTGGGGTGAGGGGCGGGGAGGGGGGTCCTGGGGAGGCGCTTCTCCAACCCCCACCTGCTGCCCGCGACTGCGGCGTCCGTCCTTGGGGGCGCCCTGGAGAGGCGGCCGGGATCCTGCTGACCCCCTAGAAGCGCAGAGATTTTGCCAAGGGGGGCGGGGGGGCGCAGGTGGGAAGGCGGGACGGGTATTTGGGAAACCAAAAGCTTAAAGAAGAGGAAGAGGGCTGGGGAGCTACCTCCACGCCACGCGGATTTCCCGTCATCCTCCACCCAGTCCTGGTGGCCTGGAGAAGGGATGGCACAGAGGACAGCGCGGCCCCTCTCCCCCGAGACCGACACTCGGGACCCTCGCGGGGTCTCCCCCTTCCTGGCTCCCTGCTGTGCTGGGGGCAGTCAGGGGCCGCGGCCTCCTTTGGTTCTCCCCCACCTCCCCCACCTCTCCCATCTCAGCTCCTTTCACCCGCCTGTCCTGTCCCTCTTCCTCCCTCCTCCGTCGTCCACCCAGACCCCTCCCTCGCCACCACCTGTACCTCGCATCTCTCATTCTCTCACTGCTCCGATGCTCTCCTCTCCGGTTTCCGCCTCGGGTCCCAGTCCCTGTCCCTCCCGGACAGCACTGTTCTCGTCTTACCGGAGTCAGTCACCTGGCCCTATATTCTTAGCTGATTTTTCTCAACTCTATGTCCTCGTTTTTCAGTTTCCCTCTCTTTGCTTTTCTCTCTCCTCTGCTGCCGCCTTGCCCAGCCTTTCTGTATTATTTCTGCCTCCTTTGCAAATACAACACAGGCCCAGGTCTGCAGTCCCAGCCCACCCTGTTTCACACATCCCCCGCTCCTGGCCCTCCACCTCCGCACTTCTGGGTCCTTTTGAGAAGCTTGGGGTTTCAGGAGGGAACAGGGCTGGAGTGTGGACTAAAGGGCAGGTAAGTGAATGGGGTGGAAGGCTGGGGCTGGGGCAAAAGGTATCTTTGGTGTGTGTACACTCCCCTATTTGTCATTATCATTATTCCTTTTTATAATTTTCATTTACTTAATAAAAACACAATTGATCATTATCACTATTTTGTATTTGGGTGTTAAAAACACCATCTATCTTTTGGTTCTTTCCCTCCTGTCCTTTCCTCTGCCCAGTTCTCCGCCTCCCAGCCCCGCCTGCTGTCTCGGACACCCTGACCCTGCTAGGCTCTTACCCTGTTGCCCTGGTAACCACTCCCCACTCCAGTCACCTCCACCGCCCTCCCCTCTGCAATCACCCCCTCCAACCATTTTCATCCACCTATGTTTCCTCAGAGCCAGTAGAAACCCTGTTGCCAGGTGGAATGCTCGTTTGAATCAGCCAATCCAGAAGCCTAACTTCTTGCCCTGCCTTATACGGGGATGTGAGGAGGCCACTCCCGCCACTCCAGCCCCACAGGGGACCGGCCCCTCCATTGTCCCTTCTCCGTGCCACGAAGAGAGACTGGGACCCTCCCTCTTCCCCTTCCTATAAGGAGGCTGGCCTCGCATTTCTCTAACTGGGACCATGGAGGTTAGTGTGGGAATTAAAAAAACAAACCAAAAAAAACCCCAAATGTCAGGTGGGATTTTATGGCCAGCCTGACCCTTGGTCTAGAGTATTTAAAGCTATGTCTGTATAAAGTGGGGCATCAGATATCAAATGTGAGCCTCACCTCCTCGTATATAACACCATTTATAAATTCAACAGATATTATTTCTATACTTTTTCTAAAAAATGAGTATAAAAAGATCTTTCATGGATGACTTCATCTTTTTAAAAAATGTTATTTTTGAGGTTCCCTGAAATGTTTTTTCTTTAACTTTTAGCAAGATATAATATTACACTAAAACATTTCACACATATATTACTTTTATAGTTTTTTCATGAGTGTATCAATATTGAATACGTGACATACTACAAATAAAATGTTTTCTATGATTGTATTCATAAGATTTCTCCTTTTAATTAATTTATTCATGTTGAAGAATGCCGGTGTTCATGTTGAAGTATTTGTTGGAATTACAATCTGGTCTGAATTTCATTGTGTTAGGCACATCAGAAAGTTTTCTTTGTCTTAAGAATCCTTTGATGTTGAGCAAGGTATGCATTTATAGTGACGGCCTTTCCACATTCCATACATTGATAGGGTTTTTCTCCAGTATGCATCCTCTGATGTTGAATTAGGTATGCTCTCTGACCAAAGGTTCTCTCACACTCATTACACTTGTAGGGTTTCTGTACAGTATGAGTTCTCTGATGTTGATTAAGGTGTGTACTTCTGCTGAAAGATTTATCACATTTTTTGCATTTGTAGGGTTTCTCTCCAGTATGAATTCTCTGGTGTGAGTAAGGTGCGTATTCCATCAGAAAGCTTTTCCACATTCATTACATTCAAAGGGTTTTTCTCTAGTGTGAAACCTCTTAGGTTGAATAAGGGATGACCTACGGCTGTAGGCTTTGCCACATTCAGTACATTCATGGGCTTCTCCCCAGTATGTGTTCTCAGATGGAAAGTAAGCTGAATGCTCTGGGTAAAGGCTTTCCCACATTCTTTACATTCAAAGGGTTTTTCTCCAGTATGAAACCTCTTATGTTGCATCAGGGATGACTTATGGCTGTAGGCTTTGCCACATTCAGTACATTCATAAGGTTTCTCTCCAGAATGAGTTCTTAGATGTGCAGTAAGTTGAATGTTCTGAATAAAGGCCTTGCCACATTGATTACATTCATAGGGTTTCTCCCCAGTATGAGTTTTCTGATGCAGAGAAAGATGTGAACTTTGGCTAAAGGCCGTCCCACATTGATGGCATTCGTAAGGTTTCTCTCCTGTATGAATCTCCGATGCTGTGAGGCGTGTACTGTGCTGAAGGCTTTCCCACATTCACTGCGCTCATAGCACTTTTCTCTAGAATGAGTTCTGTGATGTAGCATGACGGATGAGTCCCAGCGAACGGTTTTCTACACACATTACATTCATATAGTCTCTCTCCTGTGTGACATCTTTCATGTTGTATAAGGTGTGTTCCCCTGCTGAATGATTTCCCACAATTTTTGCATTTGAAGGGCTTTTCTCTAGTACCAAATTTTCGATATCTAATAAAGTCTGGGTTATCTCCATTATGAGAATTCTGGTGTTGAGCTAGATCTGAACCACAGCTAAAGTATTTCCCACATTTGTCACATTTGTATGGTTTTTCATTAGTGTAGATTTGCTGATGATTATTATTTAGATCCAGGGTGTGTGAAAAACTACTATCATCACTGTCATCTTTAGGCGCCATCATCCCTGAGGGAAATTTGTTTTGAGTAACAATATTTGATTGCAGTCTAAACTCTTCCTCAAATCCATTACGTTCATCAGTGTTCTCCTGAGTCAGGCTTTTCTTCTGGGAAAATGCTATTTGTCCTAGATGGCTCTCTTAACAGCCATGAGATTTTGAAAATTCTCTTGGGAGATAACTGATTCCGTTTGTTTTACCTTTGTTGGTTGTTATTCCTTGGGAATGTTCTTTAAAAATTACTTGCTTCAGATTTGGGTCTTTAGTTCCAGATCTGGTCTCTTGGTCTAAAAGAAATTTAATAATATTGGATGTTTGACCATTTAGAGGGATAAAGCTACATATAATACGTAACCATTATGTTTAC
Source organism: Eulemur rufifrons (assembly GCF_041146395.1). Classification (NCBI taxonomy): domain Eukaryota; kingdom Metazoa; phylum Chordata; class Mammalia; order Primates; family Lemuridae; genus Eulemur; species Eulemur rufifrons. The sequence goes on from NC_091003.1 coordinate 25,200,336, forward strand.
TCTTTGATTTCTCAGACAGAGGTATGTTGCATTGACTGATTTCAAATGTCATGTAAGCCAGGAGCCACTGTGACACACAAGCAAGAAAGATGTGAACAGGGACAGGCCAGTGGTTTAGGGCACTGAAAATGAAGTAAAAGAAGACACACTTGGGGAATGAGTAGAGGGTGAAAACTGGGCCCCAGAGAATGGACAAAGGGATAGTGTTAGGGAGAATCACAGGAATGAGAACTAGGAGAGGAAATGGTATAAATTAGATTCCCCACGTGCCTGGATCTCTGTGAAATGTCACCACTAATCTCTCAGCATACAACCTCGTTCCCTGTTTTGTCTACCTTGTGAGCTGCCACAGTGACTTTCCCGAGACAGCAATTCACCAGATTTGTAAGGACAGCCTGCTGCTGTGGGAAGCAGCCTGCAGTCACTGTTGAGGTAACCAGGAGGACAAGACTCACACCTCACAGTCACCAAGTGATGGGCAGAGAGTGCACGTGCAGACTCCGACACCAGCAAGGGGGCGCGTGAGGAAGACAGGAAACTGAGGGACTTGCACGCACTAGCGAGTGATTATGAAAGTCTCAATGACACTGAATGCAGCCGGAAGCAGAGAGTCATGGCGTCATTACTAGCAGGTGGTGGCCGTGTTTACAAAGATGTTTTTAGTACAGGTACTTAATGGCAACATTCAAGGTGGATTTAGAGAAGAGAGAAGGAATGGAAAACCCTGTCCCACTGCACGAGATGACATGGGAGGACATGGGGACAGCAGTGTACGAGTGATTCTCAGAACTGGGAGAAAGGAGCCAGAGGTGCTGAGGTATAGGGAGGGGTCAAAGGACTAACGGGGTCTGAGGCAGAATGTGAAGACGCTGCTGAGGATCCCAGGAGAGACATGCAGACAGAGGAAGAGGAAGGGCTGGGGTGCTGGGAGGCAGAGGACGTGGGGGTACAGGCCAGTGAGTCTTGTGCCCAGGCAGCCATCAAACCTGCTGCCCAGTCTGAGGGTGGGAGGGGAAACAGAGAGGAGCAGGAGATGACAGAAACGCCATGTGGAGGCAGCCACATTAACCTGTGGCATCAGGAAGCCAAGCGGGGTAGAGGGGCAGCAAACAGCCACACTAAGCTCAGGAAAATGAAGATCACAAGGCGCCTGTGGATTGGACTAGACAAATGGTCCCTGCCCTGGGGGACGATAGGGTAGACAAGCCCAGAAGAGAGGCTAACAGTCCTAGGAACTTTGGCAGGAATGAGAGAGAGAGAAGGCGGGGTGAGCGCTGCACGATGGCCCCCTGAGGGGCATCCTGCAGTGGACAGGAAGGGCCGGCAGCACGGGGAGGCGGTCTGCACCCGACAGAAAGGAGGAGAAGAGGAAGCGCGGACCAGGAGAGGCGGCCAACAACGGAGGCCCGAGCGCGGGAGCCGAGCTGCAGCAGAACCAAAGGGCCAAGGGAGGGCCGATGGATAGGGTGCCGCACCAGGCGCAAAGCTGGGGCAGCTGCCTGCTCTTGAGGCCAGCCCAGATTTCCCCATGGGGCAGGGCTCCGTGGCCGGCATTTCATAGAAAGCCTTTGTGTGAGCCGTGGGGACCCCTTCCCGCCTGTTCACCTGCAGAGGGGCCCTTAGGGGCTGTCCTCCACAACATCCGGGGCCGTCTGCCTTGCTCCAGTGGGGAGATCGAGTCAGGCTTGGAATCCTGGCACCCTGCTCGGACAAGACAAGAGGCTTAAGTGAGGGCTGGTGGCAGGCATGAGCCCGGGACCCTGCCTCTGTTCCCTGGCCCTCAGGGCCTTTCCAGCATGGCTGACAGGGAGCCGTGGGTAGGGCAGCCTCAAACGGAGGACAAGTCATAAAAACACCAGGAACCTGTGTCCCAGGGAGCCGGAGACTCTGACCTCTGAATAATAAAATACAGTTCCGTGGGTCAGGGGCCTCAGGGCCGGGAAGCACAGGGATGGACAGTTATAGAGTGGAAGCCTCTGCGCCCTCCAGTCCCTACGGGCAGGGAAGGGCGCTCAGGCCACAGACCTGCACGCAAACGTGCCTCTGCCAGGTCCAAAACCTCCTTCCAGTGTCTGGTGCATCTTTTTAAATCACACACATTTTCATAAAAACCTGCAATGTATCTGTGTTTATTTAATATAAAAATAAGGCTAAGCACAATGGCTGCTCCCACATATAATCCCAGCACTTTGGGAGGCTGAGGTGGGCGGATTGCTTGAGCCCAGGAGTTCAAGACCAGCCTGGGCAACATAGTGAGACTACGACTCTACAAAAAATTTTTTAAAAATCAGCTGGGTATGGTGGTGTGCGCCTGTGGTGCTAGCTATAGGGAAGGCTGAGGTAGGAGGATGCATTGAGCCCAGGAGGTTGAGTTGCAGTGAGCTACGATGGCACCACTGCACTCCAGCCTGGGCAGTAGAGCAAGACCCTGTCTCTAAAATAAGTAAATAAATAAACAAATAGTTGCCAGGTAAATTATTTAACTTTTTCCGCTGTTCCAGTCAGCTACACAGATACCACGGGCACATGGCACCCTGTGCCCCGGCCCTCCCAGGGAGGCCAGACTCCCGTAGTTCTCCAGCATCACCCCCTGGTACAGCATCCTCTGCGCAGCACCCAGGAGCTCCCACTCCTCCTGGGCAAACTCACAGCCACGTCCTGGCACGTCACCACTTCCTGAGACATGACACATAACAGCGCTGGGCAATGGGAAGGCCACACACGGCACCTTACAGAGTGTGGCTAAGTCTGTCCCCACAGGCAGAGAAAGGTAGAGTCAAAGGAACTAGAGAGGTACACTAAACACAAATCACAAGTGATGTGCAAACTAGAACAAGACAATGACGCTGAGTTTTGCCACTCTAACATTCTCCTGAAAGTTTGTAGGAACACAGTGAGACATTCTAACAGAGCAATGACAGCTACAGGCACAAATTTTAAGAATCTGAGGGACATGGCCGGGCATGGTGGCTCACACCTGTAATCCTAACATTCTGGGAGGCCAAGGCAGGAGGATCGCTTGAGGTCAGAAGTTTGAGACCAGCCTGGGCCAGAGCAAGACCCCATCTCTACTAAAAATAAAAAGAAATCAGCCAGACAACTAAAAATAGAAAAAATTAGCTAAGCGTGATGTTGCACGCCTGTAGTCCCAGCTGCTCGGGAAGCTGAGGCGGGAGGATCGCTTGAGCCCAGGAGTTGGAGGTTGCTGTGAGCTAGGCTGATGCCACAGCACTCTAGCCCCGGCAACAGACCAAGATTCTGTCTCAAAAAAAAAAAAACAAAAAACCCAAAAAACATAAAGAATCTGAGGGACATGATTGCAAGAAGAGAAAAGTAAATGGTAGATGAATGCCTGAAGTATACATTTATTCAGTGCCGTGGGCTGAAATGTGCCCCTCTCCCTAACCCTACTCCCCACGGTGACTGGATTTGGGAATAGGGTCTGCAGGAGGGCATTAATGTTAAATGAGGTCATAAATTTGGGGCCCTAATCCTACAGGACAGCTGTACTTATCAGAAGAGGAAGAGGTGCTAGAGATCTTGCTCTCTCCGCGATTGGACAGAGAGGCCGGGGAAGGACACGGTGAGAAGTCGGCCGGCTCCATGCCAGGAAGAGGCTTCGGGAGAAACCATCGCAGACGGCACAGTGATTTAGGGCTTCCATCCACCAGAACCGTGAGAAAATAAATGTGTGTTATTTAAACCAATGGTCTGTCGTATTTTGTTAGGGCATATGGAGCAGACTAATAAATCCAGACTTAAAACAAGCAAATTTGAACAATATATTGTTTAGGGATATATACAGTAAAACTATTTTAAAAAGCAAGAAAAAATTCCTACAAATTTCTGGATATAGGTTATATTTGAAGAGGAAGGGAGCGGGATGAGACAGTTAAAGACTCACTCTTCAGGTGGACAATGGATACAGAGCAGTTCATCTCATTTTGATAATTTTACATTATGTATGTGTTACAAAGATTACTTAATATCTATATAAAATGTGATACAATTATTAGAGAAATGGGATATATTATAACCATTGAAAATGAGAAAATATAAACTCATTCCAAGTCAATTATTAATTTAAATTTAATCCCAAACTAAATCTTCAGATGTTTTTCAGAACTTGACAATAATTTTAAAATATTAACATTATAAAATCATAAATATCATGAAAAATAAACAGATAATAACACTAGGTCAAGAAAGGAGATTGGGAACCCACATAGAGAGAAACCACCCTTTAAGCAGTAAGACACACACTGGCGGAGAGGCGGGAAGGAGCGGGGAGGACAGCGGGTGGTGGCCACGCAGCACTGGGCTGTGCTGACAGCTGAGGAGCGAAGCCACAGGAAGCCCCAGCCCAGGGCCCAGCACCCTGCAAATGCTTGATCTATTTGCCTCATAATGTTGCCATGGCAAGAGTGGCAATACTGATCAATGGAGCATAAAAAGCAGATCCCCAAAATCTTATAAAGCCTATTTTTTAAAAAGCTACAAAAACCTAAGTCTAGGAAAATACTTTCAACTCTAGTAATTTGAAAAATATAAAGACATTCCATGATTAATCTGGTGAACTGGAAAAATTTAAAGTACACCATAACAGCCTGGATGGCAAGGGTACTGGAAATAAACATTGGAATATACATGGTTACACCCCTTGGGGATGTCAGTTTCACACTATGTATCAAAACGCCTTAAGGGCCAGGCGCAGTGGCTCAGGCCTGTGATCCTAGCACTCTGGGAGGCCGAGGTGGGTGGATCATTTGAGCTCAGGAGTTCGAGACCAGCCTGAGCAAGAGCGAGACCCCATCTCTACTAAAAATAGAAAGAAATTATACGGACAGCTAAAATATATATATAGAAAAAATTAGCCGGGCATGGTGGTGCATGCCTGTAGTCCCAGCTACTCGGGAGGCTGAGACAGGAGGATCGCTTGAGCTCAGGAGTTTGAGGTTGCTGTGAGCAAGGCTGACGCCATGGCACTCACTCTAGCCTGGGCAACAGAGTGAGACTCTGTCTCAAAAAAAAAAAAAAAAAAAAAAACGCCTTAAGTGTGTCGATACCCTTTGTCTCTGGAATTCTACCTGTGTAAACACATCCTAATAACGGGCATGAGAATTAAGTAACTGGATATGCTACACAGCATTGCTTCCAAAATAATAAATCGGAAATAATTTAATAAGTGACCCTAAATGGCACATTGGTTAAATAAATTATGGTACTTCTAGGCCATGGAATACAATACAGCCAATATAAATAATGACATGGAAAGACATTTATGTTTTTGTATTTTAAATGTTTATATTATAAACGTTCAGGATAAATCCCCATTTAAAAAATATTTATGTTTACATATAAGTAAACATAGTACAGTCCTGAACATATGCATAGCCAAATACACATGCCAAAATGTTAACAGTGGCAGGATGTAATTTTTCTAATTAAACTTATTTTGAGATAAATATAGATTTACATGCAGTTGTAAGAAATAATACTTACGGCCAGGTGCGGTGGCTCACGCCTGTAATCCTAGCACTCTGGGAGGCTGAGGCGGGAGGTTCGCTCAAGGTCAGGAGTTCGAGACCAGCCTGAGCAAGAGCGAGACCCTGTCTCTACTAAAAATAGTAAGAAATTATCTAGACAGCTAAAAACATATATAGAAAAAAATTAGCCGGGCATAGTGGCACATACCTGTAGCCCCAGCTACTCGGGAGGCTGAGGCAGAAGGATCACTTGAGCCCAGGAGTTTGAGGTTGCTGTGAGCTAGGCTGATGCCATGGCACTCTAGCCCGGGCAACAGAGCGAGACTCTGTCTCAAAAAAAAAAAAAGAAAAAGAAATTATACTTACGTGGCCTTTACACAATCTCCCCCAATGGTAATAACTTGCAAAACTAAAATACAATAGCAAAACTGGACTACTGACATTGCTAGAAATAATACACAGAGGTTTTCTTTTTTAAAAAATATTTTTAGAGGCAGGGTCTTCTTGCTATGCAACCCAGGGGTGGGTGCAGTGGCTATTCATATGCTCGGTCATAGCCCACTACAGCCGCGACGTCCTGGGCTCAGGCAATCCTCCTATCTCAGCCTCCCTAATGTCTGCAACTACAGGTGTGTGGCACCAGGCCCAGCAAGATGGCAAGATACAGAGCGTTTCTATCTCCAGAGGAGTCTTCCTGTTAACACCCTATAGGCACAGCTGCTTCCCTTCCTCCCCCAACTTCTATGTAACCCCTGGCAACCACTAATCTGCTCTCCATCGCCACAGTTCACCATTCCAACAATGATGTATAAATGGCACTATAGAGTTTGTAGCCTTTTGAGATTGGCTTTCTTCACTAGCATAGTTCTCTGGCGATTAGCCCAGGGCGTTTCATGTATCAATAGTCCATGCCTTTTTACTGCTGAGTAGTATTCTATGGCGTGGACGTGCCACAGTTTGTTTACCCTTCACCCATTGAAGGATATCTAGATTGTTTCCAGTTTTTTACTATTAAAAATAAAGCTGCTACAAACATCCATGTACAGGATTAAAAAATTAACAGGCTTATTGAGATATAATTCTCATACCATACGATTCACCAGTTAAAGTGTACAACTGTTTTTAGTCTATATACAGAGTTGTGCAACCATCACTACAATCAATTTTAGAACATTTGCACCTCATCAAGAAACTCCTAACCATTAGTGATTTTCTCCCAATCATCTCAGCCCCAGGAAACCACTAATCTACTTTCTTTCTATATGAATTTGCCATTCTGAAGTTTTCATATAAATGGAATAAAACAATACGTTGGTTTTCTGACTGGCTTCTTTCACTTAGTATAATGCCTTCTGGTATCCATATTGGTGAATAACATTTATTGCATAGATGTACACAATTTTATTTATCCATTCATCAGTTGATGGGCATTTTGAGTTGTTTCCACTTTTTGGTCATTATGAAGAGGCTTCGATAAACATTAATATCCAAGTTTTGGTGTTTACACATATGGTAGTTGCAAGTTTACTTTTTTATGAAACTGCCAGACTGTTTTCCAGAGTGGGTGTACAATTTATGTTCGTACCAGCAACATATAAGCACCCAGTTCCTCAGAATCCTCATCAGCATCTAGTGTTGTCACTAAATTTTTGTAGTCATTCTGATGACTGTGTGTCATCTCTTGCATACTTTTTCTCTTTAAAAATTGTCGGCCGGGCGCGGTGGCTCACGCCTGTAATCCTAGCACTCTGGGAGGCCGAGGCGGGTGGATTGCTCAAGGTCAGGAGTTCGAGACCAGCCTGAGCGAGACCCCGTCTCTACTAAAAATAGAAAGACATTATATGGACAACTAAAAATCTATATAGAAAAAATTAGCCGGGCATAGTGGCGCATGCCTGTAGTCCCAGCTACTCGGGAGGCTGAGGCAGTAGGATCGCTTAAGCCGAGGAGTCTGAGGTTGCTGTGAGCTAAGCTGACGCCACGGCACTCACTCTAGCCTGGGCAACAAAGTGAGACTCTGTCTCAACAAAAAAAAAAAAAAAATTGTCATAAAAACACATAAACACAAAAGTTACCATCTTAACCATTTTCAATTGTACACATCAGTAGTGTTAAGTACAGTCACACTGTTGTGTAACTAACTTCCAGAAAATTTTCAATTTGCAAAACTGAAACTCTGTACCCATTAAGCAGCAACTCCCTATTTCCCGTCCCCCCAGTCCCTGGCAACCACAATCTACCTTCCGTTTCTATAAATTTGAGTACTCGATGTACCTCACATTAGTGGAATCGTGCAGTATTCGTCTTTTTATGACTGGCTTATTTCACTCATCCTCAAAGTTCATCCGTGGTGTAGCATGTGTCAGAATTCCTTCCTTCTAAGGCTGAACGATACGCCATTGTAGGTATATACCAGATTTTGTTTGTGGACACTGGGTCGTTTCCACATTTGGGCTACTGTGAATAATGGCGCTGTGAACTAAGGTGTACAAACCTCTCTTTTAGATCCTGTTTTCAATTCTTTTGGTTCTATGCTCAGAAGGGGGATTCCTGGAACATCCTGTGGCTTTAATTTGCAATATTCTGATGGCTAATAAGGTTGAACATCCTTTGCTTGCTAATTTGCCATACATATATCCTCTTTTTTCATACATTTTATTTTCCTGAGCCTCTGCGAATGTGCGCTATTTCTCATGTTTTGAGACTGGCCTATCACCTAAGGAGTAATCACAGCAGTTCTAAAACTAAAGTCGAAGTAAAAGCCAGCACGTCCCTTCTTTTACCCTACTCTCTATGTAAGTGGCCTTTATTGACTATTTAATTGGGGAAACACTCTCGGAAAGAACTTAGCAGAAAATTAGTGTTCTTTTAGTATGTCTACTGATCTTCATCTGTTCAGAGGGAATTTGATTCATTTTTCTAGACCAGTGTTAACTTTTAGATTCTCTCTCTTAACAACAACAAAATTTGGTTTCTGGGGCCAAGAGCTGAATCAGGTGTTTAGTAGGAGGTACACGACACAGCTGACGCCCATATATCCTCTTGAATGAAATGACTCTTTGTGTCTTTTGCCCATTTTCAAATTGGAATCTTTTTAATGTTGAATATTGAGAGCTCTTTATATATTTTAGACACTGATCCCTTCTTGGACGTGTGGTTTCCAAATATCTTCTCCCACTCTGTACCTTCTTTTTTTTTGAGACAGAGTCTCGCTCTGTCACCCGGGCTACAGTGCTGTGGCGTCAGCCTAGCTCACAGCAACCTCAAACTGCTGGGCTCAATAGATCCTCCTGCCTCAGCCTCCCACGGTGCTAGGACTATAGGTGTGCACCAGCTCGCCCCGCCTGTGCCTTGTTTCTTCATCAGGGTCTTTCACAGAGCAAAAGTTTTTAACCAATAAAATCTAATTTGTCAAGTTTTCCTTTTATGATTGTGCTTAAGGTGTCAAGTCTAAGAACTCTTTGCCTAGCTCTAGATCCTAAGGACTTTCTGTTTCTTTCCTGAAAGTTTTGTACTTTTATATTTTACGTTTAAGTCCATGATGCACACTGAGAAGGCCATCTTTCCCCTACTGAAGTTTTGTTTGGGTCCATTCTTGAATCTGCATTTTGTTCCATTAATCTACGTGTTTCCCTCCACCAACACCACACAGTCTTGATTGTGCCATACAGTTAATCTTGAAACTGGGTAGACATATTATTCTTCTTTTGCAAAATTATTTTAGCTATTCTAGTTCACTTATTTTACATACAAATTTCAGAATAATTTTATCTATATCTATGAAAAAATCTTAGGGCATTGATAGGAACTGTGTTATACTTGGGTATCAATTTGGGGAGAACTGTCATCTTTATTATGTTAAGTCATCCCTACAAATGTAAATGTCTCTGTTTATTTATAGCTTCTTTGATTTCTTTCATCAGTGTTGTGTGGTAGTGATTCTAAAAATGCTTTTAATTTTGGTGTCCATGTTTTCATTGCCAGTATACAGAAACAGATTTTGGAACACTTATCTCATATCCTTGGACCTTGCTGAATTTACTTATTAGTTTTAGAATTTTTTTGATAGATTCCTTGGGAGTTTCTATGGAGATACCATGTCATCTGAAAATACAGAGAGATTTTCAATCTATCGTCCTCCCTTTCCAACCTGTGTCTTTGGTTTTGTTTTTTTGTTTTTTTGTGGGTTTTTTTGGCAGGGTCTCACACCATCTCCCTGGCTAGCGTGCAGCGGCAGCATCATAGCTCACCGTGACCTCAAACTCCTGAGCTCAAGCAATCCTCCTGCTTCAGCCTCCCAAGTGGCTAAGACCACAGACGCACACCACCACATCCAGCTAATTTTTCTATTTTTTTGTAGAGACGGGGTCTTGCTCTTGCTCAGGCTGGTCTGGAACTCCTGGCCTCAAACTATCCTCCCCGCTTGGCATCCCAAAGTGCTAGGATTACAGGCGTGAGCAACCATGCCCAGTTTGTATGTCTTTTGTTTCATTTCCTTGCCCAATTGCACTGGCTTGAGATTTTATGACTATGTTAATTAAGAGAGGTGACAGTGAGCAACATTGCCTTGTTCCTGATCTCTGGGGGAAAGCATTCAGTATCTCACCATCGAGTACATTATAATATTAGCCTCACAGATGTTCTTTTATCTAGTTGAGGAAATTCATCTCAATTCCTTTACTTTTGAGGGTTTTGATCATGAATTAGTACTGAATATTGTCAATGATTTATCTGCATCAATTAATATCACCATGTGATTTTTCTTCTTTAGGATACTGATACGGAGGATTATACAAATGGGTTTTTTGAATAATGAGTCACCTGTGCATCTCTAGAATAGACTTCACTTGGTCATGGTGTATAATTCTTTTTATAAATTGCTGAATTATACAGCTAATATTTTGATAAGGATTTTGTATCTATATTCTTGAGTACTTACTGCTCTGTTATTATTATTAATTTTGTGCTTTGTAGTTGGTATCATACCTCTTCTCTCCTCTTCTGTATTTTGGAACAGACTGTATAGAATCGGTGTTAATTTTTCTTTAAACATTTTGTAGAATTCTCTGGTAAAACCAGCTAGGCCTGGACATTTCTATTTTGAATTTTCAAATTACAAATTCAGTTTCCTTGATAGTTAAAGGGCTATTCAAATTGAGGAGTTTTGGTAGTTCCTGTTTTCCTAGTATTTTTCCATTTCATCTAAGTTGTCAAATGTACGCGTGTAGAGTTACAGTCTTCCCTTATGATTTTCATGTCTGCAGTCTATGAAATTCCTTGATTTCTTTTATAATATTGGTGATTTGTTTCTTATCTCTTTTTTCTTCATCAGTATTGCTAGAGGCTTATCAATTTTATCGATCTTTTTAAAGAACTAGGTCTTTTTTATTGGTTTCCTCTTATTTTTGTTTTCAATTTTATTGTTTACTACTCTTTTAAAAAATTTTTCCTTCCTTCGATTGCTATTTTTTTCTTTTTTTTTAGACAAAACCTCACTGTTACTCTGGCTAAAGTGCAGAGACATCATCTTAGCTCACAGCAACCTCAAACTCTAGGGTTCAAGCGAGCCTCCTGCCTCAGCCTCCCGAGTAGCTGGGACTACAGGCATCCACCACCACACCCGGCTAATTTTTCTATTTTTCATCAAGATGGGGGTCTCACTCTTGCTCAGGCTGGTCTCGAGCTCCTGGCCTCAAGTGATCCTCCTGCTTTGGCCTCCCAGAGTGCTGGGATTACAGGTATGGGCCACCATGCCAGGCCTTTTTTAGGTTCTTGAGGTGGGATCTTAGGATGTTGATTTGAGACTTTTCCTTTTTTCTAATATATGCATTTAGTGCTATGAATTTTCTGCTTAGTAGTGCCTCCGCTTTCTCCCACAAATTTTGATATATTGTCTTTTTCATTTGCAATTCAGTTCAATGTATTTTAAAATTTTTCCATGAGACTCTCTTTTTGACCAATGGATAATTTCAATGCTGGTTTTTTTTTTCCAAGCATTTGGAGATTTTTCTGTTACTGATTTTTTTTTTTTTTTTTTGAGACAAAGTCTCACTCTGTTCCCCGGGCTAGAGTGCCATGGCATCAGCCTAGCTCACAGCAACCTCAAACTCCTGGGCTCAAGCTATCCTCCTGCCTCAGCCTTCCGAGTAGCTGGGACTACAGGCATGCGCCATCATGCCTAGCTAATTTTTTCTATGTATATTTTTAGTTGTCCAGCTAATTTCTTTCTATTTTTAGTAGAGATGGTGTCTTGCTCTTGCTCAGGCTGGTCTCGAACTCCTGAGCTCAAACAATCCGCCCCCCTTGGCTTCCCAGAGTGCTAGGATTACAGGCGTGAGCCTCTGTTATTGATTTTGAGGTTGATTCCATCTGGCTCAGAGAACATATTTTGTATGATTTTGATTATTTTAAATTTGTTTTTTGTTTTATGGCCTAGGACATGGTCCACCTTTGCATATATTCCCGTGGGCGTTTGAATAGAATGTGTATTCTGGCCAGGCACTGTGGCTCACGCCTATAATCCCAGCACTTTAGAAGGCTGAGGTGGGAGGATTGCTTGAGGCCAAGAGTTGCTTGAATTCTTACATCATATCAAAACCCCACTTCTACAAAAAAAATTAAAAATTTGCTGGGCATGGTGGCATGTGCCTATAGTACCAGTTACTCAGGAGGCTGAGGCAGGAGGATCACTTGAGCCCATGAATTTGAGGCTACAGTGAACTATGATTGTACCATTGCACTCCATCCTGGGTGACAGAGACCCTGTCTCTGAAAAAAGAAAAAAAAAAAAAGAATGTGCATTTTGTTGTCGTTGGCTGGATTGTTCTATAAATGCCAATTAGATTCTGTTGGTTAATGGTGTTGTTGAATTCTTCCATCATCTTGCTGATTTTCTGTATAGTTCTCTCAACTGTTGAGATAGAGTGTCAAAGTCTTCAGCTGTAATTGTAGATTCACCTAGTCCTTCTTTCATGTCTATTAGCTTTTTTTGTCACACATTTTGCTCCTGTTTCAGGATGCATACACACTTAGGATTGCTATGTCATCCTGGTGAACGGTGGCATTACTCTTTTGTCACTTTTCTTAAAACCACTTTCATGCCTTTCAGACTTAGTCTGTTTTGTGCCGCTATAACAGAATACCTCAAACTGGCTCATTTACAGTGAACAGAAATTCATTTTTCACAGTTCTGAAGTCCAAGATTAAGCACAGCATCTGGCCTTCTTGTTGCATCAACCGTGGCAGAAGGTGGAAGGACAAAGACAGGGTGAGAGAAAGAGTAAGAAGGGGCCCAACTTATCCTTTTATAAGGGACCTGCTCCCATGACAACGAACCCATTCGTGCAATGCATTAATCCTTTCAAAAGGGCAGTGTTCCAAGGGACTAAATGCCTCTTAAAGGTCCCACCTCTTAATACTGTTACAATGGTGATTAAGTTTCCAACACATGCTTTTTGGAGAACACATTGAAACCACAGCATTCTCTATCTCTGGTCTTCTTTCCTCCCACCCCCAAGTCTCCTTTATCTGTTTGTATAGTTACTTCTGCTTTCCCCTGGATATTGTTTGCATGATATAGCTTTTCCATCCGTTTACTTTCAACCTGCCTATATATTTGAAGATTCATGTACACAGTATATAGTTGAGTTATGCTGTCTACTCTGCCAGTCTCTGTCTTTTAATTATTGTGTCTAGATGTGTTACATTTTATGTAATTATTCATATGTTAGGAATTGAGTGTACTGTTTTATTTTTGTTTTCTCTTTGGTCTCTGTGTTTTTCACTTTTCTGTTTACGTGTGGTTTTTGTTTGTTTGTTTTTTTTTTTTTTTTTTTTTTTTTGAGACAGAGTCTCTGTTGCCCAGGCTAGAGTGAGTGCCGTGGCGTCAGCCTAGCTCACAGCAACCTCAAACTCCTGAGCTCAAGCGATCCTACTGTCTCAGCCTCCCGAGTAGCTGGGACTACAGGCATGCACCACCATGCCCGGCTAATTTTTTCTATATATATATATTTTTTAGCTGTCCATATAATTTCTTTCTATTTTTAGTAGAGATGGGGTCTCGCTCTTGCTCAGGCTGGTCTCGAACTCCTGAGCTCAAATGATCCGCCCACCTCGGCCTCCCAGAGTGCTAGGATTACAGGCATGAGCCACCACGCCCGGCCCTTGTTTGTTTGTTTTTGTTTTGGAAACAGGGTCGTGCTCTGTTGCCTGGGTCAGAGTGCAGTGGTGTCATCATAACTCACCGCCAACTCCTGGGCTCAAGCCATCCTCCTGCTTCAGCCTCCCCAGGAGGTAGACTACAGGTGCGTGCCATGACACCCAGCTAATTTTTATTTTTTGTAGAGAAGTGGTTTTGCTATGTTGCCCAGGCTAGTCCTGAACTCCTGGCTTCAAGTGATCCTTCCGCCTTAGTCTCCCAAAGTCCTTGGACTATAGGTGTGAGCCACTGTGCCCGGCCTGGAGTGTATCCTTTTGTATATGTTTCAGTATTTGCTCTAGGTATTACATTACATAATTATTTAGATGTGTGTGTATATATATGATTTATCACAGTCTGCCATCATGTTACCAGTGTGAGTGAAGTCTAGAAATCTAACACTAACCCTAACCCTAACTTTATGTTCCTTTACCCTCCTCTATTTATAATTGTCCTAAATATTTCCTTTATACACAATTAGAATCACATCAGTGTTATATTTTTGCTTGAACCATTAAACACCATTTTGAAAACTCAAGAGAAGGAATTGTATTTATCTATATTTTTGCTTACTGTGTTCTTTCTTCCTTCCTGATATTCCAAGTATCCTTCTTTTGGTTTCCCCTTCATTCCTTAAGGATGTTTTACCTGGTTATAGGATTCTGGATTCATGGTTCTTTTATTTCAGCAGTTGAAAAATACTGTGCTACTTCCTTCTGGCTTCCATGACTCTTGATGAGAAATCCCTGTTTTGCTAATTGGTTTTTTTTTTCCTATTGAAAAGGTATCATTTTTCTCCGGCTGCTTGTCTTTGTAACAAAGTTTAATTATGATGTGCCCTGGCATGAATTCTTTGGATTTGCTTGTTTTGGGGTTTGCTAAGTTTCGTGATTCTTTAGATTTATGTCTCTTGCCACATTTGGGAAGTTTTCAGCTATTGTTTCTTAAAATACTTACTCAGCCCTTTTCTACATTTAGATATGTACCTTTTCTATGTTTAGGTACACTTAGATATACAAATACTTACCATTGTTTCAAGTGACTACAGTATTCAGCACTTGAAGCAGCTATACAGGTTCGTAGCCTAGAAGTAATAGGCTACAGCTTAGGTGTGTGGTAGGCTGTACCATCTAGGTTTGTGAAAGTCCACTCCATGATGTTTGCACAACAATGAAATCACCTAATGATGCACTTTCTATCCACCTTGTTAAGCAACGCATGACTGTTTCTACAATAGACAAATTCGTGGAGATCAAAAGTGGATTAGAGGGTACCAAAGACTTGGAGCAGGGAGAATGGGTAATTATTGCTGAACGGGTGCGGAGTTCCTGTTTGGGATGATGAAAAGTTTTCAGTATAGACAGTGCTTATAGTTGCACACGTTATGAATGTAATTAATGCCACTGGATTGTATACTAAAAAAATGGTTAGAATAGCAAACTTTATGTTACGCAATATGCCCTCAGCATCTGCAGGTTCTGCATCCTTGAATTCAATCACCCTTGAATCAAAAATACTTGAAAAAATAACAATACAACCATAAAAACAACACAAATAAAAAAATACAGTATAACAACCATTTATATAGCATTTACGTTGTATTAGGTATTACAAGTAATGTACAGGTAACTTAAAGTAAATAAGAGGATATGTATAGGTTATTTGCAAATACTATGCCATTTTATATAAGGTATAAGGATCCACAGATTTTTGTATCCTTGGGGGCTCTTGGAACCAATACCCTGTGGACACCAAGGGATGACTGTATACACTTTACCACAGTAAGAAAAACCAAGAATGTGATAACCTGTGTATATAGCATTCTATCACTAAGGTGAAAAAGAAGTGGAAAAATACAGGGGCACATGGTTGTATATGTATAGATTATCTCTAAAAGAATACAAAAGATGGTCTGGAGAGCAAAGCTGGATAGCTGGGGACAGGAGTAGGACATTTATTTCTCTGTTCACCTTTTATATCTCTGAATTCTGAATTGTGTACACACACTATTTATCCAACAATTTACTTCAAAAAAGAATTCATACAAATAGGTTCTAACAAAACATTGTGCCCCCAGTAAATACACGTGCAAAGATCAGAAGAGTTAATGAATAAAAGAATAAACATGCATTCGCTGACTTGGTGCCTGAACAGAAAGCAAAGCCCTCGCTGTTACCTGTGCCGTGGCCATGTCCTCTTGTCCAGGGAGAGCTGCAGGAAGAGAGGGGACACATGAGTGCCTCATACGCAGGGCTCTGAACTGTCCAGACAAGACTGTCCAGCCCAGCCCAGCACCCTAACATGGGCAGGCAGGACGTGTCAATTGTGCACCTGTGGCTCTGTGCAGTGAAGAAGGGGCTTTGTCTTTCGGTTTCTTGTCTTTCCTGAGCTCTAAGGCATTTAACACGGTGTGGACCATCATCATGACAGCCCCTGTCCAGAAAAGTACCTGGCAGTTCAACTTCTCAGAGACAGGAGAGAACAAAGACAAGGGTGTCACACCCTGTCTGCGGCTACCCAGGACTCACTTGTGTCTGAGACCCGGGACTGACTAACACCATCCAGGCCTGCCCTATCGGATGGGACCCCACACCCACACACCGCAGTTGTGAACCCACCACGAGGCCCATGGCAGTCCCAACTGTCAGGCGGGGACAGGGACAGGCAGGATGGGGCTCCTCATCCTATCAGGTTACCTGCAACGTCTCGAGGGGTGCCAACCGTGTGACACAGGCTGGGTGGTCCCTCACCCAGCTCCTGAGTTAAGGGTGGGCCCACAGACTCACTTACTCAGGAGGCTTATGTCCCCATGCCTCTCCTCCTCCAAGGCGGGGGAGGGTTCCTCCGGAGAGCATCTGTCAACCCAGAGGAAACCCCAGGGGCTGCAGGGGAGCCAGGGAGGAGGCCTGGGTTCCCCACGGCGGCCAGCAGCGCCCCACGACTCTCAGCACAGAACAGGACCGGGCCTCAGCGCTGCTCTCCACAGCACCCAAGAAGGCAGATGGGGACGGGCCAGCTCTGCCCAGCAGCCCCTGGTCCCACGTCAGATAAGTGACTGCTGGCCCCGGGCCCCCCCTTTCCTCAGAACTGCCCTCCATCTCTTGCGTTCAGCAGCGCTGTGGGAACAGCCGCTGCAGGCTTACCTCGGGGATGGTGTGGGCTGGGTTCCAGATCACCACAATAAAGCCAATCTCGCAATAAAATGAGTCGCAGATTTTTTGGTTACCCAGTGCATATAAAAGTCATGGTTACACTTTAGTCTATTAAGTTTACGATACCATTGTGTCCAAAAAATGTACATACCTTAATTTAAAAATTCTTTATTGCTAATCAATGCTAGCACAGAGACACAGAGTGAATAAGCACTGTTGGAAAAATGGTAGGGACAGACTTGCTCCAGGCAGGGTTGCCACAAACCTTCAATTTGTAAAAAACTCATTATCTGCAAAGCACAGTAAAGCCAGGCTACCCAAGCCTGCACCCACTCCTGACCTGTCCGCTTGTGGCACCGACGCGACTGGAGCAGGAAGCCCCACGCCAGGCGCTCGCTCTGGCCGCTCGGACGCCCTCTGCACGGCGGAGAGGGGCGGTGCTACCAACACACTCACGGGCCACGCGGAGGGACGGACACGCGACAGGCCCAGCAGCAGCCCGGCGCGCGCTCTCACCCGCACCCCTTAAACGCCGGTCCCGGGGCGCGCTGATGCACACCTACCGGGAACGCGCCACCCCGGCGCGCACCTGGGAGGTGGCCACTCCCCGGCGGACTTCAGACCCCCGCACAGACGCCGGCTCGGGACCTGCGGGGACTGACACTCCTGCCCGCTCAACTACAGAAGCAGCCCCCTCGCCACACTCCGCTTCCGCACCCGTGGGAGGACTACGCCTGCGCAGAAGGACCGCCCTTCCAGCCTGCAAACTACATTTCCCAGAAGTCTCGTGGGGGGCCTTCGCCTGCGAGAAGGACGCTCAGGAGCGGGCGGGCGGGCGCGGGGCCTCACGGGAAATGTAGTCCGGCTGTTGGAATAGATCAAATAGTGATCCATCCATGCAATAGAATATTATTCTCCCATAAAAATCAATGACATGCTACAACAATCAAGTTGTGTTACAACTTGAATCAAAACTTAAAAAAACATGCCAAGTCAAAGAAACCAGGCCACATGTTGCATGATTTTTTTTATATGAAATGTCCACAACAGGCAAATCTCTGGAAACAGAACACAGATTAATGGTTGCCAGGAGATTGAAGAAAGAAGGACTTGGGGGTGACAGCTAACAGGAATGAGATTTCTTTTGGGGGTGATAAAAATGTTCTGGAATGGCCGGGCGCGGTGGCTCACGCCTGTAAACCTAGCACTCTGGGAGGCCGAGGTGGGCGGATCGTTTGAGCTCAGGAGTTCGAGACCAGCCTGAGCAAGAGCGATACCCCCATCTCTACTAAAAATAGAAAGAAATTATATAGACAGCTAAATACATACATATATATATATATATATATAGAAAAAAATTAGCGGGGCATGGTGGTGCATGCCTGTAGTCCCAGCTACTCGGGAGGCTGAGGCAGGAGGATCACTTGAGCCCAGGAGTTTGAGGTTGCTGTGAGCTAGGCTGACGCCACGGCACTCACGCTAGCCTGGGCAACAGAGTGAGACTCTGTCTCAAAAAAAAAAAATGTTCTGGAATTAGATAGTTATGATGGTTGCACAACACTGTGAAGATACTAAAAGTTACTGAATTAATTGTACACTTTAAAATGGTGAGTTTTATGTTATGTGAATTATACCTCAATGAAAAAAGTTGCAAAAAAATTATATTCCTAGAGAAGTTATTACTTTAAACATTTATATAAATAGACATAAATAAATGAAAATAAAAAAGTTACACATTTAGCTCAAAAAGTTAAAAATAATCATAAACTTAATTTAACAAAACCAAAGTTGAATATTAAAAAACCCAAAGCATAAATTAGAAGTTTAAAATTGACAAATTCAATAGGTATTTTTAGATCAACAGATAAACTGAGAAATATGAATGCACAAATATGCAAAATTAGTCATAAGAAAAGGGAACAAGTACAACTTTATTTTATTTTATTTTTTTTTGAGACAGAGTGTCGCTTTGTTGCCCTGGCTAGAGTGAGTGCTGTGGTGTCAGCCTAGCTCACAGCAACCTCAAACTCCTGGGCTCAAGTGATCCTACTGCCTCAGCCTCCCGAATAGCCAGGACTACAGGCATGTGCCACCATGCCCGGCTCATTTTTTCTATTTTTATTTTAGTTGGCCAGATAATTTCTTTCTATTTTTAGTAGAGATGGGGTCTCGCTCTTGCTCAGGCTGGTCTCGAACTCCTGACCTTGAGCGATCCACCTGCCTCGGCCTCCCAGAGTGCTAGGATTACAGGTGTGAGCCACCGCACCCGGCCTAACAAGTGCAACTTTAGAGCACTAGAATCAACTGCACAACTCTATGCAAATACATCTGAAGGCTGGAAGGAAATGGATTACTTACAGTATAAACAAAAATCATCAAAATTGACTTTGGAAGACATAGGAAGCCTAGTTTGACCTTTAACAATGGAATTTTTTTTTTCTTTTTTTTTTTTTTTTTTTTTTTTTTTGAGACAGAGTCTCACTCTGTTGCCCAGGCTAGAGTGAGTGCCGTGGCGTCAGCCTAGCTCACAGCAACCTCAAACTCCTGAGCTCAAGCGATCCTCCTGTCTCAGCCTCCCGAGTAGCTGGGACTACAGGCATGCACCACCATGCCCGGCTAATTTTTTCTATATATATTTTTAGCTGTCCATATAATTTCTTTCTATTTTTAGTAGAGATGGGGTCTCGCTCTTGCTCAGGCTGGTCTCGAACTCCTGAGCTCAAACGATCCGCCCACCTCGGCCTCCCAGAGTGCTAGGATTACAGGCGTGAGCCACTGCGTCCGGCCAACAATCGAATTAATTGAGAATAAAATCAAAGAGTTTATACCTCTTCCCCATTTTTAATGTCAGGCCTAGACAGTTGGATGGATAAATTATCTCAAAACTTTAGGGAACACCTTATTCTGCGGTTAATTGTGTCAAGTAGTTAAAAAAAAGAGTATTTCCAAATTATGTTTGTTGTGTTTTTTTTTTTTTTTTTCCTTGAGACAGAGTCTTGCTTTGTTGCCCGGGCTAGAGTGCCGTGGCATCAGCCTGGCTCACAGCAACCTCAAACTCCTGGGCTTAAGCGATCCTACTTCCTCAGCCTCCCGAGTAGCTGGGACTACAGGCATGTGCCACCATGCCCAGCTAATTTTTTTTCTATATATATTTTAGTTGGCCAGATAATTTCTTTCTATTTTTAGTAGAGACGGGGGTCTCACTCTTGCTCAGGCTGGTCTCGAACTCCTGACCTTGAGCAATCCACCCGCCTCGGCCTCCCAGTGTGCTAGGATTACAGGCATGAGCCACTGCGCCCGGCCCCAAATTATGTTTTTGAAGACACCATAATACTCATATTAAAATCAAGAAGAGTATAAAAAGGAAAATGTAAGTCAATCTCACAAATAGCAATGCTTTTGATGGGAAACAAAAATATCAGCAAATAGAATTCAGCGATACTATCAAAGAATAATACACTACATGTAGTGCTGACTACAGAAATGCAAAGGAAAAATATTAATATAGTTCTTCATATGAAGAGTCCAAGTGAGAAAAACTTGATAGATTGAAAATTTTAATAAGTGTAACATCTAGTTCTAATTTTTAAAAAATATAGTAAGACCAGGTGCAGTGGCTCACACCTATAATCCCAGTACTTTGAGAGGCTGAGTGAGGAGGATTGCTTGAGGCCAGGAGTTCAAGACCAGCCTGGGCAACACAGTGAGACCCCGTCTCTACAAAAAATTAGAAAAATCAGCTGGGCATGGTGGAGTTCACTTGTAATCTCAGCTACTCGGGAGGCTGAAGTGGGAGGATCTCTTGAGCCCAGGAGATGGAGACTGCAGTAAGCTATGATGACACCACTGTACTCCAGCCCGAGCAACAGACTGAGACCCTGTCTCTTAAAAAAAATATTCTTGAAGTATTATACTTGCCAATAAAACTAAGAAAAAGAAATCAGGTCCAAATATAGAAAATGCAGGCACTAAATCATCCATATTTCTTGATATGATTGCAACCTTGTAAAGCTCAAGAGAATCTTCTGACAAATAGAAAATATTAGTAGTCACAAAATTAATACAAAAACAAGATATTTCCAGCTGGGTGAGGTGGCTCAGGCCTGTAATCCCAGCACTTGGGAGGCCGAGGCAGGAGGATCGCTTGAGGCCAGGAGTTTGAGACCAGCCTGAGACTCTGTCTCTACAAAAAATAGAAAAGTTAACCAGGCGCACCACTGTAGTCCCAGCTGCTCTGGAGGCTGTGGCAGGAGCATCGCTTGAACCTAGGAATTTGAGGCTGCAGTGAGCTGTGATTGTGCCACTGCACTCCAGCCTGGGTGACAGAGCAAGACCCTGTCTCAAAAAAAAAAAAAAAAAGAAAAAATTAAATAAATAAAAAAATAAAGGCAAAACAATTGTTTTTTAAAAACTGTCATTATTCACAACTTATATTATTCTCTGTACATGTAAAACCCAAAATAATCTACATATTTCCAGAAATAATAGGAGCAGCTGGCTGTAAAATCATCATATAAAATATGCTAAATTTTATACACTAGTTATAAAACTGATAAAAATACAACTTTGAAAACATACTATGTACAGTCACAACAGAAACTAAGGTAACAAAAACATCTAACAAAAATTCTGTAAAAGCTGTATTGAAAAAATTACAAAACTTGATTGAAGGACATTGCAAAAGATCTAAATAAGAGAGATTATATGTTTGTGGATTGTAAGATTCAGCATTATAAAGTTGTCACTTCTCCCCAAATTACTCTACAGACTTAACATCAAAGTTTCAACAAGGGGTGTGTGTGTGTGTCTGTGTGACTTGACAAGCCGATTCCAAATGTCTATGGAGAAGCGAGGCAGAGGGAGAACCAGGACACCCCTGAAGAAAAACAGGATGGGAGGATTGAGCCTACCGGGTATCAAGACCTTTTATAGAACTATAGTAATTAAGACACTATGCCGGTGATGCAGGGCTAGGTAAATAGAGTGTGGAAACAGGCCCAAGCATACAAACAGAAGTCGCACAGCAAATTAACAAACACTGCTGTGGAACCCATTATCCAAACGGAAAATACAAAATCGAATCCCAACCTCGCATCAAACACAAACATCAATTCTATACGAGACTAACTGTGAAAAGCAAAATTCTCAACTTTGAAAATCAAAATGTAGGATGCTGTCTTTTTGCTCTTGTGTAGGAAGACTTTTATTAAGCAAGACACAAAATTCACTAACAATAAAAGAAACGATGGAGAATTCTTCATTACAGCCCTCCCTACCCTGCCCCTGCTCCATAGCTAAAAAAAAGAAAAAAGAAAGAAATGACTGATAAATTCAGTTAAAGTATAAAACTTCTGTTCGTTGAACAACACCGTAAACCACTTGCTGTAGAAGAATGGGAGGAAAAAAAGACTAGAAGATGTTTGCATGTATGTACACAGAAAAGACAGGAGCATCACCAATATTTAAATTTGGGGTTTTTTTATTATTATTATTTAAGACCTTTGTTAACAGGTGCTTGCAGTTTGTTGACTTTTTTGAAAAAAATCAAGTTGTAAACCTTTATTACAAATTAAAAATGAAGTTCTTAAAAATCTCAACTTGACCAGATATGAAACAATTTAAAAACTTTTAAAGGCATATTGAGAAAAACCAAGCTTTTTTAAAAAAAACACGTTTGTTATTATTACCAAAAAAGACATCTTTAGGTAAAAATAATAAAAACCCCATGCTGCACAGATAATGCAGACAGTTCTAGTTATCTGGCCAACGGGCAAACAGCAAGCACCTGAGGTCTGCAGCTCCAATCTTGTTCATTTCTTATTGCTGGAACTTCATATTCGTTTCTCCTTGTCGGGTGACTGACCGGACGATGGTGGCGTGGGGAGCGGCATGTGCCCAGCCCCGGGAGCGGGCGATTCTCGGCTGGTGGATCGGCCGCTCTTGTCTCTGCCGTCTTGCGGTTGAGGGTTTTCTGGGCGTCTGCGTCGGTCACTGAAGCTGCGGCGGCACCGACGTCGCGCGGCTGCTGACCTTGGGTCTCGCGTCCTTGATTCTCTTTACCGTCGTCATCGCCGTCCCCGCTGGGCTGTCTTTGGCGAGGAGGCCCCTGCGGACTCGCGGTCTGTGACCCCGGCACATTGTCTTACCGGTGGCCTACCTTGTTCTCCTGCACCCGGTTGTCACACCCTGCGTCGCTTCTCCGTGCACGGGAGGGTGGGATACTGTGGTCGCCGCCCTCGGGGTCTCCGCGTGCAGGAAGGTGGGACCTGCGCCCGCGGCGGCGGCGTGGCTGGCCCGGCCTGCAGGAGGCTCTCGGGTCCCTCCTTCCCCACCCCCCCTCACTGTCCTGGTCACGCTGCTGGTAACCGCGTGGGGGGCCCTGCGACGTGGAGAGCGTCTGCGATGGTTGCGGTCTGCTGCGCGTTTGCTGCCTGGAACCGGGGTTCCGCCGGGCCCGCAGCCGCCCCCGCACCCTCTGCTCCTCCTACAGCGTCAGACGCCGCAGTTTCTCCGTCTCCCGCACCGCGAAGGCACCTCCCAGGGTCGTTCTTCTTTATGGCAGGCTGGTGTCCAAATACGTCTTCTGCGGTGTCATTCCTGTTGATGAAACCATATCCGTTTCTTACATTGAACCATTTTACTGTTCCCAAAACCTTCCTTGCGATGCGAGGCCGCCCACCGTGGTGCGGGGCTTGGGGTCTCCAGCGCTGAGGGCGGGGGCGGCTGCTGGGTCTCGGCCTGGCTGCTCACGGTTGCGGTGGCGGTGACCGGGGCCTCTGCTCACGGTTGCAGTGGTGGTGACCGGGGCAGCTGCTCATGGTTGCGGTGGCGGTGACCCAGGCCTCTGCTCACGGTTGCGGTGGCGGTCACTGGGGCCACTGCTCACGATTGCGCTGTCGGTGACTGGGACCTCACTGCTCACGGTTGCGGTGGTGGTGACCGGGGCCTCTGCTCACGGTTGCGGTGGCGGTGACTGGGACCTCACTGCTCACAGTTGCGGTGGCGGTGACTGGGACCTCACTGCTCACGGTTGCGGTGGCGGTGACCCGGGCCTCTGCTCACGGTTGCGGTGGCGGTGACTGGGACCTCACTGCTCACGGTTGCGGTGGCGGTGACCCGGGCCGGCTGCGGCAGCTGCGGCTCCTCCCGACGTGTGGAGGTAACTAGGCCGGCAGCGGCGGCGGTGGGCCTGCACAGGGCTCTCTGGGGTCCGCTCTCTGCTCCCGCTACGATCGAACTCTAAATTTGTTGACTTAAATAGCAGTTGCCCTTTGGGGGCACTGACTGGGGAGAGCCTTCTGGGTGCCGTGAATGTCACACATCTTGATGTGGGTGTTGGTTACTTGGGTGAACATGAATATAAAAGTGCACCGTACATCTAAGATATGTGCACTGTACTCCACGCAAGTCAGACCTTAATTAAAATAAATGAATTAAATAAGACACCTACAACGCAGTAAGAAAAAACAACGCAACAGGAACAGGGCAAAAGTCCTGAACAAGCGTCTCACGGAGCAGGAACCATAAACGTTGAATGAGAACAGGAAAGAGGCTCCACTTCACCAGTAAGGAAGGAAACACAAAGTAGGAACACAGTGAAATACCATTTTACACCTATGTGAGCAGCGAAAAATAAGAATTCTACCAGTGCCGAGTGTGGGAGAGGACGTGTAAGAACAGGTCCTTGCGTACTGCTGGTGAGGATGGGAACGGGTGAACAATTGGGCACTTTCTCAACTATTTCCGTGGCCTATGCACGCCAGTTCCGCGTCTGAAAATCTTCCTCTGAGAAACCCTTGCCTACGGGCCCAGGAAACAGGTACAAAAATGTCCACAGAAGCAGTTAGTGATAGCAAAAACCAAAACAAAAAACCCTGGAATGATTCAAATGTCCACTGACAGGAGAATGAATAAATCAGTTGGAATATTATACGGTGGTGAAGATAAATGAACTATGGCTAGAGGACATGGATTAACCCTAGAAGTAATGTTGGATGGCTGGGCGCAGGGGCTCACACCTCTAATCCCATGCTTTAGGAGGCTGAGGCAGGAGGATGGCTTGAGCCCAGGAGTTGGAGGCTGCAGTGAGCTGTGATCGCACCACTGCACTCCAGCCTGGGCAACAGAGCGAGGCCTCTATCTCTTAAAAAAAAAAAAAAAAAAGTAATGTTGGGTATAAATGGCAAGTCCCAAAACACCACACACAGTACAGTGCCATTTTTGTAATACTTAAAGACAAGCAAAACCAGGCAACATACTATTTAGAGATGCCTATATACATAGGAAAAATCTGTTAAAAAGAAAGGGGAGGCCGGGCGCGGTGGCTCACCTGTAATCCTAGCACTCTGGGAGGCCGAGGCGGGTGGATCGCTCAAGGTCAGTAGTTAGAGACCAGCCTGAGCAAGAGCGAGACCCCATCTCTACTAAAAATAGAAAGAAATTATATGGACAGCTAAAAATATATATAGAAAAATTAGCCGGGCATAGTGGCGCATGCCTGTAGTCCCAGCTACTCGGGAGGCTGAGGCAGGAGGATCGCTTAAGCCCAGGAGTTTGAGGTTGCTGTGAGCTAGGCTGACGCCATGGCACTCACTCTAGCCTGGGCAACAAAGTGAGACTCTGTCTCAAAAAAAAAAAAAAAAAAAAAGCAAGGGGAATACAGAAATCAGGTAGCTCTAGAGAAGGCAGATGAGTTAGGTACCCAGTAAATCGCAGTACATCTCGGCTGGGTAGTTGGTGCACAGATAGTCGTCACGTTATAATGCTCTTAGCTGACACAGATAGTAATGGGTGTTATCACACATGCCAGTAAGCATATTATATTATAAAGAGAATAATTAACCACCTTCAAGCTTTCTCATTTTGAGACAGGAAGATGCAGAGGAAAGACCTTGATGTGGGTGTTAGTTACAAGGGTGTACACAAATGTCCGACGTGACCTGGTTCAAATCCTGGATAGAGGTCTACACTTGCGCTCCCTTGCCTGCACCCGCTAAGCTGTAAGGGCACAATGGGTGGGCGGGAGTGGGCCCCATGTGGAGCTGTGGCCGGCCCAGACACTCTCCAGGGCCCCACGTGTGCACCCCCTTCCCTCGCCCTGCCCGGCGTGCAGTGCTGCAGCGCTGGGCACAGCCCAGGCTCCCACTGCCCATCGAGGGCAGAGGGCTGCGAATCCCTGGGATCGGGCTGGGGCGAGCACTCTGGCCCTCCTCAGGCAGTCCTGGGCAGGGGGCACAGTGAGGCAGCCAGCATGGCAGCCAGGAGGCAGCTGACTCCTGGTGGAAGTCAAATCCATAGGGAGACATTGACCAGGGCCTCCACACCAGGAGGAATTACCCATCGCAGTGAGTGCCAGGTAGGAAGCCACAGGGGCCGCTGGAGAGGGGCACAGGGGCAGGGCGGGCCGTCCTGGGATGGTGCACGGACTGTGTCTGGAGGCCGAACAGGGGGAGTCCGCCTCGGGACAGCACGTGCACGGCCTGGAGTGGTGGGCAAGAGAGCGTGTCTCTGAGGGGGGCAGATCCCAATTCTGGGGGCTGCGTCAGCACAGTAAGGGCCTCGGGCAGGCCGACCCAGCAGGTGGACTCCCCTCACTGGCCCCTTCACTAGGAACGACCATCGAGGTCCCCCCCAGGGGCAGTGGTGGTGAGGATGACGGTGACATGGAGATCCCAGCCCAGCAGAGGAAGGAAGACAGGAAGGGCTCCTGTATGGGAAGGGGATGTCCCCCCAGGCGGCCCTCCACACTCTGCCCAGCAGTGGCCCCTGCATGAAGACCTTCTTCTGTCCCCATCGTTTAAAAAAAATTATTCAATGACACTTGTTAAAGCATGGTGAGAAGACTATTCAGGAGCCTCTGGCTAGGGACCCCAGCGATGGGATTTGCAGTGGGGGAGAAAGATTTGGCTCAACTCTGAATACAGCCAAGGAGCAGGGTGGGGTCTCGGATGGAAAGTGACTAAGAGGAAACATCAGGGTTGGGGGACTCTCCTGCTGCAGCCAGGCCAGGGTGACCAGACACCACCCGGGGGACAGCGGGGAGTGAGGAGCCCGGTCAGATATCGAGGAGACCAGACGCCGAGGGTGGGGCGTTCTTTGCTAAAACTGGATTTTACGAAGAAGTGCACAGAGGGCCAGGGAGAAGGCTCAGGAGCCTGAATGAAGTTTGCCCGGGCAATCTTTGTCATCATCTGCGGTGAGAGAGGGAGGCAGGGTGGGGAAGGGGCTTACCTGCCCAAAGTCACGCAGCTGGGGGGACAGTCAAGAACCCAGAACTGTCCCACCAGGGGCAGGCTGGGCCCTCAGGGCACACACAGACCCCATCCAGGACAGGTTGGGGGGGCTGAAGCCCATGGTCTAGGCTGGTCAGAGCCACCCTAGGCCAGACGTTCCTGGAGGCGGGCGGGTGTGAGGCTGCTGAAACCAGGGCAAAATGAGGTCTTACCAGGCAAGAGCCTCATTGCTGAGGTCAGGCAAGGTCATTACTGGGCAATGACGTGGCCCCCTGCAGAGTCCCCTGCCCCAGGACAGCTGTGGGAAGCCAGGGCACAGTTCCAGGGCCCAGCGGGCAGGGGCTCAGGGGCAAGGTGTGCCCGAGTCCAGCCCCCACAGAAAGCCTCAGACCCTGCAGTAAGACCTAGAGTGAGTCGCTTCTCCTCTCTCACCTCTTCTTTGAATGAAGGGCCATCTGCGCTCGGGGGTCTCGGTGGCAGGGTCTCCCAGCGCAGACTGACCTGGCCACTACCATGGCCACACACGCCCTCCCAGCCTCTTGCCTCTGCTGTCCCGTCTCCTGGCCAGCGTAGACCCCTCCTGGTCCTGACAGACAGCAACAGGGCTGCCAGGGGTCCCCATGAGGCCTCGGAACCCAGAACAGTGTCCTAAGCGATGGCCCAAGCCAGACCCGCCGCGTCACGGAGGCCCCACTCCGCGGCTTGCACTTCAGGGGCAGGAAAGGCTCCGGGGCCTTCCCTTCCTAAGAGCCCAGGCTGCACAGAACCGCCCCAGCCAGGCCAGCCTTGCTCCCCTCCAGAGGCCCCGCAGCCCGTCTCCCAAGGCAAGCAGCACTGTCACAGCAGAGGATGAGCAGGTGCCATGTGCCCTGGAGTCTGTGCAGAAGGCCAGGGTCTGTGACCACCCTAGACCCTCGGCCCACACAGCCCCTCCGGGCCCAGCTCCATGAGGAGCCCTCCCGTCCCTGTGGCCTGCACAGAGTCCCTCTGCCTGGTGCACCCCTCCCCACACAGACCTCCTGAGCCAGCTTCAAGGACCCTCTGCCTGCAGCTCCCTGCGTCACCGAGAACGCTGCTGGCCCAACTTGGCGTGGACACCTGGAGAAGATGGCAGAGACGTGGCTCCACCTCGAGGGGTCAGGGGGGATGGGAACAGGGGTCTGCGTGGTCCAGATGCTCCCTGATGACTCTGCTCCTCTCCCCTCCACCCACCTCCCGCCAGGTCCCTGCAGGAGCCCTCGGAGGCCACCAGAGCCCCTCCAGCACGCAAAGCTGGCCCGGCTCTGCCCGGCTGAGCACTCTCCGGGTTCCCTCGGGCTCTGGGAAATAAAACCTCCTGTCTAGGCTGCCGGGGTTCCACAGCAACAGCGTGCAAGAGTGACAGTTAAGCCCCACGGAGAGACTGCTCCACCGGGGGGCCCTGCCTGGCCTAAGCAGAGCCCCAGGGTTTTCTCCCTCCCCCTCCCACGTCCCCCCCAACCCTGCAGCCTTGTGAGCTTTGAGTGGCCAGGTCTCAACCCCCCCAGCCTGCGCGGGAGGGGAGGCTTCCCACAGACACAGCCAGCCTCCCCACCCCCAGCACGCCTGGCCCCTGGCCCGGGGCACACAGAGGGGGGACGGGGACAGTCAGCTCCTCTGTGCAGGGAGCAGCGGGCAGCTGGGCTGTCAGGAGCCTCCAGAAGGAACCGAAAGCAGGAGTGTGTGCAAGCCCCCGCCCTCCCGCAGCCCTCCCTGCTCCCTGAGGGACGCATTCACCTCTACTCTGCCCAGCTAGCCTGGCCTGGGGCCGCCTGCTCTCCCAACCCCTCCTCCTCACCTCAGCCCCGCTCCGGTGGGCCAGGGTCCCCACGACCCCCTTCTCTGCCCTCACTGCACTCGAGCTCACACCTGCCTGTCCACCCCTCACCAACACCTCTGCAGCCCAACTCAGGACCCGGCGGGGTCCCCAGGGCCTCCTTCCCACTCTGCCCTCGCTCCTGCCAACCCATCTTCTCCACGCCCACGACTTTGGGACCCTCTGCCACAAGCAGTGGTGTCCACATCTGCAGCCCCTGGAAGAACAAGCCCCAACCTGGACTCTGCAAAGGCTCAGCCCGTATCCCAGCCCGTCCTTAAACCTCCAGGCAGGGACAACAGAACCAGCAGCCTCTTTCTGCCCAGGCCCCTCCTGCCTCTCATAGCCATGACTGCTCCTAAGCGAATCTGGACTCGCTCCTGCACCTTTGCCACCCTCAGGCCTCCCTGTCACCCCTCCTGGGGATCTCAGGCGCCGCCTTCATTTCACAGGTGCAAACTTGGCTTGGAGAGGGCAGAGCCCCTGGGTCACACAGCCCGTCCCCAGCAGGGCTGCGGAGGGAATCAGGGCTCTTCTGTCAGCAGTATTTTAATTACCAGTGGGGGAGGGTGTGGCTAATGAGGCTCCAGGGACCAGCAGAGCCAGATGCTGGGGGTCCCAGGGGGACAAGTGACTCAGCAGCAATGGGGGGAGCCCAAGGGGCTGACAGAGTGCCAACATCTCAGCTCCTCCTCCCCCCCCCCCGCCCCATTCTTTCCGGAGAGAGAAGCTGCAGTGAATGAATGAGGGAGCGAATGACTAAAGGGGCCCAGGCTTCCCCACGGTGGCTGCCTGAGAACAGGGTCGACGGCACCCACACACGCGTGGGGCTGCACGGACACCCTGGGGACGCAGGTCCCAGTGGCCGCCTTGCCACCTCTCCTCCCCGCCTGGATCTGTGCCAGGCCCTCCCCCGATTTGCTGAGGGAGGCCCCAGAGCCCAGAGCATCCAGAGTCCTAACTAGCCCCTGGGGTGCAGTGAGAACAACACACGCTAGGCAGGGGACGCTGCCCTCTGCCCACAGCCCGTGGCACATACAGGGCTGCGCACGCAGGGGCGCCGGGGTGAGAGAGAATGGGGTGCGGCGGTGAGGTGCCCCACAGAAGGTGGAGCAGGATGAGCCAGGGCTGTCGGCCGTGAGGGCCCTGGATGCCAGGCCGAGGAGGGGACGGGCTGGCCAGGGCAAAATTGTAAAATGGGAGAGGACCCAACCCCCCGATCCATCCATTTACTCCTTCATCCAAGTTCAGCAGGTTTAGCACCGCTGAGTGCCCAGCCCTGGGCTCAGAGACCCCTCTGGGGGTGGACAGAGAACAGAGAGTCATTTAAACACGGCTGCAGAGGGTGCCGCGGTGGAGGGGTTTGCGTCCCGGGAGTGCGATGGGGGGTCAAGGGAGGCTTCCCTGCTTGAGGGGGAGAAGCGGGGGTCATCGGCAGGGCAAAGGCCCAGAGCGGTGCGGAAGGTTGCCGGGTCAGAGGAGGTTAAGGAGGACATGGCCGGGACACACAGTGTGAGATGGGAGGGGACCTCCAGTGACCCTAGGCCTGGGCACATGGAGAGTAAGAGAGACCCTGAAGAGCTTGCATGCAGGGGTGGGCGCTCGGGGTTGGAGCTGACCACAAGGACCGGTTGCTGCAGCTGCGTGCAGACTGTAGGGGACAGACTGAGGACATCAGAGTGGCCTGGACTGTGACATGGAAGTAGGTGGCCCTGAGACAGTGAGGAGGGCGGTGGGGTCCGTGACCACGCCAGGGCTTGCCCTGACTGTGGAGGGAACCGCAGTAGAGGATGTGAGCTCAGCGCCCAACTCGGGTCTAGGGATGTTTGGCCTTTGGCAGCTGTTGCTCCACGTCCTGTCACTTCTGCGAAGCTGGCCCAAGCCCTTCCTGGGGACCCCTGGGACCTAGCCGCCCGCCTGAGCCCGGGCCCTGCAGGGGTTCCCCGGCCCAGCTCCCCAGATCCCCTGAGGCCTGGGTAGTTCCCACAGCCGTCCCCGGGGGCTCTCGCCGCCGCGCGTCGCCGGGCCCTCGCGGTTGCTAGGCTGTGGAGTGGGGCTCCCGGCCCGGCCGCGCGGGTGGTGGCGGCGGAGGCGGCAGCGCGGATGGCGGCGGAGCCCGGGCGCCCGTGGGTCCAGGCGCGCAGCGCGTACGGCGCGAGCGAGGCGCTGCGGCGCGGCGCGGGGCGCCGGCGGGACCCCGGGCCGCAGCCCAACGGGCCGGGCCCGGAAGACGGCCGCGCCCCGGGCCGCTTGGCTCGCCTGCGGGGCCAGCTCCGGGCCGCGGCGGCGGCGCGCGCGGAAGCGCCGCGGCTGCTGGGGCTGGTGGAGCGCGCGGGGGCCGCGGCGGCGGGGCCCGGGGCGGCCGGGGCCGGCGAGAGGACGGACGCGCACAGCCGCGGCTCCGTGTGCTCCGTGTGCGGGGAGCCGCGCGGCGGGGCCACCTACCCGGCGGGCGTCCTGGAGGTGAGCGAGCGGCGGCTGCAGGAGGGCCTGGCGGCCGTGCGCGCCGAGCTGGGCGCCGGGCTGGACGCGCTGCGCGCCGAGCTGCGGGCCGAGCTGGACGCCCTGCGCGCGCTACTGTCGCCGCCGCCGCCGCCGCCGCCGCCGCCCGCCCGCCGCGAGCCCCGCGCCGCGCCGCGCCAGGCCCTGCTGCGGACGCTCGGCGCCGTGAACGCCCTGGCCTCGGCCTCCAGGCCCGCCGCAGACGCCCTCGACGGCCCCGCCGAAGGCGGTGCTCCCCGGGCCCCGGCCCGCAAGAATCACAAGAAGACGCCGGTGCCGCCCGGGGCCCCGCAAGCTGGCGGGGACTGAGCTGGGCGCACCCAGGGCGGCCCGGGCAAAGTGCGGGGAGCGTCGCCGCTGACCAGAGGGGAAAATGGATGGATCCGCCCCCCTCGTGGAGCGTGGCTCGAAGGGAGAAGGGTCCCCGGGCGCCGCCAGCTACTGCGTGGATATTTGGGGAGCCGGCGGTGGCACGGACAGAGGCCGGAGACTGCCCAGGATGGCGTCTGGGGCTTGCAGGTGGCAGCCGGTGGCCACTGCTGGAGAAGGGGGTGGAGCCCCTTTTGGCTTCAGAGCTAGGGAAGGGTCTGGGCCGGGAGTGTGTCAGCTCCTGGAGGCAGCCGGAAGAGCCCAAGGGTCTGCAAGGGACCCCTCTGCCCCAGGGCAGGTGATTGCAGGGTCTTTAAAAGTCTGTAGAGGGTCTGTAAAGGTCTTAGGCAGGAGACAGGGCCACCATGCACTAGAGTGTCACCGACCTCAGGGACTTGTGGGCGTCTGAGACAGCGTCAGCTGGACACAGTGTCACTCAGGACAGTGTCACCCCAATGTATAGCCACATTCGGCATGGTGTCAACCGGACAGCAACCGACTATGGTCAGCCGCAGGCTACTGACAGTCGGGCCCACTCTCAGTGGACAGAGTCACCTGGATACAGGACCTAGTCAGTGTCCCCTGGACTCAGCTTCACTTTGGACAGTGACAGCAAGGACACCTACTCCTTTACTGAGCCACACCACAGGCAGGCACCTGGACACCGGGGTCTCTCCAGAAAGAGTTACCTGCACTCAGACTCCCCAGCCTCCAGGGAGTGGCCTGGACATGGTTTCACGACAGCCTGATGGCCCTTCAGTAGCCGCTGTCTGCTGTCCCCGGGGTCCCCCAACACCGGGAGCCTGCAGAAGAGCCTGGAACCAGCAGTCTCTCACCTCCTGGCCTCAGGAAATGTAGCTGGAGCCATCATTTCACAGGGGACAGTGTCCCTAGGACAGCCACCAGCTTATGTTTTCTTTTATCTTATTTATTTTTTTATTTTTTTGAGACAGAGTCTGGCTCTGTTGCCCGAGCTAGAGTGCCGTGGCGTCAGCCTAGCTCACAACAACCTCAAACTCCTGGGCTCAAGTGATCCTACTGCCTCAGCCTCCCGAGTAGCTGGGACTACAGGCATTCGCCACCATGCCCAGCTAATTTTTTCCTATTTTTAGTTGTTTGGCTAATTGCTTTATTTTTTTTTAGTAGAGATGGGGGGCGGGGGGGTCTCACTGTTGCTCAGGCCGGTCTCGAACTCCTGACCTCGAGCGATCCTCCCGCCTCGGCCTCCCAGAGTGCTAGGATTATAGGCGTGAGCCACCGCGCCTGGCCACCAGCTTATATTTTAAATAAAATATGTAACTCTTGGGCTAATGGTGGCGTTTTTAAGACCTGTCAGCTTTTGTCTGTTCATCTGACCAGGGGATGCCAACGTGATGTAGGATGGGGGTGGGGGCCCTTCTCCCTCCGAGTGGAATCTGGGGACGTCTGGGGTTCTGGATTGGTGAGGGAGCCTGGGACTGGCTGTGGTGGGGGAGGGGCCTCTCAGGCCTCCCAGTCATACCGACAGCCCCGCTGAGGCATCACCGGGGTTGGGGCGCAATCCCCCCACTTGGCAGAGGAGGCAGGCTGCCCCTAGGACCCCCTCCCAGCCACATAGGCCAGGGTCATTCTGGGCATCATTTATGTCCAGAGTGGGGTTGTGGCTGGATCACAGGGGCCCCGCCAGAGCCCCAGGCTGAGCCCCAGGCCCAGCAGAGCCCTGCGCACCCTGCCTGGGGCGGGGGCGGGGGCTGCCGCAGATGGAGGCTCCGGGATAGGCGAGACCCTCTGTCCCCCAAGAGGCTGCTGCAGATGGAGGTTACCCGTGAGCCGCCCGGGTGCAAGCTGGGGTTCAGCCTGGGGCATGGTCTGGAACTGGGCCACCGAGGGTGCAGGGCAGAGATGGGTCAAGACGGGGGTGCACAGAGGCGGGGGGCAAGGGCTGCAGCTGCAGAGGGGAGGGCAGTGCAGCCCAGGGTAGGGGCAGTGGCCCCAACTGCGCACCGGATGGGTACAGCATTCTCAAGGATGGTCCAGAGCACCGTGGGTGCACAGCTGGGCGTACTCGGCGACCCCGAATGGCGACAGTAGTGCAAGAGCTACGAGGTGCCTGGCAGCAGTGACACCAGCAGAAAGTGGACGTCAGGCTCACTGAGAGCCCTGGACGGGGGAGGGCACGGGGGATTGGAACCGCCTCCCCGTGTCCTGCTGCCCCAGGCCCCCGGCAGCCCCGGCCAGGATGCACCCGGTGGCTCTCACGCGTGCAGACGCTTTCAGGCCCCAGCCAGTGACCAGAAGTTGGCGTTGTCACGGTCCTGCTCCTGGGGGGTGTCTCCAAAGGGAGCAACTCTGGGGGTGGGACTCTAAGTGGGAGGTTCCCAGGGGTGGGAGACCTGCTGGAAGGAGGGTCACCGCCACTGACCCTGCATATCCACGACCTCCCACTGGCCCCATCCTCCGTCAGAACCCTTTAAATCCTATAAACCCCATTGACCCCTCCAACGGCCCCTCGTAGTGAGACCCCTCTGCAGACCCACATGGACCCCCTTTCTGGAAAAGCAGGTGGAGTCACAGCTCCCCCCTCACCAACAGCACGGCCGGCACTGCGAGTCTGCCGGGGTGGCATCACGCATCACGCACCTCCACAGGGTGGCGCTACCCATCCGGGCTGCCCGAGCCCGCTCCCCCTGGGCCTCCCAGTGGAACTGCAGCGGCAACGTGAGGTAGGCAGGTGACAGCAGCCCGGCCCCCCAACCTCCAGGCGGCTCTGAGGACCAGTGTCCACGCAGAGTAGCACTGAAGGTGAGGGAGCCCGTGACACCCTCAGCCCTGCCTCCTGCCCACCTCGTGGCAGCAGGGCACAGGGTGCGAGCAAAGGTGCCCCCCACCCCTGGGGCCAGGAGCTCCCCAGCTGGGCTCCACCGTCCCCTGGAACTGGATGCAGGTGTCCCCGCTCCCTGCTGGCCGGCAGGGCGGGCTCCCCAGGCTGCAGTGCAGAGCCCCACCCAGCAAGGCAGGGGAGAGGCGCAGGGGGAGGCCCTCGTGGGGTGGGCGTCCTGGCCCCAGCTAGGTGTGCGTGGGGTGTTGACCTCTCTCCAAGCATCTGGCCCTGTGGGGGATTGTGGCTCCTGGGTGTGTCCTGACTCCTTGTCCTCAGGGGCTATGGCTGGTGGCTATTTGTGGGCAGAGTCCTGACACCTCCGGGGGAGGGTGTGTCGCGCCTGCTGCCTGGGGAGGTTCCTTCCTAGTGGAGATTTTGATCCGGTGGGCGGTTCCCATTCTTGTGTAGAAGCTCTTAGCATATTTGTGGGGGTTGATGACTTTTATTTGTGGAGGCTTCTGACCCTTATGGGGGGGGTTCTGGACCCCTGCGTGATGGCTCAGCTTCTTTGGGGGATCCTGACCCCTGTGTACATGTGGGCGTTCCCGTCCCGCGTGGGCTTCCTGCCGCTGCTGCTGACCCGTATGGCCATCACTCTCCAGGGTCCACAGGCCTGGTGGGGCCCAGTCGTAGCCATGGAAGATGAAGGGCCCGAGGGGGTGTCCCACTGGACCAGGTGAAGGGTGACGTGGATGGGGGGCTGGGCCGGGCCCCCACAGGCAGGGGCTCCTTCCAGTGGGTGGGCCCCGAGGGAACAAGGTCTGGGCCCCAGGGAGGGGAGTCAGGAAGCAGCCTGGGGCGCACAGAGGAGGGCGGCCCCTGCACACCCAGAGAGTAGCTCAGCCTCAGAAAATTGCTCCCCGCTCCCCCTAAACACCTGGACAGGTCACAACGTCCCCCTTCCCTCCAGCCCTGCACCTGACCCAGCCACCTAGTCTGCAGACACACTGTCCCCAGCGAGATGGGGGTAGGAGGGTCTCCTAGCACATGGTCGAACATCCACACGGGGACCTCCACCATGTCATGCACGTGCTCACAGACGCTGGACACACAGACCCCAGCAGGCCCAGACACGCACACAGGGACAGTCACATGCATGCCGCCTGGTGCCCGGTCACTGGACTGCAGACGGGAACCTGCAGAAACCACAGAGCCTGGTGTGCAGGCTGCCTCTTGGCCACTATCACACCACCGGCACATGCTCTGGTGGCCCCGGACAGCCTGTACGACCCTCTGTCCTCACCACACTTTGGATCCTGGGACTCGTAGTGCCAGGCACCTGCAGACAGCCGGCAGGGGACGGAGCTGAGAGACCGGGCAGCTGGGCCCTCTCCAAGCCCCATCCCAGCCCGGGGCCAAGAATGGGGAGGAAGGCTTAGGTCAGGGGAGGCCAGCGCGGAGCCCGCTCTCCTGTCAACCCACCCCCAGGGTCTCCCTCCCTGGGGGCAGGAGCTAAGGGGTGGCACCAAGAGGCAAGAGAGGGTAGATTCAAGACCAGATGGGCAGAGACCCAGCGTTCACCCTCAGAGTCCCCGAGCACCAGCTGCTGCACCGTGAGGACAGGGAGCACGATGCCAGGGGCCCACCTGGCGCAGCAGCGGCCGCGGCTGGGAATGACTAGGAAGTGGCCCAAGGCCACAGAGCAGGCTGCCGGCCAGGCTGCTCCACATCCCCCGTAGGGTGGGCGGGGGCGTGGCTAAGTCCTGTGGGCTCTCCGGGGTCCAGGGGGCAGCGCCAGGCAGGGCCCCTAGGGAACGCCCGCTCTGAGCCAGGGCTGCGCTGCGCTGCCTGCGACAACCTCTGGCGTCAGTCCTGAGGAGAGGTTGTCCTGTTATCACTCCCACTTACAGTTGAGGAAACAGGCCGGGGACCAGGAGTGACATGCCAAAGCCACCAGCAAGGAAGCAAGTTCAAAGGGTGAGGGCACCTTGGATCCCAGCGCCCTTGACTTGGGTGGCGGAGATGGAGGGGGTGTAGGAGGGCGTCCCTCGCCTGCTGTGGGCCCAGGACCCCCACTCCCACCCAGGACCACAGCCTCCCTCCTACGGCGCCCCCTGCGCATCCAGGGCCCAGGAGGGTCCCTGCGGGAGGGGAGAGGAGGGGACACTTCTGCACCCTACGCCTCTTTCCAATCGCCAGAGGGTCAGGCTCTTCCCACTTTGGGGAAAGGGGGCGGCCGCTACCCAGAGGAAAGCGGTGAGAGGTGCTGTCCGCGGTGCTGCCGGTGACCCAGCGTCCAGAACTGCCCGCCCACCCCCGCCCCTGCTCCAGCAGACATGTTGGGGATGAGGGGCTGCCTCCTCGAAGCTCCCGTCCCTATCAAGGGACTTACCGGTTCCTTTCTTAACCCCCCCCCCCGCCCCCCACCCCCCGTCTCACCTGGAGCGTGGCGGCAGGGCGAGACCATACTTCCCCCGCCAGGAGGGAAAGGCTGGCTTAGGAGGGCAGCAGAGGACCCCCTTCCCACGGGGTTGGGTCGCCTGGGTGCCCTCTGGTCTGTTTTATGATGGGACATTTACTGAAAGGACCACTGTCAGGGAACAGAAGGGTGTAGGAGCCCCTGTGCTGGCCCCTGGCTTCCAGGGATGGCCCAACTCCCCCACCCACTCATCACCCACCACCCTGGCCTGCCGCAGCCCCAACTCCACTGAGCCTTCCCAACAGCTCAGGCCTTGCCCAGACCCTCAGGACGCACTGGGAATCGAGGTGTTGTCCCGCCCCGTCCTGCAGAAGGGGCCTGAGCCCCCTCCCCATCTCACACCCCCAGGAGGGCCAGGCTGTGCTGGGACACCAGGTGGCTGGGACTGCAAGGAGGAGCTGCTTACAGCCACCTGGGTGGGGGGGGCTTAGAGGAGGGGATGGGGGGGCCAAGTTCTAACTCTCCCCTCCCCCCCGCTGGCTCCCGGATGGTCAGGGCGGTGGCCTGGCAAAGCAGAGCACTGTGTGACCCCGTGCGGTCACAAAGCTGGCTGAGGCAGCGCCGGGCCTGCTGCTCTCCCCGCCGGGCGCTCGACCACGGGGGCTCAGGGGCCTGGGGTTGCCTGCAGGGCTGCAAACCCCAGGGGTCCTGCTGAGAGGCGGGTGCCCCGGCCACTCGCCCCTCCCCTGTGGCAGCTCTGGGGGGTGGGTCACACCAAAGACTGATCACATCTCTTCCAGAACACAAGTTTATTTGGCATTTGGATGAAATGGTTCTCACAGCATCTTAAGAAAAGAATTAGTGCCAACCCAACCAAAAATAAACCCAAACTAAAAACCCTTAGTGAAAGGAAAACATAAAAAACAGGCATTGAGACAATGTACAGTATCAAATTCCACCTCTCAGGGCAGGTCAGGGGGCACCTGGTCTCAGAACAGTGGCAAGGCAGCGCCAGGGTAGGTGGCCCTCCCAGGAGCGTGGCCTGTCCCTCCCCTGTCCCTCTGGGGCCCGGAGGGTAGGGCAACTCTCCCAGGAGCTCCAGCATTGACAAAGGCCACCTCAGGACTCTTCCCAGCCTGGCCTGGACTGGCAGGTCTTGCAAAGGGTGGCACTCTGGGTGACAGCATGTGACAGACGGGCAGACCCCAGCTCTGCACTCAGGCCTTCTGCCCAGCCCCAGGCCGCCACTGGGCTGAGCTCGTGGGGAGGCCCGACGAGGGGAGAGGCCCCCTGGTGACCTGAGCGACCCTTGGCCCAGCCCGACAGTCTGGAGCAAGCCCACGGTCGGCAGCCTCCGTGGTCCACTCCGGGCCCCGTCCTCACTGCCTGCTGGATGCCCGACTGGCCCCAACAGTCCTTGGGTCCCCAAAGGTCGCTTCCCAGCCCCACACATCTCGTGCCAGCCGCCCTCACTGCACACAGGTCCTGACGCCTCTCAGGACCCCTGACGGTCGCCCCGCACCAGCATCAGGGCGACTGCTGCTCTGGGACCTGGCACAGCGGGGGGCCCGGGGCCAGGACTCAACTCTCAAGGAAGCAGCAGCCCTTCGGCCAGGGCGGCAGGCCTCACCGCACGCGGCCTCCAGGGACAGGCAGTTCGGTGACGAAACTCACAGCTCCGGCACAAGGTCAAGTCTGTGGGCAGCGCTGGAGTCTCGTTCCTCGTGGGACGGACAAAGCGGGCCTGAGAACGGGCCTGGACTGTGCAGAGCCCGTCGCCACACAGCCGCGCCACGCCCGCCCGGCCTCTCCACGCTGTCCTCGCGGGCGGGAAAGACCGAGCGACACACGGAGCAGGGCAGGGCAGGGCGGACATGCGGCCCAGGAGAGCCGGGTTCCCGCACACCCCCATCGCCTGCACACACGCACGCACACGCACACGCACACACACACACGCACGGATCCAGACATTCGACGTAGAAAAGATATGGATGTGCTAAAAATCGCACAGAACCCGCTTCATCTCCAAACCTCAGAAATGCTGAAGGCCCCGTGTCAGGACACAAGACACGGCCCAGGAGCAGGCAACGGGGTCCCTCGGGCAAAAGGTCCCCAGGCAGGGCCCCCAGCACCCAGCGCTGCTGAGGGGGGCGGGGGCGCATGCGGCCACGGGGCGCAGCGGTGGCAATGGCGCAGGCAGGGGACTTGCGGGAGATGGACACAGCCCGGGATGTCGGTTCGCCAACCGGCCCCCCAGAAACAACCCTTTATGGCACCGATGGGGTGGGCAGGGGCAGGCCAGGCCCCGGGGCCATTCAACAGGGGCGGGGCCCAGAGCTCCAGAGTGTGGACAGGAGCTGGCTCGGTCCCCAGCACCCCCGGTGTCCAGGGCCTCAGCCGGACGCCAGGGGAGCCATGCACAGCAGTGCGGGGGACACTGGTGGGGGGCGTCGGGCCTCCTGCCACACAGCTGAGCTTCGCGGGGCCCAGCTGCAAATACAGAGCCAAGAGGTCAACCTCCTTCCACGCTCCCTTCTCAGGGCCTCTGGAGCCAGCCCCAGCCCAGGACAGGGTCACCTTGGTGCTCACAGCCGGGCCTGCGGGGGCGTCTCCCCTGAAGCAGACCCGCTGCCACCACACGGACAGTCGCGGTGCCGTCTGGTGGGGCCACGGAGGCAGCCCCGGCAGCCCCTGCCCCGCTCGCCCCGGGGCTCGGTGCGGCCGGCGGACTTCTCCGGACGCACACTGCACGAGCAAGCCCACCGAGGCCGTCCGGCCAGGCCCACCGTGCCTTCCTCCCTGCCTCTAGAGCACGTGGTCTGAACAAACCGAATCACTCTTCGGCCACTTGAAAAGGAAGAGGAGGCCCACAGCTCTGCGTGTCTCTGGAGCCCTCGGGGACTCGGTGCAGCGCCGCACCGCCCCAGGTCTGTGCGCGAGTGCGCCTGCTGCGAGCTGCCGGCGGGGTGCGCTGGGTGGGCTCCAGGCTGAGGCCGGGTCCTTCAAGTTTCCCACAGGGCTGGTGCTTTGACAGCAGACGGGTGCTCACGGCCCGCGGCACACGGCCGGGCCGTCTAGACCATGGTGTTGAGGGAGCTGCGGCTGTGGCGGCCGGCCCCTGGCGGGGCCTCTGCGGCCGGGGCACCCCCACTCTGGCCAGGGTCGGGGGGCACGAGCAGGGCGCTGCTGCTGTCGGCGGAGTCTTCCAGGTCTGCCAGAGAGGCCCCCGAAGTGGGCAGAGGCTGTTCCAGGTACCGGGGCAACGAAGCTTCGCTGCCACCGTCCCCCGGGGTCGGCAGGCTGGTCTCCGGGGGCTCGAAAGCATCGTCGTCTGCAGGGGGAGACAGAGGGGCGTCAGAGGCAGGTGCAGCCCGGCATTGGGGGGCAGGGCAGAACTGGAGGAAACCCTCCTGCTTGGACACCCCAAGGTGGCTCCCCCGGACCTCAGACGCTGAAGGGAGCCCCCGCGGCCCGGCACCTGGTGCGTGCGAGGCGCAGGGCGCAGCCTGCACGGCAGACACGCGTGAGGTGGGGGCGGTGCGCCGACAGACCCCCAGAACTGAAGGCGCCAGAGGGAAACCGCGGCAGACTCAGCGGGGTTGACCTGGGCGGCAGGTGGGGCATTTGGTGTCAGGGAGCTACCGGGTCGAAGCGGGGGAGGGACACTCGGTGCCGCAGCGGGAACTCGGCAGCCCGGCGGGGGCGGCAGTCAGAGCAGGAGCCCCGCGACCCACACGGCGTCTGCGGGAAGCTCTGGTCCGAGGCAGGCTCCGCCCGGCCCGCTCCTCGTCACCACGGGCTGCCCCACGCCCCACGCCCACAGTCCCCGGCCCTGACTTGCCAGCGTCTGGGCCTGGCTGCCACCCAGCAGCAGCCCTTGCAGGGAGCTTGCCCTGGCCTGGCCCCTTGAGGGACGACTGTGACAATCAGTGTCACAGGGCAGGGGTCACATCCACGTCTTTCCTGCACACGCAGACCACACGGGAGCTGCGTCACGGACCAGACGGACAAATGAGACTAAGACCTTTCAGCGCAGCAGCCCTGGCCTCCCAACGTCCGTCCTGCTGAGGCAGGTGACAAGTGAGCGGCCAGCGCCTCGGGGACACAGCCTCAACCGCACCACGGCTGCGCCAACGGGCGCGGCCCACAGGGAGACGGGATGGGACGCCCAAGTCCTTGCTCAGGGACAGGCCAGGCGATGGAGCGAGGGGCACCTGACCCTCCTTAGCTACGCAGCCCCGTGGGGACTGATTCCCGGTGCCAGATGGGTGACACGGACCCGGTGCTTTCTTCCCACCTCACAGAGCTGCCCCCAGACATGGCGGGGGACCGTCACCATGGTGTCTCTGTAGCACACGTGTCTACATAGCCAAGTGCTCGGCCCTGCAGCTCCCCTCGGACTGGCCGGAGGGCTGCCGGCCAGCAGGTGCTCACGGAGGGAGAGGAGGAAAGGGGGTCCCAGACCCTCCGCACAGCCAGCCCCGGGAAAAGCCTTATAGGGACAACCAAAGGCGTCCCCTCCCGGGGCAGGCACCTGCAGGGTCATAGAACACGCTGTCCGGGTCGACGGAGGCCTCGTAGGGCGGCGGGGGGTCATCGGGCTGGTCGATGTCTGGGTACTTGTACGCTGTGTAGGGGGGCGGAGGGTCGTGGAAGTGGAAGGTCCCGCCTTCTCCGTCGTCAGAAAGGTGCAGCGGGGTGAGGCCCGTGCCGAACCCGTCCGGGCCGTAATCAAAGCCGGGGATCCTGCGGCCGAGGTTGAAGTGGTGCACTGGGCCGCCAAAGGGGGGACACAACAGTGCCGTGTCACTGGGAGGCGGCCAGCTGGCTCCCGAGCCCCCCATTCTGAGGCCAGGCCTCTGTCCCTGAGGGCCACATGCTGTGCCCTGCGGCCCACCTCTCAGCCCGCAAGAGCCCCGACATGGCGGGAACCTTCCGCCCTCACCCACATGCAACCTGTTCCTCTGTCCTGACGCTTCCACCGCGGGGCCAGCCTCAGGGCGGCCCACACCCCCGGCTGCCAGAGGCCCGAGCTCTGCCCGCCCTACCGCTGGCTGAGAATAGGAGGTTCTCGGCAAGAACATTCCTGGCCCACGGGCGAGGAACCAGAGCCCCAGGGACATGTGGCCGCCAAACCTGGGAGGCACTGGGGGCCCCTACAGCCGCCGGCGGGCTTCCCCCACCCGTCTCCACTGCTCCTGCCCCGCCCGTGCTGGGGGGCCATGGGGGTGCGGGTCGTTGCGGAGGGACCTTCGGCCGGGCTTGGCGCACTCAGGAGGAACTCGGGTTGAGGAGGGCGGGCCCCATGCTCTGAGCTGCCTAGTGTCACTGCTCCTCCCCAGCAGGCGGCCCACAACCAGGGCCCAGGCCACCGCAGGTGACGTCCCATCTAAATGCTCCGTGCTGACCTGCCTGCTGCCAGGCACAGAGGGCGCGGGGGTGGGAGGGACGCCCCGGGCGCCTGCCGCTGCGGGGAGAGGGCCCCCCACTCCTAACCGGGCCAGCTCTACCGTGAGGGGCCACGGCTTAGGGCAGGGGAGACCTCGACCTGGGTGGG
Source organism: Eulemur rufifrons (assembly GCF_041146395.1). Classification (NCBI taxonomy): domain Eukaryota; kingdom Metazoa; phylum Chordata; class Mammalia; order Primates; family Lemuridae; genus Eulemur; species Eulemur rufifrons. The sequence continues at coordinate 25,242,884 of NC_091003.1, forward strand.
GCCGGGGCTGGTGCTGCGGCCCGCGGAGGGCACTCACAGTTGGCTCCGATCAGGGACTCGATGCGCTCGCGGCGCCTCTGGCGCAGCCGGTGGACCATGAAGAGCAGCAGCGACAGGATGAGGAAGGAGGAGATGCAGCTGACCACCAGTCGCATGCCGCTGGCCATGGAGTCGAACAGGCTGTTGCCATCTGTCGGGGGAGGAAGGAAACTGCTGCTCTGAAAAGGGGGCCGTGGCCCTTCTGCCCGGGCCCACCGTGGGGACGAGGCGCATTTGTTCCCGACTTCCCGCACCTGACAACCTCTTAGAATAGATGGTGAAACAAAGCCACCCCAAATCAAGAATGCTGTGAAAACACCAAAAGCAGAAGAGTGAATCCCAGGTCTCCAGGTGACAGCCCGTGGCTTGTGCTCTGCCCTCTGAGGAGCTCCAGGCCTCAGACCCGCCAACGCCTAGCAAGGAAGTGGTGTCTTCTGTCCTGGGACCGGCACTTCTAGGCCGTGCCCAAGCAGCTGTGTGCCCAGGTGCGGCCGGGCAGCGACCCTCCTGCGGAAGCCACACGGCCTGCTCCGGGGAGGACAGGCCACAGGGAAGGAGCGTGGGGCGTCAGGAAGCCAGCGAGGAGGCGCATGTGGCGTCAGAGGATGAAGTGGACGGGGCGGTGACGGACGGATGGGGAGAAGAGACAGCACAGGGTGTCTGTGGGCCGTGCATGCGCCACGACTCACTGAGGGACTGAGAGGGGGACAGCGAGGCCCTGCTGGTGGCTGCACAGGCGCTGGGAGCAGGCGCAGTGTCCAACACCCGCTGGGGACAAGGCTTGCAAAGGCCGGTCAACCCAGGGATCGTTTCACAAATCAGCGTCCACCTCAGCCAGGAGTGACACCATCACCTCGACCCTCAACAAGCTGCCCCAGAGAAAACGCCCCCGATCACACGCAGCCCCAGCACGCACGGCGACCAGCGCTCCGACACCCAAGGACAGCCGTCAACGCACAGGCACGCGGCGCTGGGCCCCAGGCCCCCTGCCACGCCGCAGCAGGCACACCGTGCACTGCACAGGAGGCTGGGCAGACTGGCGCCACCGCCTTGCGGGGGGAGCGCAGGGAGGCACCACGAGGCTGAGGTCCCGCTGGCTGGAGGCCAAAAAGCTGGAGGTCCCAGCTGTGGCACCTTCCTCAGCCCTCCTGAGACCCCCCGTCTTTCCACCCTTTTAGTGGTCACCACTGGGAGGGTAGGTGCTACTGGCGTTTAGCAGGCCGAGGCCAGGGGTGTGGCTCAACATCCTACTGCGCACGTGACAGCCGCCACACAAGGCATTGGGTCCAAGACGCCATCAGGGCCGAGGCGGAGACGCCCACCCTGGCGCGGCAGGCGCTGAGGCTGCCGGGTGCTCACAGTGATTGGCGGGCGGGGGCGGAGATGGCGCACGGTGCCACGGGGCCACGGGGCCACGGTGGAGGGAGCGCGCTGGCCCGGCCGAGCACCTGTAACGCAGCCGGCATTTCCACGTGCTCGTGACCTCGATGACACAGGCAACTCGCACAGAGTCACAGCGCGATGGAACCAGGAAGTGGTCCCAGGAGCGCCTGCCTCCACACACCAAGGTGGAGGCCAGGGAGGCTTCGGGGGATGGTGACCTGTCAGCTTCTAGAAGCGAGAGGACCCCACAAGGGCAGGGACCCTGCTGAGCTTCAGGAAGAGCCAGGACTGGCCACTCCCACCTCCACAACATCCTCCGCAGCCAGGACCCCGTGTGAGTGGCCAGACTTCTGGAGTCCTCACACCACTCCTGCTGGCTCGGGCCACCCCGTCCCCGCAGACGGCGGAGCTCACGCCTGCCCTCCTCCCACGAGGCCGGAAAGCAGCTGCCAAAGCTCCATTTGCTGCTGACGACACTTGGGCAGTTAACGTGTGAGAAGGACACATCCTCTCGCCAACCAGTCGCTTTCTTGATGTCTCCTTCAGCCCCAAGGGAACACTTCATCCCTGCCGGTGGGACCAAGTCCATTGCCCCCAGCTCTGGCCAGGTGTCTGTTAATTGCAGGCGAGCTCAGAGATCCCAGGAGAAGGAGCCCCTTTGCAACGACTAACCCTTAATCAGTTCTGAAATAAACCCAAGGATATGGTCACGGTTCCCAGCCATTCCTCCACGATAGGGACAAGAAGAAGCATCTCTCAGGACCAAGTCACCTGTTGTCAGGCACAAAGAAGAGAGCCTGTCCCAGGAGCCAGGGGCCCAGAGGTCCCAGGGGACTCACAACATGGCAGGGCCCTCCATGGGGCCCTGGGGATTGCAGATGGGGCCATCTTCTGTCTCCCAGCTACTGCTGGGTTCCCAGAAAGGGGGCACATCCTGCTGGGGTACACACTGCTGGAGCTGAAGGTGCCCTGAAGTCCACCTGGCCTGACCCTTGATCTGACGCCTGGACCACTCCACCTCCCAGGTAGCTGCCCAGCCTGTGCATGAAGAGCTCCAGTGACAAGGAACTCACCGTCTCACTGAGCATGGTTACACGGCAACAGTTTCAAAATCTCTATCAGAGATGGCAGGTGGAGCAGAAAGGGACCACGTCCTTGGGTTCGCAAGACCTTTGCCTGATTTGTGTTTTGCAGATACTCTTTTTGCTTCTGTCAGCGGCTTGCCTTTTCATTTCCTTAACAGTGTCTTCCAATTTTAATGAAGTCTAATTTATCAATTTTTTATTTTAAGGATCCATGCTAAAAATGTTGCCTATCCCATGGTCACAAAGATTTCTCTCCTATGTTTTCTTCTAGAAGTTTTACAGTTTAAGCTTCTACACTTAGGTCTATGACATTTAGAGTACATTTTAAATACAGTAGGAGGTGTAAGGTTATTACTCTTTGCATATGGACGTCGAACTGTCCCAGCACCATTTGTTGAAAGACGATCCTTTTCCTAGAACTGCCTCTGCACCTTTGTCAAAGATCATTTGACCATATGGTGCAGGGCTGTTTCCGGACTAGTCTGTTCCAGCGATCTATGCGTCTATTCTTCCATCAACACCAAACTGTTCTGGTTAACTATGGCTGTCCAGTAAGTCATAAGTCGGGTGGCATCAATCTTCCAACTTCTTTCTTTATAAAAACTGTTTTGGCTATTCTAACTCCTTTGCCTTTCCATATAATTTTATACTCAGCTTGTCAGCGCCTACAAAAAAGTCTGCTGAAATTTTGGTTGAGATTATACTGAATCTACAATTTGGGAAGAATTAACCTCCTAATGATACTGAGCCCCCTAATCCATGAACATGGTATATCTTTCCTTTTATTTTGACTTTTGACTTTTTTCACCACTTTTTTAGTTTGCAGCAAACAGAAAAAATGTACACATATTTTATAAGATTTATAACTAAATATTTCATGTTTTTGGTGCTATTATAAATGGTACTTTCTTGAAATTTCAATTTCTAACTATGACAGGTAGATTATATAAATACAGTAGATTTTTGTATACTGATCTTATATCTGGAGACACTACTAATCACATTTATTAATTCTACTAACTTTCCTGTAGATTCTTTGGGATATTCTATGCAATCATGTCATTTGCAAAGAGAGATGACTTCATTTCTTCCCCTCTGGTCTGGATGCCTTTTCATTTCTCCTTGCCTTCTGCCACTGGCTTTGACCTCGAGTATAACAATGAAGAGCATGGAAGAGTAGATACTCTTGCCTTGTTGGAAGGGATACTCTGAAGCTTAACACCTGAGATCCTGTTCCCAAAGTCTCAATGGCAGTATCTCCGTTCTTGATGCAAAACGGGTACTTCCCAGGAGAAGGGTTCTGGGAGACAGTCGGGAGCCTGCAGGACTATGGCCACAGTGTGGGGACAGTGCGCCAGGCTAAGCTACTCTGGCTGCGCAGGAGAGCGGACTGCAGCAGCTCTGGACCTGCCCAGACACGCTGAGGGCCCCGCTCTGCCGAGCAGTCCTCAGGGATGGGCAGGCTCCCTAGGCCACACGTGCCCACAGACAGGTCATCCTTGTATATGTCTGGTCATTCTTACAAAGCTTGGACAGAGTGGCAAGGCAGCACTGGTAGACTCCTGAGAAATGGAACCAGGAATCCAGGGGACAGGGCTTGTGAACAGTTTGGCTCCACAGACGGAAAATGAGCTGGAGGTTTGGGGTAATGCGGCTGGGGCATGGGAAATTCGGTGAGCAGCCCCTCAGTGCTCCCCACAGCCGCACACACACACCCTGCACACGCAGAACACTGTCTGCCTGTGGGGTGGGGTCCGAGTGCCACCTCTCCCACCTCTAGCTCTGTGTCCTCTGCTGGGCCAGGCTGCAAACGTGGCCTCTCTGCTCACTGCAGTTAATGGCACACGTCTGATGGTACATGTGCCTAAGTGCCTACTGCTGCCCAGCCTCAGACACAGCCTCAGGAGGATGACTCTGTTCTCCTACCCAGCAGCCTATCTGGTGCGGAGGGACGTGGACAACACTGCCTGAGGGGACAGCTCTTGTTGAATCCCTCACACCCCAGCTGCAATCCGGGCAGTCTCTCTTTCACAGGGCCCCGGGGCAAGAAGACGCCACCACACCCTGCCCAAGCTGCTCTTCTGCAGGGCCCAAGCGCCAAGGGGCTTCCACAAGTCCTTGCTGCGCTATTCTCACACTGTGGCACCCAAGAAAGAAACAATTCACACTTCTGATTTACATTTCTCTTGAGATCTGAGTTCACCAGAGCTGGCAGCTGCACTGGTGTGCAGGATGAAGCATGCCACATGGAGTTCGGTGGGCTGCTAACGGGCCCAGATAGCAAGATCCCACCAGGTCCTCTTTTATTGCATGTGGAAGGGAGAGGGCTAGTCCAAGACTAGATTCCTTGCAGTGTTCATCTTAAAGCACCACCTACTGAGACGTCTTACCTTGAAACTGAGGGTAATAGTTAATCGTTTTCTTGAAGAATCTAATAGTAAAAAAATCGATGACTATACGCAATGCCAATTGTCACTACCCTCCATATTATCATACTAAAAAACAGGAAGAGCTCAAACATGAACATAAATTCCAGCTCTGAGTCTTAAAGAGAGGCAACAACAGCTTTGAAACCATCAGTTCCAGCTGACTTGTGGACAGCCGGCCACACTCAAGTTCACGTTCCCTTGCGAACGTGTTACCTGAGAATGGGGTGAGGCACCTTGAAAGTGACAGGAGACACACCCATTCGAGCAGCAGCGTCAGAGCCCCCGAGACGGCGCTGTGAGCAAATGATGCCACTGCTGCTGCTCGGCATGCCACGAGCTCTCGAGAGTCCCACCACCAACGAAGTGAAGGACATCTAGCATCCAGTCCTCAGAGGGGAGCCTCCTTGTCACCCCCCAGCAAGAGTCTCACCTGGGTCCAGACACATGAACTTGCAGCACTCTTTGGGGTCCTTGCGGTACTGCTGGCAGCCCTGGGGCCGCTCGCAGAGGGCGGCCACGCACATCTCAGGCTCCCCGCCGTGGCAGGTGCAGCTCAGGCACGGGTCGTCCCCCTTGGGGGTGAAGTAGAACCCTTCATCCACCACATTGTCCTTGATGTCGACACATGTTTGACCTGTAACGAGCACACACGTGTACAGCTGTATGTGTAACCAGACCCTCCCTACTTGGGCCTGGAGGGCAAACAGGGAAACTGAGGAGTTGGCCAGATCGTGTCTGACAGTCCACCCACTGCTGGAACGATGCGAATCTGCCCCGAGACACAGAGAACGGTGGTCTGAGGGTGGTCACGACAACACAGTGTTACGACAAAGAACACCTGGCCAGGGCAGGTGTAGGCCCCAGAGCCCCAGAGAGCCAGGATGGAAGAGAATGCCAGACTCCTGGGTGAACGTCCCTGAAGAAGTGTTTGCTTTGAAGTTGCCTAAATAATTTACTTACGGGACTTCCTCAATTCTAAGATGCAGCTGCTGTGAATATTAACTGTTTTAAAATCGAAATGCGTCTCAAGTAAGTCTCCAAGGAAGCTGCCAGCTCTGCCTGGGACGAAGGTCCACTGTACCTGAACCACACACAGGAGACTCTGTACAGATCTGACCTAGGACCAGAGTAAGAGGAATGGCGCAGCCAGAGCCCTCAGCAGTCGGCAGGCGTGACAGATGCCTGGGGGTGGGGGTGAGGATGAGGGGGGCCTCAAAGGGACACAGGCTCAGTGACAGGCAAAGGGACATGAGAAGGAAGCTTGTTCCAGTCTCCAATAAATGGGGTGGAGATGTCTAGAATAAGAGTCTTCAGAAATTTTACAACCACGAGTCTGTGCCTCCCTTAAGATTGGGGTCAAATCTATGTTATTCATGTGGTCCAGAAGCCTCCAGGGCAAGAAAATTCACAAAAAAGTATTCCATGCTAAAACAGAAAAAACAGTGAAGAAAACGAACAGAGCTCTCAGGGAAATACGGGACACTAAAGCACATCAACACCTGTGAAATGGGAGCACCAGGAGAGCAGAGACAGAAAGGATCAGAAAAAATAGTGGAGGAAATAATAGCTGAAAACCACCCAAATTCATTGAAAAACAAAAAACTACACATCCAGAAGCTCAACAAACTTCCAGTAAGATAAATTAAAGGATCCACAAACTGGTGCATCATAGTAAAAATGCTGAAAGTCAAAGACAAGGAGGAAAACCTTAAAAACAGGAAAGAGAAGTTGACTTATTACTTGTAAGGGAACCCCAATAAGATTAACAATGGACTTCTCAGCAGAAAGAACAGAGGCCAGACACAGTGGAATGATATATTCAAAGTGCTCAGAGAAAACTGCAACCAAGAACCCACATCTTGGCCAGGCGCAGTGGCTCACGTCTATAATCCTAGCACTCTGGGAGGCCGAGGCAGGCGGATCGTTTGAGCTCAGGAGTTCGAGACCAGCCTGAGCAAGAGTGAGATCCCGTCTCTACTAAAAATAGAAAGAAATTATATGGACAGCTAAAAATATATATATGGAAAAAATTAACCTGGCATGGTGGCACATGCCTGTAGTCCCAGCTACTTGGGAGGCTGAGGCAGGAGGATTGCTTGAGCCCAGGAGTGTGAGGTTGCTGTGAGCTAGGCTGACGCCACGGCACTCACTCTAGCCTGGGCAACCAACAGAGTGAGACTCTGTCTCAAAAAAAAAAAAGAATCCACATCCAGCGAAGCTATCTTTCAAAAAGGAAAACAAAATACTTTCCCAGACAAGCAAAAACTAAGAATTTCTTGCTTGCAAGACACTTGCCTTACAAAAGATACCAAAGGAACTTTTTCAGGCTAAAAGCAAGTGACTCCCAGATAATTATTCAAATATATACAAAAAAACAAAAAGCACCAGTAAAGGTAATTATGTAATTATAAATCAAAGCGTATATGCCTATTTTTTCTCCTTTATTCTCTTAACTGATTTAAAAAACAACTGTATAAAATAATATACATATAATGTAGTGTTGGGTCTATGACATACAGAAATGGAACATATGTGTAATATGTTTGCTAATAAAAGCACAAAGTTGGCTGTGGGAGCAAAGCTATATCAGACTAAAGAACTCTGACCTAAATCTCATATCTTATTTTAAAAAAATTAATTCAAAATACATCATAGAATTAAAAATAAAATATAAAACTATAAAACTTTTAGGAAGAAAACCTAGGAGAAACTTTCTTCAGAACATAAGGCCAGGCAGAATACTTGGACTTGACACCAAAAGAACGACCCTAAAAGGAAAAACTGATAACTAAGACTTTATCGAAACTAAAAACTTTTGTTTGGTGAAAGCTCATGTGAAGAGGATGAAGACGAGCCACACACTAGGGAAAATACAGCAAACCGCATATACGACAAAGGACCGGTATCTAGAATTCATAAAGGACTCTCAAAACACAACAGTAAGGAAAATGATGCAAAGAAAAAATGGACAAATGACACGAACAGATATTTCTCCAAAGAGAATATACAGGTGGCAGATAAGCACATGAAAAGGTTTTAACAGCAACAGCCTCAGGGAAATGCAAATTAAAATCTCAAGGAGCTACTACTACATACCCAACAGAAGGACTCAATGGAAAACAGTGAAAACAGCAAGTGCTGGGAGGACGTGGGGACACTAGATCACTCATGCGTGGCTGGCGGGAGCGTGAAACAGCACAGCCACTCCGAACAGTCTGCTTGTGTACTGACAAACCCAGCAACTGCAATCCTGGGCATTTATCCCAGAAAAACGAAAACTTATGTTTGCACAAAAACCTGTAATGCAAATGTTCCCAGTAGCTTTCACTGTAATGGCCAAAAACTGGAATCAGCCCAGATGTCCTCCAAGAGGTGAATGGTTAAACTGTGAACAAAAACATGAAATGCTACTCAGCAACAAAAAGGAACAAATTATTGATGTAAGTGGTAATTTGGATGACTATGCAGGGAATTGAGTGGAAAAGGCAAACCTCCAAAGGTAACATGCCATGTGGTTCCATGTACAGAGCTTTTCTGCTTCATAATGACCCACGGCTGCAGCGACCAACCCAGCGCAGTCAGGATCTGGTCAGTGACCACCGGCTTCCCTATTTTGTGTTCATACTTTCAGCTAAAACCCACCAGAGAAAGCCAAATATGCTCCCCAAACCATTCCCCAAAACTGTCCTGTTTTGGCAACCCGCCTCCAATCAGAGCACAAGGAACCTTTAGGGCCCTGGTGAAAAACCCTTGTTCTGGACCCAACTCCACCTGGAGGAGGGGGAGACCCAGGGCAGTGGGCCTGCCTAAGGCTGGGGTGTCATCGGAACACCAGCCCCACCACCAGCAGGTTAACAACCCTCAAGTCACACGGTCGACTGCTGCTAGAAGGCTTACAAGCGACAAACTCTTGAGAGGTGGCCCAAAGGGATGACCTAAAGTAAAGGGTGGAGCAGACATTAAGGAAAACCCTCTGGCAAACCAGCCTCGCTCCAAATGCAAGGCATCTACTGAAGGTGAAGCCTGGGGTGCACTCAGGGCAACCACACGCCAACAGCCCCAAGCACAGCCCAACCCTCGCCCAGATTAACACCCTCTTACCGCGCTAAAGACCACCCCACACTAAAGGCCTAGTGGAAGGAAAGGTGTTGCAATTTGCAAGCACCAAAACTACTGAGCCCCGTCTTTATCATTCCACACAGGATGTCCAATTTTCAACGAAAAGATCAGAAAAAAAGTACCATGCTCTAGAGACAAAACCATCAACAAAACTAGACTCAGACATGACACAGATGAAGGAACTAACTACAAAGTATTTAAAATAACTATGATTAATATGTTAAAGGCTCCAATGGAAACAGTAGACAATACATAATATCAGATGGGAAATTCAGCAGAGAGATGGAAACTACAACAAAGAATCAAACAGAAATCCCAGAAATTGAAACACACAGGCAAAATGAACAAGACAGATGAAGAGTGTCTTCAAGGGGCTCATAAGTAGATGTGACACAGCCGAGGAAAGAATTAATAAATCTAAGGCCAGGTAAACAGAAATTACTCAAACTGACAGACAAAAATGAGGCTTGAGACATGACAACTAGATGCAATGCATGATTCTGGACTGGATCCTGGACCAGGAAAAAAACAGCTATAAAGAATATTATTGGGGCCGGGCACAGTGGCTCATACCTGTAATCCTAGCACTTTGGGAGGCCAAGGCAGAAGGATTGCTAGAGGCCAGAAGTTCGAGACCTGAGCAAGAGCAAGACCCCGTCTCTACTGAAAACAGAAAAAATCAGTTGGGCATGGTGACATGCACCTGTAGTCCCAGCTACTCAGAGGCTGAGGCAGGAGGATCACTTTAGGCCAGGAGTTTGAGGTTGCAGTGAGTTATGATGACACCACCGCACTCTAGCCAGGGTGACAGAGAGACACTGTCTCTAATATATATGTGTGTGTGTGTTATTGGAACAACTGACAAAACCGGAGGGAGAATGATGGATTGTGGGTGATTGGATGGTATTGTATCCAGTGAAGTGTTCGCATTTTGATCCAACTAACTGTGGGTACATAAGGGAGTGTCCTTATTCTTAGGAAATATACACTGAAGTATATAAGGCTCAAGGTCCACAATGTCTGCAGTTTACACTCAGATGATTCAAAACAAATATGCAGACAGAGTAAATGATAAAGCAAATGTGTCAAAACAGAAACAGGATAACTGGTGAGTCTGTATAAAGGGCATCTGAGAGGAAGTTCCTTGTACTATTCTTGTAAATTTTCCTTAAGTTCGGCATTGTAACTAAAATAACAATTTATGGGAGCCTCTGCCCCCCAGGCCCAAATGGTCTGATAAGGTGGGGTCTAGCAAACACTGCAGGATAAGATTATCTCCAACTTATATAAATGGATTTGGAGAACAGTAAAAGAGAATGTTTCCCAACTCACTTCATAAAACTAATATAAATGTGATACAAAAGAAGAGTCACTGTAGCCCCAGCTGTCGGGAGGCTGAGGCAGGACCGCCTGGGCCCTGGTGCTCCGGGCTGTGGTGCGCCATGGCGGAGCCTGTGAGCGGCCACTGCACTTGGCAGCGCAGTGAGACCCTGTCCCTAACAAACACGAGTCAAGGAGAGTACAGAAAAGGAAAGTAACAGGCCAAGCTCACTTGATAAAAGGGTTTCAAAAATTCTAACTAGAATATCAGCAAACCAAATCCAGCAATATGAGATGTATATATTAATATAAAACCCATGGAGATGGTTTAACATCATAAAATCTATTAATGTAAAATAAATGAACAGATTAAAGAAAAACCGTATCAACCCAATAAATGCCAAAAAGCATTTAATAAAAATCAATACATTTTTGTAACATAAATATTCCCAGCAAAGTAGGAACAGAAGGGTACTTCCTTAACCTCACAAAGGCGTGTTCTAAAACCCTGTAGAACGCATTAGGACACACAGAACACACTAAAAGCATTCTCATTAAGTTGAGAAGACAAGAATGCTCACTACCACCATTTCTAATCGACACTGGAGAACTTAGTGAGAAAAGTTAATACTGGGGAAAAAAAGGCAAAGAAGTAACAGTCAAAGACTTGAAAGAAGAAACAACCCCTTATAAACAGAAAATCTACCAAAAATCCACAAACTGAAACAATAAGGGAATTCAGAAAATTCATCCTAAAATTCATATAGACGAGAAAAGGGCCAAGAACAGGCAACAAGATAGTCATAGCCAAGGTGGGGGCGTGAGCACAGCTGGTGCCAGGGCCGCCGGAGCCCAGGGCCCGAACGGAGTCCGGCAGGCAACTGAGACGCACAGCAACAAGTGGTGCTGAGCCCAGGCTCCCGTGCCAGCACAGGTGGCCCTGCCCCAGTCCCCCAGCGCAGAGGACGGGGAGGTGGGGGGGGAACGCGCTCGGGCACAGCCACACCGTGAGCCCCAGAAGCTGAATAAGACTTTTTTTTTTTTTTTGAGACAGAGTCTCACTCTGTTGCCCAGGCTAGAGTGAGTGCCGTGGCGTCAGCCTAGCTCACAGCAACCTCAAACTCCTGGGCTCAAGCGATCCTCCTGTCTCAGCCTCCCGAGTAGCTGGGACTACAGGCATGCGCCACCATGCCCGGCTAAGTTTTTCTATATATATTTTTAGCTGTCCATATAATTTCTTTCTATTTTTAGTAGAGACGGGGTCTTGCTCTTGCTCAGGCTGGTCTCGAACTCCTGAGCTCAAACGATCCGCCCACCTCGGCCTCCCAGAGTGCTAGGATTACAGGCGTGAGCCACCGCGCCCGGCCTGAATAAGACCTTGACATGGAATCTGAGTGGGTTGGCAGAGGGACAGGGACAGAGCTGGGAAAGGAGGAGCAGACCAGACAAGGCAGACAGAGACGCGGAGAGAAGGGTCGCAGAAGGATCCGCAGAGAGTGGGCAGAGGTGACCAACGGACTCAGATGCTCCACAGATGCCATGGGATTGGCAGGTCCCTTGGTCACTGCTCCCATATGATCGCCTAATGGCACTGAAACAAGGAAGGTAGGACTTAGGGTCTCCATTCCGGGAAAGATCCGTGGGCTCTGAGATGCCGACCAGCCTCCCGGGCCACAGAGCTGCAGACAGCCCAGCTGGGCCTACGCCCTAGATCAAGGTGAGGGGCGTCTGCTGCAACACCACAAAAGCCACTCTGCCTCAGAGCTGCTCACGGCCAGAGTCCACGCGAGGTGACCCAGGGCCCAGCGCCTTCCAGGGGGCTTACTTCTTTTACACAGGAACGAAGACTTCTCGTAGCAGCTCTCGGCGTGCCAGCTGTGGAGGTCGTGGTGCCGCAGGGTGGGGAAGTGGAAGCACTGGAGCTGGGCACAGAACACGTTGTCGTTCTCAGACATGGCCGAGGCGAAGATGGGGTCTGGGGGCAGGAACACCTCCGAGGAGCCTGGGGTGGGGGGAGGCCAGACACACAGAACGTCAGCAGACGAGTCACATGCATTCCGCGTCACGTGCATTCCGCGAGGGGGCCGGGACGTCAGACGTGACCATCAACCAAAGAGCTTGCAGACCGCAAGACCCCAGCCTGGAGGCAGCCTGTCCCAGGCCCGCGGACACGGCACCATGATAGGAGCAGGAGGGGCTGCTCTCACAAAGCACCGAGGCCTGCAAGGCCTGTCCCTGGCTGGCAGCAGCCACCACGGCAGCTGTGCCCCCTCCCCCAGGGACACCCAGGCCCCAGCGTCCCGCCTGCCTCGACTGTGCGTCAGATGGCGGGAGGCGGGCAGGGAAGAGGCCGGCTCTCTGGAGACGTCTCATCTCCACCGCTGAGAGTGCTGCTGCCACCAGCACGCCGTGCACCGCCACCCGCCTTTCCCGCGGGCTCCCCGCTTCCCAGCCCGGCCCTGCACCCTCGGACACCCTCACTTCCCCAGGCGACCCTTCGCCTGGGTGGCCGCCCTCCCCTTTTAAAAACTATTTCACTACTTGGCTTCTTGTCTCACGGGCTGAGAAATGAACAGGTTCCTCCCAAACTTCAAAAACAGATAAATCCTCAGCGCTGAGGCTATCTGCCAGGCCAGACCTCACAAGCACAACCACAGCGCATGAGCGTGACGGCAAAGCTCAACCAAGGCCACAAGTGACCTCTCAGGGCACAGTTCTGGGACCCAGTGTCCACTCCCAAAAGCTGCCCAGACCGGGGAAGAGCCACATCAGAGGGTGGCTCAGACAACTGGTCAAATGAGGTTCACGCAGGACTGTGCCGTGGTCCCGCTGAGCCACGCGCAGTTGAGGAACTAATTAGTTGGAGGATTAGCTGGAGCTACCTGATCAACACCCGTGTGCACGTGAGGCAGTAAAACTCCACGGAAACCAAGCAGGTGGGAGGGGGTCGGGCAAATTCACACCTCAGGGGTACAATGCTCGCTACCTTGGTGATGGGCACACTTGGAACTTTGACTCAAACTGCACAAAAGCAAATCACGTAACCAAAACGTTTGTACCCCTGTAATATACTGGGGAGAAAAAAAAGACACTCTCCCATCCCGGCAGCCGGCTGCCTCAACAGACTGCAGGGCATCTGCCCGGAAGCTGCTGGACTCGCAGAGCGGGCAGAAAGGGCGGCAGCTGCAGGGCTGGTGACGAGACTGGGCGGGGGGGTGCGGGCAGTGAGGGAGCTGCTGGCCTCGGTGGGACTGTGGCCACCATGAGAAACGAGAGCTGGGAACTGCGGGAGCAGGGGAGGAAGGGACCCTCTGGCGATCGTGTGGGGAGACGGGACTGGAGCCAGGCAGGCAATCGGGTGAGTGACAATCAGGGCGTCAGGTTCCAGGTGGGGGCTGTGAGGTTGGTGACAAGGGACAAGATCCTGGACGAATCTGAAATGGTGTCAGGGGTAAGAGGAGCCAGGAGGCTGACTGTCCTTCACTGGCGATGACCCCTGAAGATTCTTCTCCTGGGCCCGCCAATGCCTCCTGGACAACCCCAGGGCCCCGCCCCAACATCCTGCTCTTCCTGGAGGACCCCGTCCTGGAGGAAGGCGTTGCAGGCTCCCCGGCTGGCCACCAGGAGCCACTGCATGCGTCGTTCCACCTCCTGTCTGCAGTGCCCTTCTCCACAACCCCGCAACTGCCACCACGGCAGTCAGTCCTCGGCTTGACAGGGTGGCAGCAAGTTTCCCGGCACCCCTGCCATCCGTCGACACAGGAGCTGCGTGGCACGGTGCCGCAGGGTGCCTCGGGCTGGGCTGTCGCCATCCGCAGGCCCCCAAGCCTGACACGCGAGGGCATCTGGATGCCGCCAACCGCCTCTGCCACAAGGTCTGCTCAGGCCTCAGCAGCCACCCGTGCCAGCCCCCTGCTCCCTCCGCGTGGGAGAAGCCTCCCCAGGCCAGACGTGTTCCTGTGGCAGGAACCCCCACTCACTGTTCTGAACCACAAAGACCTCCCTTCCTGTCCTGCCGCTTCAGCACCCACAGATGAAGCCTGCACGGGGCCCACCAGGGCTGTCCGCATCCTCCGACGGCCCGCGATGGGGGCAGCCGCCCCACTCTGGGGCTGTCTTCCCTCTGGGAACTGCGGCCTGGCCCCGCTAACCCCATTCCAACCTGAGGGTCGCCTCGGCCAGCGGGCAGCGTCCCTGCACTGTGCCTTCCAGCAGCTGCTGGGCCAGCCCGGCCCCTCCCTGCCTGCTGACCCAAAGGCCCCAGGGTCTGCAGCCCTGTCTGCCGACCTCACAGGCCAGGGCCCTACGACACGGTCACGTCCCCACTCGGGTCTGGCACCAGGGCAGGGAAGATGGAGACCACAGAGGACTGGCCACATCTGAAAAGAAGCCCAGGAGAAAAGAAGGCTCCCTCTAAGTCACGCACCTGCTGATCTCAGACAACCAGTGGCACGAGTGGGCCCAGCGGTGTGTGTGCAGAGACACGCGGACAAATGGGGCAAAGGCATCGAGTGAATCTTCAATGAGCAAGTTATGCAACACGCAGACACACTAAAACACACCGTGTGTTTCCACTTTTGTGTTTTAAAATAAATATCAAGTATAAATAACCAAAAATCAGAGTGATACTGTTGGCAGAAAGGATGGGAGGCCCGGGGATGGGTGGGGGGGGGGGTGGCATGTGGCAAATGTCAGTGATTCTCTCTAGACAATAAGGATCTGTAATTTTTTTTCAAATTTTCTGCACAAATGTTATAAAAACACTGGCCTTATATCCTTTGGCGGCAGCTCTGTCTCCAAGGCACACACCAGGGCCCGCAGGGTCTCAGCCCCCCAGGGTGGAGCTCACAGGCTTGTTATGGACCCAGGGGAAAGGCCAGAGAGCTCGACCCCCAAGCCTCACAGGACCCCTGTGGGGAATGAACTCCAAATTTAAAATGTGTATATGCATAATAAATATGTACACAATGTTATTCATGCACCATTGTGCCGACCCCATAACGCAATACGTTAAGAAAAAAAAGGCCAGCTGCAGTGGCTCACGCCTGTAATACCAGCACTCTGGGAGGCTGAGGCGGGAGGATCGCTGGAGCCCAGGAGGTTGAGGTTGCAGTGAGCTGGGATGACCCACGGCCCTCGAGCCCAGACAACAAAGTGACACTCTGTCTCAAAAAAATAAATAAACAGAAGAAAAAGTTGGACAAGATGCAGATGAAATAAACATTTTTAAACGTCTATTATCATTAGCTACTATTCTTAGGCACGGTATCTTCTTAGGGAAGCGTTCACCATTAGTCGCAGAAGATTTAAATCTGCTCCCTTCGCTTTTTGGTACCTTTGCCCCCGGCGACGTCTCAGGCCCGCTGCGCTCTGCTTGGCACCGCGCCCACAGCAGGGGGCCGGCTCGGCCGCTCTCTCCTTCACTTGCCTGCATTTTCACTATTTTCTTTACTCCGCAGTTTCTTAGCAGAAATCTTCTTAAATGCTTTTAGTATGGAAATTTTTAAAATACACCACAACAGAGAGGAGTACAGCGCACCCTCAACACTGACCTACACCCGGCTGTGAGGCTCCTCCGGCCCCTCCCACGGGGGACGCGGGGCACTCGCTCCTGCACACAGGCGTGAGTCTCCCAAAATCACACCACCACCATCGCTACACCTAAGAAAATGAATTACTAGAAGGCCACGTTCAGACCGCCTCCCCGTTCCCGGAAGGTTCTCTAGGAGCCCCCTGCCCAAACGCAGGGTGCCATCCAGATTCCTGTGCTACCTGTGCCTTTCTGCTTCTTTGACTCTAGAACCACTCGTGACGCTGCGCTGTGTCAAGAGCCAGTGACCTGCAGCAGCAGAAGGATCTCTTTTAGCCACATGTTGGTTCCGTGACCACTGCTCAAATCCAGGATCAGGATTCCCAAGTCCAGTTGCCGGTGTCTACGCACAACGTTCAGCCTTTTTCTAAATACAGCTTTGCTCTCCTGATGCCCCAGTGGCGCCCCGACACAAGGACAGCCATCAGAGCCCACCCAGGCCCCTTGCCATCCTCTCTCAGGGATGAGGCCCCGGGTCCCCTGTCCCGCCACACAGACTCGTCCTCTCTTCAACTACCAGTGTCCACGCTCTGCTGGGCGAGGCGATGGGCCCAGCCCACAACTGCACCGTTTCAAAGATTCACCTGCAACAGCTGTGCTGAGGGCAGAGGAAAAAGTATTAGAAGACTTATCTTCCACACGGCATGCTGCGACTCTGGGCCTAAAACCCAAAGCCATGTATCTGTCCGCTCTTCCTGTGGGAAACCTGAGCGATACCTTCACAAAGCTGGGGCATGCAAATGTGGCTGGGGCTCTCGGTGGCCTATCAGAGGGCACAGAACGGGATGACGTGTGTCAGGCAGGACTGGGGCCAGTGGTGTGGCCCTCTCTGCTGGGCTCTGCAGCCCACACCTCTGTTCCTGCTGCATCCCAGCCGCCGGACTGGCGCCGCCTCTGTGGGGCCCTAGTCGCTCTCAGCCCTGTCCCCAGGCCTAGCACTCCTCACTTGTCCTCTCGGAGACACTCAAGACAGCAACAGCAGCACTGGGATGTGTTTGGGGAAAACACTTCACCCTAAGCTCAAGCGGCCCTGTATACTTCTGTAAAAAAATAAATTAAAAAGAATGAAAAAAAAAAATCAGTTGTGTGCATGCTTTTGTAAAAAAATAAAAATTAAAAAAAAAGAGTAAGCTCAAGTGGCCCAAAGAGAGCCCGAGAGGCAGGCTGACGGGGGCTGAGGCCGTCGGCGCGGCTCCAGCGCGACTGGAGAGGGCACAGCCGGGGCGCCCGCAGAGCTGGCAGTGCCAGCGCAAGGGGACAGGAGGGGAGGGACACGCCGGGCCAGGAGCTCTGCTGCCCACAGCAGCCGCGTCTCCGTACGCTACCCTGGAATCTCCAAGCAGCTGAGCGTGGATCCCTGAACCACACCCACACACACTCTCTTTTAACCCTCTCTGCCTGACAGCTTCCTTCAGATTCTGGACTCTAACTCCGGCCTTCTCTGCCCTGGAAAGCTTGTCCTTCCCTCTCTGGCATACCGCCGGCACCCTCTGTATGCTCATTTTTATGCCCAAATGTCCTTAACTTTACAGGGAGGATGGACAGTGTAGAAAGCTGGCCAAGGTGAGAAGTGACAACGGAGACGGCCCCGGCCCCATCAGGGCCTGACCTGTGGGCCGTGCTGCCCTGCAGCGCCCTCCCAGGACCACAGCCCCCCACGAGGGGGCCCCGCTCTCCCCACGTTCCCTGTGCAGGCACCCCTGGGTGACAGTGAGACGGAGGAGGGGGACCCCAGCAATATCCCCCGAGTCAGGACGAGTCCCCCTGGTTTCAAACTCAGCAACACGTGTGACAGACCAAAAAGGCTCACCTTTGAATGCTACCTCCCAGCGACCTTCCAAGGAGCGGTTCCGGCCGGTGATGACATACTGATAGCCAACCCACAGCCTGCAGGGGACAGAAACAGAGACCTCAGTGGCGGGAGGGAGGTGGCCATCGATGGCTGTGCGTGCATGTTCTAACACTCTCACTGACCTCCAACACTGAACTTCTAAAACAGGAGAGACTGAAGGTTAACACTTAATTTTAATCAAATGCATTAAAATTCTAAGTATTAAGTCCACAGGTTAGAATAAGTTTTATCTCTGGTAACTCTCGCCAAGACTGTTCTTATTAGCAGATCCAATAAAGCTTTCTTGTTTTAAGCAAGGCCAACCTTATTCTTGGTAAAGCCCCACGAATACAACTCTGCGAATGCGCTGAAACCACAGAACACCGCACTCTGATGGGGTGTATGTGGTGGTATGTGAGTTACACTTCAGCAAGGAAACAAACCCCTGTGAATGTACACGACCACGGTGGTTAAAGACCTCAGGCCTGCAGTGTGCTCCTGAGCGCACACGGCCCAGCACTGGGGGGACCTGCACACGGTCCCGGCCGACAAGCACCTGCCGAGTCTGTGCCCCTCACCCCGGCTTTCTAGTCCCAAGCCCAGAGATGCCCGTCAGCAGGTCCGCCTGGCATGGCGCTGCTCCGCCCTCAGCCTGCGCTGTGCAACGCGGCCGTCCTGGGAGGTGGGGCGTCCCCACCCGCTGGGCTGTGCCCTCATGCTTCTCTGCTGGACTCATGGGCATGACCTCATGGGGTCAGGACAATAACCTGTGAGCTAAGACTTATTTCTCTCCCTTTGTCGCTGCAGAAGGAAAAACAGTCCCGTCTTGTGATTGGCCGAGTCACACAGGGCGTAACTGCGGAGCCAAACCCAGCTCAGGCTCAGGTCTTGAGACGAAGGCCCTCTGCCCACGTGCCGCAGGGCACTGTGCTCCCACGGCAGTGTGGCAGCCTGTGCCACTGTAGGGGGTGGCAGGCGACCAGCAGAGAGCACTGGCCGTTCCTGGGCCCTGCAGCTCACTGCCCCACAGGGCTACCGTCCCCTCCAGAAAAGGGGACAGCAACTGGCTGTCCCACGAGGCAACCTCCAGAGGTGGCACACCACAGGCCCCACACAGCCTGCCCCTAAATGGAAACCCCCACAACACTGGGTCTGGAGGCCGGGCGCGGTGGCTCACGCCTGCAATCCCAGTATTCCGGGAAGCCGAGGCAAGAGGATCGCTTGAGCTCAGGAGTTCGGGACCAGCCTGAGCAAGAACGAGACCCCGTCTCTACTAAAAATATAAAAAAAAATAGCTGGGCAACTAAAAATAGAAAAAATTAGCTGGGCGTGGTGGCGCATGTCTGTAGTCCCAGCTACTCGGGAGGCTGAGGCACGAGGATTGCTTGAGCCCAGGAGTTCGAGGTTGCAATGAACTGTGATGACACCTTGGCACTGTAGCCCAGGCGACAGAGCAAGATTCTGTTTCCAAAAAAACAAAAACAAAACATTGGGTCTGGCACGCAGCAGTCGGGTCCCCTTCCCACCCTCTCTTCTTGATAAGGCTGAGCCTGCAGGTCAAGGGCCGGGCTCTGGGGCCAGACTGCCCGGGCCTGAATCCTGGCACACACCCAACAAGTGCGTAGTCCAGAGTCACATGCGCCCACGCAGGAACCCTAGGCTTCCTGGGAGGACCGAATGAGCAGACGCACAGAAAGCACTGAGCACAGGGTCGGCGGGGCTCGCTGTCGCAGGAGGAGCCTCTGCCCTCCTGGGCACCCCCTGAGCCAGGCCCATGAAGCCCCACACTAAGCATGCCCCCCACCCAAGTGACGCAGGCGGGCACCCCTTGCCCGCACTCGACAAGTGCAGCTGTACTCACGGAGGGGGACCTTTGAAAGGGGCTGGTCCACAGCCCCATGAGGTGGCGGCAGAGCCCAGCCCACCGCGCCCACTCCGCAAGCCCCGCCCCCATCTCCTGGCACAGGCCAACCCCCGGATCTCCTCGGGCTCCCGGTGGGTGGGGCTGGCCGCCCCAGGAGTGCTACTGGGTGCTGGGCGGTCGGTCGGTCAGTCGGCAGACTCCGACCCAAGACTCACTTGCGCTGGTCCTTCCAGCCGAAGCTCCGCTCGGGCTGGTCCCATTCCTGGGCCAGGACAAAGCGCAGCTCCTGGTCGGTGGAGAAGGTGGCGAGGGAGCCGTTCAGGCGCTGGCAGGTCTGCGCGGCGTCCCAGTAGTTCTCCCCGCTCAGGTAGACCCTGTAGCAGCTGGCCGTGCCTTCGTAGTGGTGCCACCCTGTCGGGCACTTCCCTAGGAAACATGAAGCACAAAAGGGGCATTGTCCCCCAAATTAGGATCCGACTCCAAAACGAAATCACACGTGCCTCGTCAGGGCCAGGCAGCCTCGGAGAGCAGCCGAGGCCAGCCGGGGGCCCGAGGGTGGAGACAGGCTCCTGCGCGAGACCACGGACTCGGCAGAAATGCTTGAGTCTCTCTACAACGTACATTCCACCTGGGAGCCAGGTAAATTCAGCGATTCCTCCCATTTCTATAAGGTCTTTTAATCTACTCAATACTAAAGAACGGCCGCTGAATTAATCCCTGGGAAGCAGGCACCGTTCTCCGGCGAGGCGAGCGTGGTGGGCCAGGAGGCCAGCTCCGCCTGCGCTCGCTGACACCGGCCAGCTCTGCCCTCAACGGCAGCTCAGCAGACCGGAGCTGGGGGGCCCTGAGACTGTGTGGCGGGCCCCTGCCCTCCACGGGCAGAAAAGGAGGCCTGGGCGCTGCCCCCGCTGCAAAGCCCAGGACCAGCAGGAGCCCGAGCCTCCCTGCGCCCAGCCAGTGTCTCCTCCTTTCTCGACCTTTCGACCTGCCCCTCAGGCCTGGGAAGGCCTGGTAACTTACAGCTCACCTTAAGGAACATTAGTGACCTGTTTTATAGAATCTACAACCTTC
Organism: Eulemur rufifrons; assembly: GCF_041146395.1. NCBI lineage: Eukaryota > Metazoa > Chordata > Mammalia > Primates > Lemuridae > Eulemur > Eulemur rufifrons. The sequence continues at coordinate 25,263,615 of NC_091003.1, forward strand.
AAATGCTGGCTATCTCCTATTAGTACACCGAAGAAAAGTAACAATTTTTAGCAAAGCCAGTCGTTTAAAAAAATGCATTTTTTAATGCATGCTATGGAACTAGTAAAATTTCTTGGAGACTTACGCTCATGTTTTTATTATTTAGGAGCGTGTGTGTGTGTGTGTGTGTGTGTGTGTGACTTCTGAACAAAGGCACATGGACTATGGGAAAGGAAGTGGCGGCTCTGGCCCCGAGCTGGGGGCAGGGCCACGGCACCACGTGCGCTGGACGGCGGTGCCTGGACGGCGCAGAGACCTGCACCCCTGCGTGCGCAGGGAAGCTCCTTGGTGTGGACAGGGAACCAGCTCTGGGGGAGAAGGCGCGGCACAGTCGCTGCGTGTTTCCTGAGTGCCCACATCGACGCGGTCACCCTGACCACGTGCCTAGCAGGTGGCTCTGTTCCGTCCCGTACAGAGGTGAGGAGGGACGGGCCCAGCAGCTGGTTGCCAGCACCAGGGCTGGGCTTCCCATCTCGGGCGGGCCCGGAGGAAGCCCTCTGGGGAGGGGACCCAGCTGGCTGGGGACACTAGAGGAAGAAAGCACTCCCTTTTATTGATGCATCTTTCTATGTTCTGAACTGTGTGGGATTGTTACCTGTTCGAAATTAAGCAGACAAGCAATGAGAAGAGAGAACATGGAGCGGCGGCCCCCACAGGGCTGTGCCCTGGAGCCACCCCATCCAGCTGGGTGACCTCTCAGCCTCAGCTTCCTCACTCGCCAAGTATGTGCACCACCCTGCGGCTGCGGGGATCCGTGGCAAAGCCGGGCGCGGATGACAGCTGGCCCACACCACCCGCAGCTCACGTGGGCCTCGGCAAAGAACTGAGGCTCCCCGAGGGGCAGGAGCTGTGAGCAGCGCTGGGGACTCCCCAGGAACTCGCTGCTGACAGTGCCGGGTGCGGGCGAGACCACCACAGCTCAGCTGCCAGCAGGGGGCACGGGCTGACGCGCTCCCTACTGCTGAGAGGGCAGCAGACCAGTCCTGCCTCCCTGGGGCCAGGCGCTCCCAGCGTACCTAAGGGCACCACACCTGTACAGGTGTGCCTGGGACGGGCAACTTCAGCTGTGGCTCTTCCTCCCCTCAACCTTCCTTGATCGTGTTATGTACCTATACAATTTTAACATCTTATCCTTAAAATTCTTGAATAGGAAAAAAAAAAAACAAAATAAAATTTTAATGTCATAGGTAATTCATTAAATAACCAATTGCCTTAAAAAATTAAAAAAAAACACGTAAGTAGAGCCTTCCCAACCCATCAGCTGTACCTAATCTCATCTTGCAGAGCCGGTTTCTCCGTCTATAAAGGGCACGATACAACTGCAGGATCGCCAAGGGCCCTGCAAGGCTGCCACTCGGTGAAGACAAGCTGAGTGACTTCCCCGGGGCTCAGGTCAGGAGCTGGGTGACCTTGGGCAGGTCACGTGCAGCCTCACTCATCCCCCCCCCCCCCACAGTGGCGCGAGAGCCAGGCCCCAGTCGGGCCGTGCACCCGGGCGCCACAGTCGGGGCAGGTCCGCAACTTACTGCTGAAGCGGACGGGCTGCGCCACGTTCACCGGGTGGAAGTGCGTGGGGTCACCTCCTCTGGCCCGCCCCTGCCGCGGATCCACGGCCTCCTTCCCATGGTAAGGACGCACCTCTCCGGTCACTTCTGAAAGCAAAGGAGACGTGTGCTGTGAGTCCCAAGCGTGCAGCCGAGGGTGGCGCTCCAGCCAGTGCCAAGCTCGGGGCAGCGTGGGTGAGGCTGCTCCGGCTGGAGGGGGAGGCCTGGCAGCACACGGTCCACTCAGGCTTTCTCTTAGAACTCTACACAGCATTGTCCTTCACGGCAAATGGGTCACGTGTGCTTGTTAAAATTATGCCTTGGCAGTCTTTCTATAATTACTATTGTGAAATGGGGTCTCTCTCTGATTGCATTTTCCAACAGGTTACTGCGAGCACAGCGAAGCGTCAGCATTCCAGCTGCAAATCCTTCGGCAGCTCAGTGACGCTGGGCGAGGGAGCTCTTTCCAGAGCCCAGGCTGCCCTTCCCCCACCCCTGCTGGCCTGGGAGCTCCCCTGTTGGTAAAAGGGGGACCCTCCTCTGCCGTGCTGTCTCGGGACCTGAGCCGCCTCATATCTGCTGTCTGCCCGTCCCCCAAGGCCGCGAGGGCCTCAGTGCGTGGTTGGAAGGTGTGAGCAGGAAGCTGAGGATGGGGGAAGAATCTAGTTTTATGTGTCTTGATCTATTATTAATCTGCAGGTCGGCTCCTCCACACTCTCTCTGGAGTCCTCTGCAGGTAAAGACTGACGCAGAGGAGGGAGGTGGTTTATCCGAGGCCACGGAGCAGGAGAGAGCCACAGGCAGCGCCCCTCGTGGGCCCACCCACCTGCCACTCCGCCTGCACAGGTGTACCCTGATGCATGGTGATGAGCACCTGGGGCAAGGTCAGGCCAGAGGGGGATAAACGGCCTGCAGGGCTGCACACAGACACCTGCCGCAGGCACACTCTGGCCGCAGATGGGGGGGGGGGGGCCTCAGCTCCCTCAGGCCAGCCTGAGGCAGAGACTCAGGCATGGGGGTGGCCTCTTAAAGAGCCTCCTTCCCTGACCCCGGGGCTGGCAGTCCGCCCCACCTGACAAGCTCCTCCTGCGGCTGGTTCTGCTAGCGTCTGGACTCTGACATGGCCTTTATTTAATAAACAGGCTGCATGTTTTTCTCATTATAAAATATCCAGTGTGAAACATCTGAGCAATACAGAAGTTTGAAAAGACAACCAACAATAAAGGCAAGAAACCCTTCCTATATGAGGGTCTGCCCCTCCCATCTCGTTTTCTACTTTGTGTAAAACATATTTATTCCTTAAAAATATTGGGATCACATCAAATACTCTATCTTATGACTTGCTCTGTAAGCTTAAGGCTATAAACAGCCTTTCATTTCTCAAATAGGCTTAAAACCTTACTTTCGATGGCTGTACAGTATTCTGGGAATCGAGTTCTTTCAATACCACAATCCCTGTGATTTGAAGTTTAGGTTGTTTGCATTTTTTTCCATTCTATGAAAGGCTGCAGTAAATAACTTGTGCAACAATTTGTATGTGTCCTTCATAATGTCTTTCTGAGACCCTGGGCAAGTCAAAACCCTAGATGCTTTGCTTCCTTCACCCACAAAATAGTCACTAACAGTATTTCCATAGCTTCTCTGGGGCACGCGACGGGGACCAGTTGCCGTAAGATTGAGAATCACTCTGAAATACAAAATATGCTACCAGCCTCTGAGATATCTTTAACATAAAGTGAGGCCCTCCAAGGGAGAAGCATTTTTAAGGCCTCACTGTGTGTTTTCAGTGCAGGTGCCTTTGGAGGTACCTCAACACCCCAAAATGCAATATAATGATCTCAGATGTTGCCGCCAGTCTGGGCCAGGAACCCGGCACCAAGACAGGCCTGATGCTGCAAACATGTAGCATTGGGGGACGATCAGCTCTCTAGGACTGGAGGGCCCCCACCCCGTGTCCTGGGCTGGGCCACCTGCAGCAGTCGCCGCTCCAGAGGACTCACCGGCCGCTCTGAAGCAGGGCAGCCCACAGCACAAAGACCCCTCCCAGGGAGGCAGGCAGGGGAGGGCTGCTGGGACAGGCAGCAGTGCTTGCTGCAGAAGGGAAGAGCCACCTGGACTTCTGAGGTGGCTGCACTTAAGCTGGGGGGGTGGGGGTGGGGAGAAGAGCTTTCCCAGAGGCAAAGGCAGACACATATGGGACAAGTTTGAGGTTGTTTGTATTTCTTTTCATTCTACGAAAGGGTGCATTGAATAACTTGCATAACCAAGCCTGGGTGTGGCTAGAGCACATGGCACTGACCCTGAATTCCGCATCTCCCTCTGCTCAACGGGCAAGACCTGCAGCTCCACTTTGTACCTTGGCCTCTTCCCCAAACCAAGCACAGCCCCTGGTGAAACTGCTCACAGAGAGACCAGATGAATCTAGGGCAGAGGGAGGGAGGGAGGGAAAAGGTAACAGAGAGCTGCCACTCGGTCACATGGGCACCAGAGGCCAGGTTGGGCGCACATTGACAGTTTGAGAGAAGCCATCTGCAGGCTGGGGCAGGGGACCAGGAGAAATATTTCAGGAAAGTAACTAGAAGGCCAAATGGTGGTAAAGGAAGTTAGTCTGTGCTGAGCAGGCTTCTCTGGCTCTGGTGGCGACTGTGAGCCCTTCTCCTGTCCATCACCTCTTCACACCCAAATGCCCACATTCACCCCTCACCGCTCATCTACTCAACGCCGTCTGTGCCCACCATGGAAACCTGGCAGCACAGACACAGGCCTTTGCCAGCAAGAAGGGGAAAGGCTTGGCCAACGGGGTGATGCTGATGGTGGACAGACAGGGACCCTGCGTGTCCTGGGGGAGTCCGGGCAGTGGGCAGCGCACAGGGCCATCATCCTCAGGATGTCTCAGGATCACCTCTGACAGCACAGAATCTTCCTCTTCTCCCTGAGGGCAGGCCCGGCTCTGCCCGCTGGGCCCACCCCTGTGCGGCCAGCCCCGGAGCGCTGTCCAGGACACAGACCCCCAAAGCAGCTTTGCCTCTTCCTCTGTGTGTGCCAGGCACTGTCCCAGGCATGGGGAACCGACCGGGAACAAAACAGCAAATGATCCTGTCCTCCTTAGCAGAGGCCACACCCTCCTCTTCCACCAGCAACTGGAGAGGGAAGCACTTGCTCCCCATGATTGGGATGGGGACCAGTTCAAGTGCATCACCCAACCCCGAAACCACCCCAGACTTTAGAAAAGCAGAAGAGAAATGGCCCCTGAGGCCCCAGAGTCAGGCTGTTCTTTGGTGCTTTAGAAAAACAGCTCTTCTCTCTTTAGATGTCCTCACCAAGACTTCACAGCAGCCCTGGCTACCAAAGACGGAGCGGGAGGGACCCCACTGAAGGAGACCTGAAGAAGGGAGGGGACAGAATGGCTGACTTGGTACTTAAACCTGAGGAGAAGGGACATGTTCTACAGGCGAGAGAAGCAGGCTCAGAAGTGCCAGCAGACTTGCTCCAGGTCAGACGTGGAGCATAAGGGCAGGGGCCGCCTCCCCCAGGGCCGCAGGACCTGAGGCCCCCCACCCCGGCTCGGAACTGCAGCACCCAAAGCCACCTCCGCTCTGTCCCAGGCCCCGCTGTCTGTGCGCCTCCCCTCCTGCTTCTGGTACCACTGGTGGCTCCAGGTACGCTGGGCTGCCTGCCTCCCCCGCAGAGGACCACAGTGAGAGCTGGGGGTGCTGGAGAGCCTCACACCCAGCAAGGAAACTGGCTGCTTCCTAACAGTGTTTGGCCAGAAAGGAGGATTAGTTGCAAATAAACGACAAAATGTGAGTGATTCCACCTTGTATTTCTAGAAATTTAAACCCTGCCCACAGAGGGCTTTAGGGTCCAGATGAGCTTGTAACTTCTCCAAATATAAGCCAGGGCGAGATGATCAAGCCTTCTTAGCCCTCTGAGTTGTCAGAACACACGTCACTTTCCTACTTTATAAAAAACAAGTCTGGAATTGCGGTCAAAAACCCACTGTTGTTAAGTCTAATAATACTTGTTTACCAAAACATAATTTCTAAAACCAGAAAACCATAACTATAAAATTCCTAATGGTATTGCCGTTGTTCTTTTTTTTTTTTTTTTTTGAGACAGAGTTTCACTCTGTCGCCCAGGCTAGAGTGCAGTGGCGTCATCATAGCTCACTGTAGCCTGTAACTCCTGGGCTGAAGCCATCCTCTTGCATCAGCCTCCTTAGTAGCTGGGACTACAGGTGCGCATCACCTGGCTAATTTTTTTTTTTTTTTAGGGACGGGGTCTCACTATGTTGCTCAGGCTGGTCTCAAATCCCTGGACTCAAGTGATCCTCCTGCCTCAGCCTCCAAAGTGCTGGGATTATAGGCGTGAGCCACCACGCCCAGCCTCGTGCAAGTTCTTCAAACTGCTCCTTCTCCCTCTGGGCCCGGGCCAGGGCCTTGCTTGCTGTGTCATGACTGAGGCTGGAGACTTGCCAAGGGCGTGCCCACAGTTTAAAACACCAGTACAAGCACTTTTGTTTTTCCGTTTTATACCCACACAGACAATATACGACCTAACACAGAATATGACTGCAAAACTATAGCCCTGAAAGTTCCAAGTCAAAAACCTGCCTCCCTCCTGTTGCTCCTGGGTCCAGGAATGTCTCTGGCAAAAGAGGGACATTCACAGAGGGAATGTCTTAAAACCCGCTATGGGCCAATGACAGGAGCTGAAGCCACCAGAGTCCTAAGGCACATTCAGGCTGCAGCCTTGGGTCTCAACCGCCAGCAGAGACAAGACAAAAGTGGGCTGACAAGCAGGACTCCTCACCCAAGATGAAACAGAAAACCCCGCCTCCCTCCCCAGCCTCCTGTCCCCAGTCCTGTTGCCCAGAGCCACCCTTTCACTTATTTCTTCTGGTATTCACATCCCTATTTCCTAGTTTTATCCATTGTAAATGTTGCCCACTGACGTAATGTTACGGCAGGTAACTCTGTACCCCACCTTCCAATCGAGGAGAATCCATTTCGTAATTAAAGCCAGTACACTAATGTAATAATGTAAGTGAGCCAAAGGGCACACTTAGGTTATTTCATTTCTCTAACAACTTTCTTTCTCCTGAAGTTAATATGTGCATCCATCTTTAAATTAGTTTTCTGTATTTCTACCACTAATTTTTCCAGATACTATAATAGATAAAGGCCAGGAATAAAACTTTTGAATTCTCAAACACCCTTTTGCACTCTGCTTCCTGCAGGACTCCCCCACCCCCTGCCCTCCTGCCCCCCAGCCCTGTGTCTCGTCCCAGTCAGAGCTGGCTGCTCCCCAGGCTGGGCAGAGCCGCGGTCCTGCCCTGAGCCGTCCCCTGTCCCGGGCCACCTTCTCTCTCGCTTTATCCTCTCCTTTCACAAGGTCAGGTCTCCCATTGTCTTCCTAAGAAAGGGCACAGGGACCTTTCTCAGTCTGTCCCTATCTGCACATTTCTTTTTTTTTTTTTTTTTCTTTTTTGAGACAGAGTCTCGCTCTGTTGCCCGGGCTAGAGTGCTGTGGCGTCAGCCTAGCTCACAGCAACCTCAAACTCCTGGGCTCAAGCGATCCTCCTGCCTCAGCCTCCCAAGTAGCTGGGACTACAGGCATGCGCCACCATGCCCGGCTAATTTTTTCTATACATATTTTTAGCTGTCCATATAATTTCTTTCTATTTTTAGTAGAGACGGGGTCTTGCTCTTGCTCAGGCTGGTCTCGAACTCCTGACCTCGAGCGATCCACCCGCCTCGGCCTCCCAGAGTGCTGGGATTACACGCGTGAGCCGCCGCGCCTGGCCTGCACATTTCTTTATTCTATCTTCATGCATGACTGGTTTCTTTAGGTATAAAAATTCCAGATTAGTAACATTTTTGAAGCGTCTGGTTAAAGATTTCCCATTGAACAAACACATTCATTCATCTCTAGTCTCTCCTAAAACCTAATGCGACAACAGTAACGATATTTTTTACGAGGCATGTGGTCACAAGAACAAACAGAGCAGGAAAGAGGATGACAACGTTCTAAAAACTGGAAAGCAGAGGACACAGGGTGATGTAGAGAGGGTGACCACACGCATCAGTCTGCCTGTTGTCCCAGTATCTCACAGTATCTTACCCAGTTTGGCTTCTGTCCATCTCAAAATTGTCTTATTTTAGAAGTAAATCACTGTAAACTCATTTGAGCCCAGAAAGCTAAATCCTAGGCCAACAGCTGGGAAAGTGGAAAAATTAGGAATCTGGCAATATTTAACAAATCTACATATACCTTCAACCTAGCAATCGTACATTTAGAATTTATACTGAATATGTATCTCCAACAATTTGGGGGTGGAGAGATATATGCACAAGGTTATTTACTGTGGTATTTTTAATAGCAAAATAATGGGAAAAATTGGAAGGCCCATACACAGGAGACTAATTAAAGTATAGTAGGTCCCTGGAGTGGGGCACAATACAGCTGTAAAACAGAATGAAAACGCTTTCCATGAACTGATACTGAGTAATAGCAAGGATATTTTTTAAATAAAAAAAAAAAAATCACAGTGTAAATAGTATACACAGTAGATAATTTTTTATATAAGGAGCAGGAAAAACAAAGAGGAAATAAAATATACATATATATTTGCTTATTTTTGTTAATGGGTGAAGGACAGAAAGGGAGTGTGTTTTTCCTATAATTATAACTTGAATCTTTCTTATATTTCATATATTTTACAAATAAAATTTGAAAAATCAGTTATACAACTTTGTAAATAAACTAAAAACCATGTAATTGCATACTTTAAAGCAGTGAATTCTATGGGAAATGAATTATATCTCAATAAAAAAATTAAAAGTAACTTAAGCAAGATGAGGAGGCAAAGTCCTAAAACTGAATACAAACAGAACCGAATGTTAACATCACACAAGAAAAGAAAGAATGGATCCCAGGGACTCTGCAGTAAAGAACTCTGACTATACACCCTCAAGAGGAAACCGTACAGCAATGCCTAGAACTGCGAAGAAACCACGACATTTACTTAGTAGGTCTGCTATGGGTCGGCAGGAGGAGTAATTCAAAGCTACCTCGTGTGTATTGTAGGACTGGCCAAATGCATAAACACAGACGAGGCTGGGACCAGGGTTCTATGAGGGTTAAGGGGGCTGCAAACAGGAAATGGGAGGAGGAGAGAACTCTAAGTGTAGATTAGAGTTACAAGTATCAATAAATATGAACTTCAGATTTTTTTTTAAAAAAGGTTTCTAGCTCTATCTAGGGACAGCGCAGTAGATCCCCCAGTGAGGAAGGGCAGAGCTAACGCCCACAGCTCTGCTCCCCAACACCGTCTTCCCCAGAGGGAGCAGGTCGCCTGGGAGAAGTGGCTGCCCCCAGGCCTGCGGCAGGGGAAGTACAAGATGAGCCTGGAGCGACTCGGAGTGCCAGAAAATAAAGAAGAGAAAATAGAACAGCTCTTTATAGAATAGTATCATTAATCTTTTATTTTTTTGTCTAATAGATAGGAAGTTCATATTTTATATCTCCAGTGACATATTTACGGTTGGATATAAGTGGGAGGCTGCTCGCACACAAAAGCTGGGTGGTGGTTCAAAGAGGGAAGGCCTCCAGCTGGCTCTCAGGAGAAGCACCCACTCCTTGGCCCAGATTTTGGAATTCTGGCAACCCTGAGCTCATCAATAATATCTTCAATATCCTTAGGTGTCAGATCCTCATAGTAGTTGTCATTTATTTGAACCACTGGTGCGTTTACACAGGCCCACACACATTCCACCTCTGTAAGAGTGAAAAACGTGTCAGGTGTCGTATCCCTAACCTGTATTCCACGCTCTTCCTGCACGGCCTCCATCCAGTACGCTGCTGTCAGAGTTTCAAGGCATGCAAGGTGTAGCAGCACAGACCTGAGCGTGATACTCCGCAATTGGCTTTTGATTACACGTTGTATAAAAAGTTGCTACTTCATATACTCTCACTGGAGGTACTTGTAAAATTTCTGAAACCTTATTCCCAGCAGAGATGGGCAACTGCACATTTTGCCTCTGGGCTAAATCCAGGACTGGAAGCACAGCTGCTGCTTCATGCCCTTCTGGATGGTTTTTCACAATTGCCTCTACCCTCGTATAGTTTTCTGGTATGAAATCAAATCTGGGTTATTCTCAGGAGTACCTCTGTACACAAATAAAACTGCCCCAGCTCCACCTCGCACAGTGTCTTATGCAATTCCCTTCTGTCTTCCCGCCGCCCAGGCCCCAAGCACCTCGGAGAAGCATATGGCTGGCCAGACCGTTCACCCTTCCCTGGCCACCTAGAATAGTGTCATGTATTAAATGTAGTGTGTATCACAAAATTATAAAAATTGCCACTTTTTAACCATCACTGTCGTAACTGATTCAGAATCATCAACAGAACCTGAAAGAATACAGTGCGAGGCTGTTGGGGAAAAACTAGATACCATTCCACACACTACTTATTCGCTACTTCTCCACAAGTTACTTTTCATTACAAAAGGGGAAAGAAATATTTACAACAGTGACATCTGGAAGACATTACCTTAAGTGATCAAACTGAACATCACCAATAATAGGACAAAGTGACCTCATGTGTCTTACGATATGACAATTTATGGCCAATGTAATATTCCTGATTTTTTAAAAAAGAGTATCACCCAAAGCTAATCATGAGGAAAGAGACAAGTTCAAGTTGAAGGACACTGTACAAAACAACTGGTCTGAACTCTTCAAATCAGTCAACGTCACGAAAGACACCCTCCACCACCCTGCCCCCCAAAAAGGGCTGGGGAATAATTCTAGATTAAAGAACAAAGCAAGAAGGCAAAAAAATACATACGTAATCCTTGAATAAATCCTGCATTTAAAAAAAACCTGTAAAAGACATTTTAGAAACAATGAAAAAATGAGAATATGGACTGCATATAATAGTACTATAGTAAATTTCTTGCACGTGAAAATTGTAGGGGATTATTCTTATTCTTCGATGACAGTATTTAGGGTAAAATGCCATGGTATCTGTAACCTCTCAAGCACACGTGGAGAGTAACAGTGGCCAAACACTACCGGCAAATCGGGGAAAGGCTACTTGAGTGTTTACTGTACTGTTCATGCACCTTTGCTGTGGATCTGAAATTGCTCTGATTGAAAATTGGAGGGAGGAAGTTGGACACATTCAGATTCCTCCCTACAACTCGAGCAGCAACCAAATCAACAGTAAACTGCTGATTTACTGGTGAGAAGGTGAAACAGGTGGTCTCTGGGTTGAGGGACACCAGTGCAGCTGGAAGTCAGGGTTCTTTACTGGGGTGGGGGTCGGGGACAGACGTCCCAGCCTCTCTTCCTCCACTAAGCTCTCAGAACTCAAGCCTGGGTCCGGGCAAATTGGGAACATTCTCTACGGAAAAATCTGAGCAGTCCAAGAAAAAAGTCCCAAAGGGTAGAAGATCCCCAATGAAACATTCCAGCTGGTTCCCCATCCAGGGAGGCCCACGGGTATAGAACTTCAAGTCCCTCTGCCACACAGCAGATAAGCAAGGACACCAAACCTCTGAGGAGAGTTCAAATGAAAGGCAGAGACCAAAACCCCAGAGGAAAACACCACAGAATAAACATTAAACAAAACCAAAAATATGCCATTAACATGCACAAAGTGAGATTCTACTGTATCCACAGAACAAGAAAGGGATGCTGTTAGGAAGGAACGTGGAGACAGCACTAACCTCTACACTCTTCTGACACGGCTCTTGTAGAAATGAACACGGCAGTAAAAATGGAAACTCATTAAAAGGTATGGCAGAAGGAGAAACCTACTAAAAGTGAAATAATAAAGAGATGGAAAACTGGAGACATCAAAAATTGAGGATAAGTCCAAGAACTCCAATTCCCATTAACAGTAGTTTCAGAAACAGAGAACAAAAAAGAAAGCAGAAGAGAACAGGAAGAGATGAAATCTAGTGATTCTTTTCCCTAAAATGAGAGGTATGAGTCTAAGATGAGTATCCAGGACAATGGCCCAAAAGGTATTCAAAATTCCCAGAAAGAAAACAGGTTATGTTCAGAGAGTCAGGAATTATTATGGCACCAGCAACTCTGAAAGCTTGTAAAAAAATGGAGTAAGACTTTTCAAATTATAGGAAAAAATTACTTCTAGCTTATCATTCTCAATCCAGCCGAACTTACCATGTATGAAGGTAAAATAAAGACATTTCAGACATGCAAAAAAAGGAAACAAAAACTTTTGTCTCCCATGTTCCTTTTCTGCAGAAGTTACAAAGGAGGCGGTACCCCACTAAAATGAGGGAATAAACCAAAACAAGAAAGATATGAAAGCCAGAAACCGAGGGTCCAACATAAGAGAGACACGAAGGCAAAATCAATTGATTCCCCCACCTTAACAGTACAGGCGGGCAGCTGGCACAACAGCGCTAACAGGCCGGGGTAGCTGGGGGCTCCAGGAGAGAAGAATCCAAAGAACTCCGCCTGGCAGAACACATGGTAGATCTACAACTGAGGGGACATCAGGAGAGAGGGACTGCTATGTTGTTTTTTAAAAAAATGTGAAGCAGGCTGGGTGCGGTGGCTCACACCTATAATCCTAGCACTTTGGGAGGCTGAGGTGGGAGGATTGTTTGAGCCCAGGAATTCAAGACCAGCCTGAGCAAGAACAAGACCCCATCTTTATAAAAAACAGAAAAAAAATTAGCCGGGCATGGTGGTACATGTCTGTAGTCCCAGCTCCTCGGGAGGCTGAGGCAGGAGGATGGCTTGAGTCCAGGAGTTTGAGGGTGCTGTGGGCTATGATGGCACCACCGCACTCCAGCCTCAGCAACAGAGTGAAACCTTGTCTCTAAAACAAAACAAAACAAAAGAAAAAAATGTGAATCTACAGCCCCAATGGAAAATAGTTTGGCAATTTCTTAAATTTACCCTATGACCCCAAAATTTCACTCCTATGTATTTGCCCAAGAGAAATGAAAGTGTATGTCCACGCAAAAACTGGTACACCAACGGTCACAGCAGTATTACTCATAATAGCCCAGAACTGGAAGCTCATCAAACACTGAATGGATTTAAAAAAATGTGGTATCCATACAATAGAGTATGTGGCGATGAAAAGTAATGAACTACCAACACAGGCTGCAACATGGATGAGCCTCAAAAACATTATGCTAAGTGAAAGAAGCCAGCCACAAAAGAACGCTTATTACATGACTCATTTATATGAAATGTCTAGAGAAAGCAAGCCTACAAGAGACAGAAAACAGACAGTGTTTGCCCGGGACTGGGGAAGGGAACGGGGGTAACTGCAAATGGCGCAAGGGTTCTTTCTGGGATGATGAAATTATTCTAAAATTGTGGCGATGGTTGCCACAAATTTACTAAAAATCATTGAATCGCACACTTCTAAAACCAGTGAATTTTATGGTATGCAAATTTCATATATATATATATATTTTTTTTTTTTTTTAAACAGAGTCTCACTCTGTTGCCCGGGCTAGAGTGAGTGCCGTGGCGTCAGCCTAGCTCACAGCAACCTCAAACTCCTGGGCTCAAGCGATCCTCCTGCCTTAGCCTCCTGAGTAGCTGGGACTACAGGCATGTGCCACCATGCTCGGCTAATTTTTTCTATATATATATTTTAGTTGGCCAGATAATTTCTTTCTATTTTTAGTAGAGACGGGGTCTTGCTCTTGCTCAGGCTGGTCTCGAACTCCTGACCTCGAGTGATCTACCCGCCTCGGCCTCCCAGAGTGCTAGGATTACAGGTGTGAGCCACTGCGCCTGGCCTATATTTCAATAAAGCTGTTAAAAAATTATTAAAGACCTATCATGGAGATACAGATATTAAAAAAAAGTAAACCAAAGAGAGAGCAATACGGATGAACACTGAAAACATCATGCTAAGTGAAAGAAGCCAGTCACAAAGACTGCACATTGTGTGGTTCCACTTCTGTGAAATGTGCACAAGACGCAAATCCACAGAGACAGAAAGCAGATCACGGTGGCCTGGGGCCAGGAGGCTTTAGGGGAAATGGAGAGTGTCTGTAATGGGTACCCGTTTCCTTCTGGTGTGACAAAACTAGTCTAAAACTGACTGTCATGATGGATGTACAACACTGTGAATATGCTAAAAATCCACTAAACGCCATTGTAATTGTACAGTCTGTGAATTACACCTCAAAGCTGCTACCCAAAAACCAAAATGATGATGATGACAACGATCAACTCCAGAGTGAAAACAAAAGGTTGTGCCAACAAAAACGAGACGGAGTCCTCCTGCCCCGCAACCTGTGTCTCCCTCCTTGAAGGTCCGGTGTCCTCCGTATTGCTGATGTCCTGCAGTCACACACAGCTATCTCGTACACGTCTTTTAGAAAAAAGTGCCGTGCCAGGCCCTTCCCATCCAAAGCCGCAGTCTGTCATTTCTGGGGAATTTCCTACGGGACTTCTTTGCTAATTCTCTCCACTCCCGTTTTCTCTATTTTCTTTAAAGGAACCCTTATCAGATTGAATTTTCAGGGCTCATTTCTAATTTATAAGGGCTCTTTCTGGCTCAATTGTTCCTTGTCACAGCTTTCTGCTCCTGTTTGGAAGACAAAATATATATAACACAAAATTTTCCATTTTAACCATTTAAAGCAAAAGTATACTTTCTATGAATGTGAGTACTAGGAACCTCATATCAGTACAGTCAACAGTACGTTATTTTTGGCTGGCTTATTTCACTGAGCGTAATGTCTTCAAGGTTCATCCATCTACACGGCATGTGTCAGAATGTCCTTCCTTCTTAAGGCTGAATAATATGCCATCGTATTCGTGGACCACATTTTGCTTATCCATTCATTAGCTGATGGACACTTGAGTTGCTCACATCTTTTGGCTACTGTTGAATAATGCTGCTGTGAACATGGGAATACAAATATCTCGAGTCCCTATTGTCAGTTCTTTTGAGTACATACCCAGAAGTGGAATTGCTACTGGTAATTCTATTTTTAATTTTGTGGGGAACTGCCATACCGTAATAGTGCCTGCACCATCTCACATTCTGAACAGCCCTGCACAAGGGTTCTCATTTCTCCACATCCTCACCGACACTTGCCACTGTCTATTTAATGAGTGTGAGCTATCTTATTGTCACTTCAATTTGCATTTCTCTAATGATTAGTGATGTTGAGCACCTTCTCATGTGCTTGTTGGCCATTTGTATATCTCCTCTGGAGAAATGTCTATTCAAGTCCTTTGCCCATTTTTCATAGAGTTGTTTGATTTTTGTTGTTGAGCTATAGGAATTCTTTTTATATTTTGAATGTTAGCCCCTTATCAGATAAACAATTTTCAAATTTTCCCATTCTGTAGGCTGCCTTTTCACTCTGTTGAATGTTTCTTTTAATGAACAGAAGTTTTCAATTTTGATGTATTTCAAGTAAACAGCAAATGCTGGTGCAATTCAACAACTACTTTTGAAGACTCTGTCTAAATTTTATAAAGTTAAATATACATCACAGGCATATATATTCTCAAAATACATCAAATCACACTTGGTATCTGTATATTTTGTTGCATGTATAGTACACTTGAACACAAAAAATTTTTCAAGTAATACTTGGCTAAATCGTTGTAACTGAAGAGGCCTGAGTTTAGAAAACTTAAGAGACATTGTTCTAAGCAGTCTGCTATCTAAAATTATACTTTTAATTTCTTTTTTGCCATAGGAATTATTTAAGAGAATGCTTTTTCAAATTCTCAAATGGCTGAATTTTTGTTATTTAAATGTAATTGTTAATTTCTAGTTTTAGCATATAGTGGTCAAGAATGTAATCTGAATAATTTCTGCTACTGATGTCTATAAAGATTTTTCCTTTCGAGCTAATAAATTTCTTTAAAGGTCTGATTAACAGTTAATGGAGGACAAAAGGG
Source organism: Eulemur rufifrons (assembly GCF_041146395.1). Lineage (NCBI taxonomy): Eukaryota > Metazoa > Chordata > Mammalia > Primates > Lemuridae > Eulemur > Eulemur rufifrons. Next base: position 25,279,129 of record NC_091003.1, read on the forward strand.
AGCCTAAAATATCCAGAGATAAAAGATATAGAGAACAGAAAGATATAAAAGAGTTGAAATGAAAATAGAAAAGACTTGTTAATATATTTTTTCAACAATCTGTTGACAATGTATTTTTCTTTATACTCCAAATAAATTTTGCACTATGTATCTCTTATTTGGTCTGCTTAAATATATTTTCATTTGGAATTATACCCTTATTAAAATAGAATGACTGGTTTTCATTTTTAAGAACTAAATTTTAATGTAGTCTAATTTATCTATTTTTTCTTCTAGTGCCTGTTTTTGGTGTCTTATGTAAGAAATCATTGCTAAACCCAACGTCACAAAGCTTTCCTTCTGTTTTTCTAGGAGTTTTATAGTTTCAGATCTCACATTTAAGTCTTTGGTCCATTCTGAATTAATTTTTGTATATCATCAGTCAAGGGTCCAACTTTATTCTATTGATGTGGATGTCCAGGTGTCCCGGCACCATTTACTAAAAGGTGCCCTTTCTCCCACTGAACGGTCGTGGCACCCTTATGAGAAATAATTTGACCACTATACACAAGGGTTTATTTCTGGGCTCTGTATTGTATTCCACTAGTCTATATTTGGCTTTATGCCAGTACCACACTGTTTTGATTATCGTAGCTTAATAGTAGGGTTTTTTTTTTTTTTTTTGGAGACAGTCTCTCACTCTGTTGCCCGGACTAGAGTGCCGTGGCGTCAGCCTAGCTCACAGCAACCTCAAACTCCTGGGCTCAAGTGATCCTCCTGCCTCAGCCTCCCAAGTAGCAGGACTACAGGCATGCGCCACCATGCCCAGATAATTTTATTTTATTTTATTTTTTTTTAGCTGTCCAGATAATTTCTTCCTATTTTTAGCAAACACGGCATCTCGCTCTTGTTCAGGCTGGTCTCGAACTCCTGATCGCGAGTGATCCTCCTGCCTCGGCCTCCCAGAGTGCTAGGATTACAGGCATGAGCCATCGCGTCCGGCCTTAATAGTAGGTTTTGAAATCAGTACGAGTGAGGCTTTCAACTGTGTTCTTTTTTAAGATTGTTTTGGCTATTAGGAGGCCATTAAGACTCCATATTAATTTTAGGATGGATTTTTGTATTTTGGCAAAATATCCTGTGGCATTTTGATAAGGACTACATTGAATCTGTAGATTGCTTTGGGTAGTATTGACATCTTAAGTCTTCTAGTCCACAAGCATGTCCACAAGCATGGACAATGAATGTGTCCATTCATTTGTGTCTTCCTTAACTTCTAACATTTTGTAGTTTTCAGCGTACAAGTCTTTCATCTCCTTTGTTGAGTTTATTCTTAGGTACAGACGCACCCAACTTAAAATGGTTCAACTTAACGATTTTTTGACTTTACCATGGGTTTATTGGGACATACCCCTGTCAAAAGTTAAGGAGTATCTGTATTTTATTCTTTTTAATATTGATGCAAATGAAATTGCTTCCTTAATTTCCTTTCTTGCCAAATTGTTGTGGGCAATTAACTACCAATACTATGGTAAATAAAAGTGGCAAAAGCAGGCATCCTTGTCTCGTCCCTGATCTTCAGGGAAAAGCTTTTGGTCTTTCACCATTGGGTCAGCTGTAGGTTTTTCATATATGGTCTTTATTATGTTGAAGTAGCAGCTTCCTTCCATTCCTAGTTTGTTGAGTGTTTTGTTCATGAAAGGGTGTTGAATTTTGCCAAATACTTTTTCTGCATAGAGATGATCATATGGTTTCCCTCCCCCCGCCACACCCCTCCCCCATATCTAGTCTAGTGTATTATAATGATTTTAGTTTGTTAAACCATTCTTGCATCCTAGGAATAAATTCCACTTGGTCCTGGTATATAAATCCTTTCCATATGCTACTATTTGGCTTGCTAGTATTTTCTTGAGGATTTTTGCATCATAAAGGATGCTGGTCTGTAGTTTTCTAGTAGTATTTTTGTCTGGCTTTGGTATCAGGATAATGCTGGACTCACAGAATTGATTATGAAGTGTTCCCTCCTCTTCAAGTTATTGGAAAAGTTTGGGAAGGATTAGTGTTTATTCTTCTTTAAATGTTTGGTGGGATTAAACAGTAAAGCCATCTGGTCCAGGGCTTTTCTTTTTTTGAGAAGTTTTTGATTACTGATTCAACCTAATCTCCTTACTAATTATAGGCCTATTCAGATTTCCTATTTCTTCACAATTCAGTCTTGGCAGGTTGTGTGTTTCTGGGAATTTGTCTACTTCATTCAGGTTACCCAATTTGTTAAGTATAAAATTCTTTACAGTACTCAATTCTTTTTATTTCTGTAAAGTTGGTAGAAATGTCCCAACTTTCATTTCTGATTTTAGTTATCTGAGTATTCTTTTTTTCCTCTTAGTCAATCTAGCTAAAGGTTTGTCAATTTCTTGATCTTCTCAAATAACTTATTGCTTCCACTGCATCCCTAAGTTTTGGTATATTGTGTTTTCATTTTTCACCCAGGCTTGAATGCAGCAGCACAATCACAGCTCATTGCAACCTTGAACTCCAGGCTCAGCCACACTGGTAGCTAAGTAGCTGGGACGACTGGCATGCACCACCATGACTGGCTAATTTTTTTTCCCCCATTTTTTTAGAGACAGGGTCTTGTTCTGCCTAGGGCTAATCTCAAACTCCTGGGCTCAAGAATCCTTCCACCTCAAGCCTACCAGGTTGCTGGGATTACAGGCATGAGCCACTGCACTTGGCTGCCATGTTTTCATTTGTCTCAGGACATTTTCTATTAATAATTTCCCAACATTTTTTCTTTGACCCATAATTAAGAGTATGATGTTCTTGTATTTGTGAATTTTCTCTTCTGTTATTTCTAATGTAATCAAAAAGAATCTTTCTATGAGTTTAGTCTTTTAAATTTATTAAGAACTTGTTTTGTGCCCTAAACACATGGTCTATCCTGGAGACTGTTCAATATGCACTCAAGAAAAAAAATGCGTATTCTGCTATTGGGTGATCCTATTAAGTCCCTTACACTTTGTTCACCTTTCTACTTTCAAATGTCCAGTTTTCAAGTTCACTTAGTCTTTCCTCTGCTTTTTCAAGTCTCCCGCTGAGCCCCTGCAGCGAATTTTCAGTTCAGTTATTGTATTTTTCAGGGCCACCGTTTCTGTTTGGTTCCTTGATTTCTCACTTTGTTCATATATCATTGTCCTGATATCCTTTAGTTTTATTTTTTTTTTTTAAGGCAAGGTCTCACTATATTGTCCAGGCTCAAGGGATCCTCCTGCCTCAGCCTCCTGAGTAGCTAGGACTATAGGGATGTACCACCGTGCCCAGCTAACTTTTTTTTTTTTTTGAGACAGAGTCTCACTCTGTTGCCCGGGCTACAGTGAGTGCCGTGGCATCAGCCTAGCTAACAGCAACCTCAAACTCCTGAGCTTGAGCGATCCTCCTGTCTCAGCCTCCCGAGTAGCTGGGACTACAGGCATGCACCACCATACCCGGCTAATTTTTTCTATATATATTTTTAGCTGTCCATATAATTTCTTTCTATTTTTAGTAGAGATGGGGTCTCGCTCTTGCTCAGGCTGGTCTCGAACTCCTGAGCTCAAACGATCCGCCCACCTCGGCCTCCCAGAGTGCTAGGATTACAGGCGTGAGCCACCGCGCCCGGCCCCAGGTTTCACTATGTTGCCCAGGCTGGTCTCAAACTCCAGGCCTCAAGTGATCCTCTCACCTCAGCCTGCTGAATAGCTGGGATTACAGGTGCAAACTACCACGTTGGCTCAAGCCACTGTACCCACCTTCCTTTAGTTCTTTGTCTGTGTTTTCCTTTAGCTCTTTGAGCACATTTAAGATGCTGTTCTAAAGTCTTTGTGTACTATGTCCAATGCCTGTGCTTCTTCAGAGATAGTTTCTGTCACTTTATTTTCTTCCTTTAAAGGAGCCACATTTTCCTGTTTCTTTGTATCCTTTAGTTTTTTCTGTTTTAAAAGATGAGCTCTCACTATGTCACCCAGGCTGGAGTACAGTGGCTATTCACACGGATGATCATAGCACACTGCAGCCTCAAACTTCTGGGCTCAAGCGATCCTCCCACCCACCCCAGCCTCCCAAGTAACTGGGACTACAGGCGCACGCCACCACACCCAGCGACTTTTTTTTTTTTCTTTTGATTAGAGATTTGAAAACTCAGTCACCTCTCCCAGTCTTTGCAGACTGCCTCTGTGCCAAGGAAGATCTCCTGAATTATCAGGGCTTGGTCTAAGCCCTGTGGTCAGCCCAGGAGGAAGATTTAAGGTCTTCTTGGGTCTTTTCTGTGCATGTATCTTACCTGAGCCCATGTGTGAGCTTTTCTTGATTCCCAAGTATACAAGGCTGGTTTAATTTTCCAAAGAATGCTTCCCAGGGTCTAGGGTGTTGTGCTGTATTTCTCCAGCCTTTGTCCTCTGCCCAAGGCATCTGTACAGCTGCAGTCCCCCTGCGGCTCTTCCCAGCAGGGCCTACCACTTTCCACTTTCCCCACAGTGAGATCCGAGCTCCACGTCAGGCAGAACAGCGAGCAGCCCCGCGGGCAGTGCCCAGACGGGCTGGAGTACTGCAAGGTGAGCTCCGCTCCCTCTGGCTGGGGGGAGGGGACTGGGGACTGGGCCGCTGCTTCCCTCAGACCTTGCTGCCACACGGGGAGGACGTGGGACAAGGGCAAGTACAAATGTCCCAGAATTTCCTATTACAAGAGCACTCCTAATCCGAAAATCCCAATTCTGAAATCCTCCAAAATCTGAATGCCAACATTATGCTCAAAGGAAGCGCTCACTGGAGCATTTAAGGATGCTTAACCGGTAGGTATAAGGGAAATATTCTAAAATCCAAAAAAATCCAAACTCCAAAACACTTCTGGTCCCAAGCATTTCAGATAAGGGATACTCCACCTATACTTTGAATGTGGCTGTTTCCTGATTAAGCATTTGCTCAGGTGGTGTAAACCTCTGACTATTTGCAGAGTTTCCACAGAGTTACTGTATCAATCCTCTCGTTGCTTTTTAACATTTCTGTGGCAGAATGAGGGCCTGGAGCTTCCCAGACCACCGTTTGCTTGATGTCAGAATATACTTTTAAGGTTTTCTTTTACTATCTGAATTAATAAAATAAATGCTAATATACATTGAAGGATCAATGTGTGCCATGTTCTTTCCTAAGCACTTTGTATGTATCATGTTATTGAATCCTCACAACAACCCCAAGTGGAGGGCACCATTATTAATATTTGGCAGACGCAACTCGGCCAAAGGACCACAGGCAGCCAACGGTGAGGGCAGGTACCAGCCCCTGGTTCTAAGGCCCCCATGTAACCACCATGTCACTACAGCAGAGTGGCCGCCTCAGGCCACTTTGTTCCGGCCCTCCTGGTCTAGGATGCTTTGTCCAGAGTGTGTGAGCGGCCATGGTGGATGTTTTCTTCCAGATCTGGGGAGCACTGGAGGGCCAGGGGCTGGTCAGGGTTCAGGGGAGCCCCGAGGTGAGGACCAGGCGGGGGCAGCAGGCCTCTCAGCTGGGAATCCTCGTTTTGCTGACACCTGTTCTACCTCTTCTAGGAAATGCCAGTGTCTCCAGGAAAGACCCCTGATCTCCTGCCTGGGCAAACAGACCTGGCTGCCGGCACGTGGGGGACAGGACAGAAGGTCGGACTGAGGGTCCTCCTTGTCACCACAGAGAATTTCTCTTAATTCCTCTTATTTGCAACCTCCACAACTCCCCTGGGTTGTGCCTGGGCATCTCCTATTTCACAGACTTTAAGTCCATGTGCTAACAGAAATGTAATGCAAACCACGTTTCAACAAGTAAAAAGAAATAGATGAAATTAATTTTAGTACTTTATTTAACCTAATATATTAAAAAGTACTATCGCTCCAACATGTAATCAATATAAAGAAATAGTCATAGCCTGGACAACATAGCAAGAACCCATCTCTACAAAAAAAATTTTTAAATTATCTGAGTATAGTGCTGCACCCCTGTAGTCCCAGCTCCTCAGGAGGCCGAGGCAGGAGGATCACTTGAGCCCAGGAGTTTGAGGCTGCAGTGAGCTATGGTGACACCAATGCACTCCAGCCTGGGAGAAAGAGCAAGACCCTGTCTCCAGAAAAGTAAGTATTCACAAGATGTTTTACACTCTTTCTTTGTACTAAGTCTTTGCTGTCTGGTGTGTCTCCAGCAGCAGATCTTCCTTTAGAACGGCCACATTTCGAGTGCTCAAAAGCCACGTGTGACTCATGGTCACCATGCTGGACAGTGCAGGCCTAGAAAATAAACCCCCCGTCTCCTGGTGGGAGAACAGTCAACCAGCTACGGAGAGAGAAGAAAGTGTGGGGGGCCAAGACAGAATCCCACCCCCACCCACTCCCACACCTGACGCCCACCAGTCTCAGCGCCCAGGCCTTCGAGCGCTGCGCCCCTTCGGGGTGCCGCGGGGCAGCTGCTCGTGTCTCCTCATTCTCTCTCCATTCTCTCAGGCCCGCGGCTGCGGCAGCCCGGCTGCGCTAAGTCAGTCCTCACTCTTCTTCTACTGGCTTTTCTTTAAAAAGAAAAAAAAGAAAACCACTACATAATATCTCAAAAATGCCAAAGAATACAAACATACACATAAGATAAATATAGTAGTGAACTAGCTCCCCACACCCTACTTAAGAACTCAAACATCACCTGCGGGGCTGAACGCATGCGTTTGCTTCTCCCAGTCTTATCCCTCCGTCTCCCCACCAGGGAGGAATCGGGAGCCAGAATGTTGTGCTTTTTGTTCCTTTTAGTTTCCCACATGTGTATGCATTAATATCTGCAGGTAATATAACGGTCTGTTTTGCATGTCTTCATTGTGCCATATGTGTTTTTTAGAAACTTGCTTTTGTCACCTGATACTCTGTTTTTAAGGTTCATCCAGGTTGCTGCATAAACCTAACATTCACATGTAGACGCTGGGGTACAATATTCCACCGTCACGTGAACACGGACAATTGCGTAGTTTCCAAGACGTGTGTCAGTACAATCAGTGCTGTGAGAATTTTCCCAGAGTGTTCCCAGATGGAAATCCTGGACCATAGAATACGAGAATGTTCAGCTGTGCAAGATAATGCCTGTCTTCCAAAGTGGGTACAAAGGAACAGATAAGATTTCCAAGCCATCTATATATCCTCCCCAATACTTGGTTTTGTCAGACATCTTAATTTTTCCCAATCTAAGAATTTGTAACAACAGTATCTCACTGTATGTATATTTTGAGTACTAATGAGGTTGAATATCTTTTTCTAAGTTTGTTTTTTTTTTTTTGAGACAGAGTCTCGTTCTGTCACCCTGGTTAGAGTGCAGTGGTATCATCATAGCTCACAGCAACCTCAAACTCCTGGGCTCAAGCGATCCTCCTGCCTCAGCCTCCCGAGTAGCTGGAACTACAGGCGCCACCAGGCCTGGCTCATTTTCCTATTTTCAGTAGAGACGGGGTCTCATTCTTGCTCAGGCTGGTCTTGAACTCCTGACCTCCAGTGATCCTCCTGCCTCAGCCTCCCAAAGCGACAGGATTACAGGCGTGAGCTGGCGCACCCAGCCTCCTCATCCATCCTTCCATGACATGCCTGTTTCTGTCTTTTGACCGCATGCAGCAGTTCTTTCTGTGCTTGTCGTCGTCCTTCCAAGCTGCAAGTGTTGCAAGTATCTTCTCCCCACCCTGCGGCTTCTCTTCTCACATTCATTATTGGGGTCTTTTAATAAAGGGAAGAGCTTAACTTTAATCTAGTAAAATTTGTCATTTTTGTCTTAGAGTGAACATTCTTTGTGATTTAAAAAAAAAAAAAAACCTTCCGTAACAAATTCATAAAGATATTCTCCTATATTGTCTTCCAAAAGTTTTTCTTGAATTTACCCCAAACTGATTTTTCTTTCTGTTGTAAGTCAGGGATCCAATTTCATCCTCTCACGATGGCCACGGCACTGTGTGTGAGGAGTCCATCCTGCACCCGGTGACGTGTAATCCCAGTAACTCTGCCACGTATCAAGTTTCTTGGGTCTGTTTCTGACAGCTTCTGTCTGGCTGGCCAGTGTGGCTTTCCTTGAGCCAATGTTAAAGTAGGCCTTGACACTGGTAAGCAAGTGCTCTCTCCTGACTCCCCTTCTTCCAAGTGAGCCAACAATATCAGGGCTTAGATCTTCTCAACATTTTAGAATCGACTTGTCACATTTCCCATAAAACTCTGTGGGGCTTTAGAGTAAAGCTGCCCTGAACCCACAGCCTTACCACATTGAGCCTTCCCGGCCAAGAACACCCTGTTCTATTTATTCAGGTCTTTAATGTCTCCTAATAAAATTGTAAACTTTTCTCCATTAAAAATTTTACATATCCTTTGCTAATTCCCATTTATATCAAAGATGGTTCCATTAGGAAAACAGAAACTGTGCTACCCATTTCAAGCTCAAAGGGTTTAATACAGAGAATTAAGTGTTTTCAAAACGACTGGTGAGGCCAGAAAAGTAAGGGGCCCCCTCTAGCCTCACCATGTCACCCTGAGGTTGTGGCCCAGGGTCAGGACGCTACTACTGCCATCCATAGTTAGGACACTGCAGAAAATCGCTGCCAGTGTCACAGCTGCTCTGCAGCCGATTTGGCTGACCAGTGGGAGAATGCAGAAGTCACCGCAAAGCTCGCCCTGGTCACCCACACCACTGCCCGAGGAAGAAAGGATTCTACTTCCCTCCCACTTTCCCCATTTCCTGAGATGCACTTCGTGGGGCAGATGACATCCAGAAGCCTGTGGACAGGGCTGTGTCAGTACTACAGCTCCAGACTTCCAGCCCCTGACATACAGGGAGGAGCCCGGATGGAGCGGAGGGTACCGAGTGCCCGGCTGTACCTGGCACACCACCCACTCTCTGTCTTCGAAAAACACGCAGAGATGACTCATCTACCATGACATCTTCTCCCATTTTCTTTGTCCCCGTGGTTTCATATCTCTTACACTCTTTTCTAGCAGGCTTTCGGCAGGGCAACGAAATAACCGCGTGTGGTCGCTCCAGAAATCCTGGAGTCTGTTCAAAGGCAGCCTGACTGCGAGGGACTGAGCGTCCCACGGGGCTGTGTGAACTCTCCCCACACGCAGGAAGGCCACGAATTGTGGAGCAGGGGTAGTTACATCAGCAACCCCTACTCAAAGTCCTCAAAGATTTTTCTCTTTCTTTTTTTATTTGGTGGGGGGAGAATGTTAATGAGGACTTGGCTCTATATCCATGATGGATTTTTAAAAATTTCTTTTGAAATAAACTAGAAAAAAAAAAAAGGACAAAATTTTAGCAGTTATTAATTCAGGGAAGTGAGATGATAAGTATATTATTCTTTATATATGTCTGTGATATATATATATATATATATATATATATTTTTTTTTTTTTTTTTTAAGAGGCAGGGTCTCACTGTGCTGCCCAGGGTAGAGTGAGATCAAAGCTCACTGTGACCTCAAACTCCTGGCCTCAAGTGATTCCCCTCCCCCCCCCCACCCGACAGCCTCCCAAAGTGCTGGGATTACAGGTGTGAGCCACCATGCCTGGCCCATTTGTGTATTTTTATAATTTAAATTTTTCAGAATCTCAACATTAAAAATATTCAGGAATCAATCTCCTCACCAGCCCCACCAACCCCCCTCCAATGTGATAAAGTTCTACCCCACAGGGCAGACACAGGATCACGAGTCAAGGGGACTGTCCTCCCCTCACTGCCCCGGTCCTAGAGCAGGCCACCTATTCATGACCCTGAGCTTCTGTAGGATCGATTTTATTTTTCTCTCTGGGGAAAAACTACGGCAACCTATGTAACTTCAAGCCAAAACACAAGCACAAAGCTGACCCTCCTCTGTGCTAGGCTGTGTGGTCCAAAAGAGAAATCAGATCTAGTCCTTGCCTTCAACAAGTCCACAGCAAGATGAACAAGACAGCAACCACGAGCACGGACGGCTACTGCTGTTTTCAGTATCTATAACACAACGGCTATTACACAGAACCTTAAAAGCAAAGCCAAGTGACACTCTGAGAACAGCGAATAAGCTATGCTTCCATTTGAAAGCAAGCCAAGAACCACCTGGTTCTCTCTGCAGGAAATTCTCCAGGAGGCTGGGCATACGGTCTCACCCTGGGAGTCAGGTCAGGCGAGGCTCCCACCCACGACCATGTGGCCCCCCAGGCTGACCGACACAGAGCATCTGCACCCCACAGCTGCGCTTTGACCAAGGAGCCCCCAGATGGGCTCCCGGACACAGGAACGCCCCAGGGCTCCTGACTGGGCCACCACCATTCAAACCCTCATGTGGAAAGGCAAACACCTCCCCCAAAGACATGCATGACCTGGAGGAGAAGGAATGAGCTCGGGAGAGGATTAGGAGGGGTCCCCTCTAGGGAGCATTCTAAACAGGCAAATAGAGCCTGGTCAGACCATCTCGGCTTCTGATTTTGGAACCTCCTCAAAGAGCTCAAATGTCATCCTCTATCTGATGCCCTACCTGATCCCTCTGGTTGGAACCAATCAGTTTTCCTTCAGCACTGGGCCTATCGGAATTACAGCACAGCTTTCCCGTGCTAGGCCAGGGCCCACTGAGGAAGGGGAAAGTTTCCTGCCCTTGGGGAACTCGTGGTCCGGAACGAGGGCTCAAGCACGAGCCCCAGCAATGGTGAGAATCACCAGCAGTTCTGGATGCTGGACGAGAGGGACAGGCTGGGTGGTGGAAGGGGTCAACATGCAGCCAGGGGAGCCAGAGATGTCACTGCGGTGACATCCAAGGCAGGCCTGGAGGGACAGGAGGATTTGTCCACGCAGAAACAGAGTAAGGGGATCCCAGGAAGACAGGAAGGCACAGAGGAGGCATGCAGCTAGGAAACCAGTAACGGGGTGCACGCGGGAAACAGCCCAGCTGAGCCACCGCAAGGGCAGTAGTGCTACATCAGGCTGGCAAGGTAGACCTCTGCCCGACTGTGAAGGAGTCTTAGTGCCAGGCTGAGTGAGCGCTTAGGCCTGTGTTTCTCAAGCTGGGGTAAGACATCTTCCGCTTAGGGGCTTCACAGAACCCCTAGAGTCTTAAATCTGCGTATGCACGTATGTGTGTCTCACACATCCACGCACAAGCATGTTCGAGAAGCTACACCTTCCACCCAACCCAAGCTGAGGACGACAGATGTAGGGAATACTGTTATTTGTATGGTATGTGATGTTCCTGGAGGGTGCTGGGGTGGAAACCAGGTGGAAAACCGACGACTCAGACCTTGTACGGCCTGGCCACCCATTTTCAGGAGGCCACACGTGGCCAGGAGAAAGCCCAGGAGTGCGAGGTCACCAGCGAATGGGCAGGAGGGGGAGGGAGCGCGGAGGCCAGTCGGAAACACACGCTCTCAGGACCCTGGCTAGCCACGATCCCAGCCACGTCTTGAGACACCCACATCCAGAGCCAGGACGAGGGTGAGGCCAGAGAAGCGCAAGGGCTCAGCCCCCCAGGAGGGGTTCATGCGAGGGGCTGTGCAGGTCCGGGGCCGGCAGCACCTCTGTTAAATGTGGTGTCCTGGGCACCCCGCTCGCCTCCCCACGCCCGGGCCCTGCCGTCTCACACGTGCTGGGATCTGCCTATGTTGTGCAGCTATTTTTTAAAAAGACAGCGTGAGAAAGAAAGAGGGAGGGAGGGTCAGCTCAAACTAACTTTCCAACGTGGAGACAGCACAGGTCACCAGGCCACGCTGTCTCCACTCTGCGGGAGAGGCACGGCTGCCCAGCTGCGACCAAGAGGCAGGGTCACGTGCACGCCTCCTGCCCGACACACTCACCTGGACAGTCGGCTTCGTCGCTCTCATCCTCACAAGTCACCCAGCCGTCACACTGCCAGGGGAGGGGGATGCACTGGATGGTGCCGCTGCGACAGGCAAACTGCCCGGGGTTGCACCGCAGCTCTGTGGAACCAAAGGGCAAGAGGCCGTTGAGGACGGGACAGCAGGAAGATCGACCGGAGGGGCAACGGCACTGCCGCCACCAGGTCCTGAGGAGACCAGGCAGCAGCCCACAGCCCACCTCCTCCGGCAGGCCGGGCGGGACACACGTTCCCAAAGGAGGAGCCAAGAACCAACAGAGCAAGACCCCCCCAGACAACGACTGTTATGAGTCACTTCATACGTGTACCCTGAGTCGGGCTCTGCACGGGGCTGTAGCAGACAGACGAGAGGGCACGCCTCTCACCTCCTGAGAGCCTAGGCTGACAGCGCGGGGACACACACAGGTTTCTGACAGAGCGAAGGGAGGCAGTGTCCGCTGGAGCGTGCACACGGCGTGCCCGACACCTGGCAGGAGAAAGCGCCTCCAGCTGCGGGGCTCTGCAGTGCTTCCTGGAGGACGCAGGATGCGAACGGGGCTTCTGCGGAAGGCGATGGTCTCACACGGGACATGAGTTAATAGAGTACCCCAGAAAAGGCAGGACTTACGGAAATATGGGGGGGGCATGCCAAGCAGACTGTGTGAGCTGACAGATGGGGAGTCACTGCAGATACGTCTGGGAATGTCAGAAGGACCCGCTCGTGGAGGCTCTGAGGGTAAGATCATCCAGACCGTTATTCAGTACGTTGTGGGGGGCCAGAGGTTACCCAGCCTGTAAGCAACGTGAGAGGACCTGTGTTTTAAGCAAGGTAAATCTGGCCATGGTTTCTGGGAGCAACTGTACATAACACGGGGACCAGCGGGAAGTATTAAATAACTCAGCAGAGTAACAGCTCGAACTGAGGTTGGGGTCAGCAAATCGTAGTCCACAGACCAAATCCTGCCCTTTCCACCTGTTTTTTAAATAAAGTTTTATTGGCACACAGCCACAAACACGTATCATCTATGGCTGCTCTTGAGCTACTGCAGCAGAGCTGAGAGACGCTATGGCCTGCAAGCCTGAAAGCATTTACTGTCTGACCCTTTAAGAACCTGCTACCTAGAGATGAAACTACAGCACCTGAGGTGAAAAACACACTGCAGAGGACCAACAGATTAGACTTTGTAGAAGAAAAGATCAGTGACTTGAAGACATAACAATAGAAACTCTCTGAACTAAAACGCAAAATGAAAAAGACCAGAAAGAACGTGCAGACATCAGCGAGCTGGGGAACAACTCCACACACCCAGAGTGGGGCACATACATGTCACCAGAGTGGGCAACGGTCAAAATATTTGACAAAACAATGGCAAAAAAATTCCCAATTTAACAAAAACTATAAACCCACAAATCCAAGGAGCTCAATGAACCCCAAGTACCAGAAACATAAAGAAAATGACTCCAAGTCAAATTGGAATGGAACTGCCCAAAACCAGTGATAGGGAAAAATCTTAAGAGCAGCCAAAGAGAAAATGTATTCTAAACACCCCAACTGAAAGGCAGAATTTGTCAGATAGGTAAAAAAACAAGATGCAACGACATATTGCCTAAAAGAAACTTTATAAAATGATGAAAATAGGTAAAAATAAAAGAATGGAAAAAGATATATCAAGTTAACACTGATGAAAAGGTAGCTGGAGTGGCTATATTAATATCACACAAAGTAGACTTCAAAGCAAGTAATATTACCAGGAATAAAGAAAGTCATTGAACAATGATAAAGGTGTTGATTCATCAAGAGGACATAATCCTAAATGTTTATGCATCTATTAAACAGAACTTCAAAATGCATGAAGACAAACTGCTATACCTGCTAGACAAATCCACAAATACAGTCAGATTTCAATACCCCTGTCAACAGAACAAGCAGACAGAAAATCAGCAAGGATACAACCTGAACACCACTGTCAACTGACATTTATAGAACACTCCATCCGGGACAGCAGAACAGACACTCTTTCCAAATGTGCTCGTAACATTGATCATAATATAAGGGATCATCAACAAGTTCATGGCAAATGCGTATTATGAAAAAACTGGGTTTCAAAATTTTTTGCACCAAAATAAAACTCATACTAATTTGTTATAACCTGTCTGAATAGGATCTAGTTTGAGGCACTGAAAAGGAAAAGACATCAGATTTAACAGAGCCCCTATCAGAGCAACATAAATTCTGATAAAAATGAAGCAAAAACACATTAAATTTATGAAGCTTCAATAGAAGAATGGTGAAATCAATGATGCTTTACAAAAAGTTTATGGGACAATGCCCCAAAGAAATCAGCAGTGTACAAGTGGCTAACTCGTTTTAAGAAGGGACAAGACAATGTAAAAGAGGAAGTCCGCCATGGCAGACCATCCACATCAATTTGTGAGGAAAAAAATTAAGCTTTTTCAGGCCCTCATTGAAGAGGACCAACACTTTACAGCAGAAACAGTCAATACTACAGACATCTCAATTGGTGCAGCTTACACTATTCTGACCAAAAAAATCAAACAAACTTTCCATTCAATGGATGCCAAAACCGTTATGCGCAGGTCAGCTGCAGACAAGAGAACTTTCTTTTTTTCTTTTTTTGAGGCAGGGTCTCCCTCTGTCACCCAGGCTGGAGTGCAGTGGTGTCATCACTACAACCACACACTGCTGGTCTCAACTGATCCTCCCACCTCGGCCTCCCAAAGTGCTGGGATTACAGGCATGAACCACACCCAGCCCAGAACTTTCAACAGAAATCTTAAATAAGTGGGATCAAAGTCCTGAAGCACTTCTTTGAAGAACTGTGACAGGAGATGAAACAGGCTTTACCAGCACGAGAAGACAAAGCACCATCAAAGCCATCGCTACCCAGAGGTGGGCGTGGTCCAGTCACAGCAAAAGCAGACTGGTCAAGAGTAAAGGTCATGGCAACAACCTTTGGGGATAGGCCGGGCGTGGTGGCCCCCGCCTGTAACCCCAGCACTCTGGGAGGCCGAGGCGGGAGGATCGCTTGAGATCAGGAGATCAGCCTGAGCAAGAGCGAGACCCCATCTCTACTAAAAATAGAAAAAATTAGCCGGGCATGGTGGCGCATGCCTGTGGTCCCAGCTACTCGGGAGGCTGAGGCAGGAGGATCGCTTGAGCCCAGGAGTTTGAGGTTGCTATGAGCTAGGCTGACACCACGGCACTCTAGCCCGGGCAACAGAGCCAGACTCTGTCTCAAAAAAAAAAGAAGAACAATGTTTGGAGATGTTCAAGGCATTTTGCTTACTGGTTTTCTAAAGGGCCAAAGAACGATAAAATCTGCTTGATAGGAGAGTGTTTTGAGAAAGTTAGCCAAAGCTTTAGCAGAAAAATGCCCAGGAAGGCTTCCCCGAGGGTCCTCCAGACCCAGGCTGCTCTCCTGCTCATTCCATTCACCAAACAAGGGCAAATCTGTGAGAGTTTCGACGGGAAGTCATTAGGCACCCACCTTATAGTCCTGATTTGGCTCCTTCTGACTTCTTTTTGTTTCCTAATCTTAAAAAATCCGTAAAGGGCACCCATCTTTCTTCAGTGAATGGAAAAGAGACTACAATGAGTGACATGGCTAAATTCCCGGGACCCTCAGTTCTTTTGGGATGGACTAAATGGCTGGTATCATCCCTTACAAAAGTGTCTTCACCTTAATGGAGCTTCTGTTGAGAAATAAAATTTATATTTTTTATCTTTCAATTCCATTTTTCCACAAGCTTTTTGAGTCTCCGCATAGATAATACTACAAGCCATAAAACAGGTCTCAATAAATTTAAAATGACTCAAATCATGACAAGTATGTTGTCTGACCACAATTAAATTAAATTTAAAAATCAACAACAGAAGATACCTGGAAAATCCCCAACTATACAAAAACTAACACATTTCTGAATAGCCCATGGATCAAAGAAGAAATCAAAAGGGAAATGAGAAAGTATTTTAAATTAATGAAAATTTCTGGAATGCAGTTTTCAGGCTAATTTATAGCAGTAGACTCCTTTTTTTGCCTACGCTGGAACAAAAGAAAGATCTCAAATCCATAACCTCAGTTGCCACTTTAAGGAATTAGAAAAGAGTGCTGGGAGCAGTGGCTTGCACCTGTAACCCCAGCAACTCGGGAGGCTAAAGTGGGAGGACTGCTTGAGGCCAGGAGTTCTACAGCAGCCTGGGCAACACACCAAGATCCCATCTCTAAAAATAATTTTAAAAATTAGCCGGGTATGGTGGCACATACCTGTAGTCCCAGCCACTAGGGAAGCTGAGGCAGAAAGATCCTTTGAGCCCAGGAAGCCAAGTCAACAGTGAGCTGTGATCAGGCCACTGCACGCCAGCCTGGGTGACAGAGTGAGAGCTTGTCTCTTTAAAAAAAAAACAAACAAAAAAGCCAGACATGGTGGCTTAGCCTGTAATCCCAGCACTTTGGGAGGCTGAGACTGGAAGACTGCTTGAGCTCAGGAGTTCAAGACCAGCCTAGGCAACACAGCAAGACCTTGTCTCAAAAATAAATAAATAAATAAACAAACATATTCACTGCTTCTCCGCTCCCCCAGCCCCGACTCCCAGCTAGTCTGTTAGTGTTGCAATCCCTCCCACTCCTCTAGCACCGCAGAGCCCACAAGTGCCCGTGAGGCGTGAGTGCATCTCCATCCACATTGACCAGGCTGGCAATGCCTGCTGGGAGCTCTGCTGTCTGAACACAGCATCCAGCTGGATGGCCAGATGCCAAGTGACAAGAACACTGGGGGAGGAGATGACTCCTTCAATACCTTCTTCAGTGAAACCGGTGCCGGCAAGCACGTGCCCAGGGTAGTGTTTGTAGGCTCGGAGCCCACCGTCACTGACAAAGTTTGCACTAGCACCTCCCACCAGCTCTTCCGCCCTGAGCAGCTCATCACAGGCAAGGAAGATGCTGCCAGGAACTGTGCACGCGGGCACTACACCACTGGCAAGGAGGTCACTGACCTCGACCTGGACCAAATTCGCAAGCTGGCCAGCCAGTGCACAGGGCTCCAGGGCTTCTCGCTTTTTCACAGCGCTGTGGGGGGAACTACTCTGGGTTCAGCCCCTGCTGACGGACCGTCTCTCTGTTGATTACGGCAGGAAGTCCAAGCTGGAGTTCTCCTTCTACCCACCCCCAGGTTTCCACAGCTGTCGCTGGGCCCTACAACCCCACCCTCGCCACCCACACCACCCTGGAGCACTCTGATTGTGCCTTCATGGTATAGACAATGAGACCATCTATGACATCTGTCATGACAATATCGATGTGGGGCGCTTGACCTCCATACTAACCGCCTTATTAGCCAAACTGTGTCCTCCAGCACCGTTTCCCTCAGATTTCACGGAGCCCTGAAAGTTGATCTGCTGGAATTCCAGACCAGCCTGGTGCCCAGTCACCACATCCACTTCCCTCTGGCCACATACGCACCTGTCATGCCTGCCACGCACAGCTTACCGAAGCAGACCACCAACACTCGCTGTGAGCCAGCCAACCGCACGGTGAAATGTGACTCTCACCATGGCAAGTATTAGTTTAGGTATGGAATGTCCAATTTCCTTAAGTACTAAATTTGACAGTTGATACCTCTGACATTTCACTTTGACACTTCTTGTTTTATTTTTATCGTGAAGGTACATCCTCATGCTTTCAAATGCACATTTTGGCTTGCGATTATCATTCAAATGTTTTTAGAGTAATTTTTGTGAAACCATGGGTAAGTCAGAAATTCACGTTATTTTTTTGTTTTGTTTTGTTTTGTTTTTGAGACAGAGTCTCGCTTTGCCGCCCAGGCTAGAGTGCCCTGGCGTCAGCCTAGCTCACAGCAACCTCAAACTTCTGGGCTTAAGCGATCCTACTGCCTTAGCCTCCCGAGTAGCTGGGACTACAGGCATGTGCCACCATGCCCGGCTAATTTTTATATATATATATATATATATATATTTTTTTTTTTAGTTGGCCAGATAATTTCTCTCTATTTTTTAGTAAAGACGGGGCTGGTCTCGAACTCCTGACCTTGAGCGATCCACCCACCTCGGCCTCCCAGAGTGCTAGGATTACAGGCGTGAGCCACCGCACCCGGTCCACGTTATTTTTTAAATGTGAGTTCCGTTGTGAAACCAATGCAGCCCAGACAGCACGAAGTATCAATGAAGTGTTTGGGAAGGATGTGGCTAATGAACACACAGCACTATGATGATTTGAGAAGTTCCATTCTGGTGATTTTAATCTTGAAAATGAGCCATGTGGGTGACCTGAGATCAAGGTGGATAATGAGCCGAAAGCTATAGTGGAAACGAATCCATCTCAACCTAAGCGTGAATTAGCAGCAAGGTTTGATGTTACTATTCCAACAATATTGGACCATTCGAAACAAACAGGCAAAGTAAAAAAGCTGGATAAATGGGTACCCCATGAATTAAACGAGCGTGGGAAGAGAAATCATCTTGAAGCTTGCCTTTCTTTGCTGTCATGACATAAAGGTGAACCATTTCTACACCATGTTGTTATGTGTGATGAAAAATGGATTCTTTTTGCCAATTGCAAGCATTCCGCACAATGGTTGGATAAAGACGAAGTGCTGAAACACAGTCCAAAATCGAATATTGATCCAAAAAAGCTAATGGTGTCTGTTTGGTCCAGCGCTGGTATTATCCATTACGGCCTCATGAAACCTGGTCAATCGATCACAGAGGATGTCTACTGCAACCAATTGGATGAAATGATGAGGATGCTTGCGATTAGGCAGCCGAGATTGGTCAATAAATACAGGCCAATCCTCTTGCAAGACCACATGTTGCAGAGGCCGAGGCGGGAGGATCGCTTGAGCTCAGGAGTTCGAGACCAGCCTGATCAAGGGGGAGACCTTGTCTCTACTAAAGATAGAAAGAAATTAGCCGGACAACTAAAAATATATAGAAAAAATCAGCCGGGCATGGTGGCGCATGCCTGTAGTCCCAGCTACCCGGGAGGCTGAGGCAGGAGGATTGCTTGAGCCCAGGAGTTTGAGGTTGCTGTGAGCTAGGCTGATGCCACAGCACTCTAGCCCGGGCAAGAGAGTGAGACTCTGTCTCAAAAAAAAAAAAAAAAAAAAAAAAAAAAGACTACATGTTGCAAAAAACAACATTGCTCAAACTAGAGAGGCTGGACTTGGAAACTGTCACATACCGTACTCACCAGACCTTGCACCAACTGACTATCATTTCTTCCAGGCTTTGGACCACTTCTTGCAAGGAAAAATATTCAGTTCTCAACAAGCTGTGGAAAATGCCTTTCACAATTTCCGTAACTGCCACTCACTCTCCAGGCTTCCTCACTGCTGACATCAACAAACTACCATTAAGATGGCAAAACTGTGTCAATAGTTTAGGCACATGCTTTGATTCATTGTACTGCTTCTTGTTTGAGATATAATGAGCTAGACTTTTGATTCAAAATTGAACATTTCATATTTAGTGACCTAATACACGGTTTACTGCCTGTTGTACCATGGGGATGTGGTTCCCAAAGATGTCAGTGCTGCCATCGCCAGCACCAAGACCAAGCGTACCATCCAGCTTGTGGATTGGTGCCCCTCTGGCTTCAGGGTTGGCATCAACTACCAGCCTCCACTGCAGAACCTGGTGGAGACCTGGCCAAGGCAGAGCGAGCTGTGTGCATGCTGAGCATGAGGCCGGGGCTCGCCGGGACCACAAGCCGGACCTGACAGATGCTACGTGTGGCTTTGTTCACTGCTATGTGGGTGAGGGGATGGAGGAAGGAGAATTTTCTGAGGCTCACGAGGACATGTCTGTCCTTGAAAAGGATTATGAGGTTGGCGTAGATAGCACTGAAGGAGAGGATGAGGGTGAAGAGTATTAAGCTGTCTGCTACAATTTTATACTCTGTTGTTTTGGGACTGTCTAATTTCTGTTCTGCAAAACTGCCTATTGTAGCCCTAAACTATCAATAACAGTGATGTCTCCATTTTTAAAAAAAGAGCAAATGAAACTCGGCAATAAAAAATAATAAAGATTAGAGTGGAAAGCGATGAAAATAAAAACAAAAGTAGAGCAAATAATGAAAACCAAAGCTGTTTTATTGAGATCAATGTAACATTAATAAATTTCTAGCTAGACTGATTAGAAAAAAATAAAAATCACAAAATATCACTATCAGTGTCATCACTACAGATTCCAGAGAAATTAAAAAAGATAATAAAGGAGAGGGTGAAGAATAAAGGAATAGTATGAATGACTTCATGTCAATAAATGTGACAATGTAGGTGAAATGTACAAACTCCCTGAAAGATGAAATGCACAAAGCTCACTCAAAAAGAAATCAATAACCTGAATAGCCCTATAGCTGTAAAAGGAATTGAGCTGTAATCCCAGCTACTCAGGAGGCTGAGGCAGGAGAATCACGTGGGCCCAGGAGTTCGAGACCAGCATGGGCAACACAGTGAGTGAAACCTCATCCCTGGAAAAAATAGACAAATAAATAGCTGGGTGTGGTGGTGTGCAGTCCCAGCCACTCCCGAAGCTGAAGTGAGAGGATGCCCTGAGCCCAGGAGTTTGAGGCTGCATGAGCGATACTGTACTCTAACCCGGGTGACAAAGCAAGACTGTGTCTTAAAAAAAAAAAAAAAAGCACGAGAGAAAAAAGAAATTGAATTTTCAGTTAAAAACCTTCACATAAAGAAAATTCCAGGCACAAAAGAAAATTCACTGGAAAATTCCACCAAATATTTAAGGAAGAAGTAATACCAATTCTATACAAATTCTACCAGAAATTCACATATTAAAAAAATTACCATTAATAAGAGCATGAAAAAATAAAAAAAAAAAAAGCAGGAATAAATCTAACAAAAGATGTGAAGTCCTATACATTGAAAATTTTAAATATTGTTCAGAGAAATTTTTAAAAGACCTAAACCTTTAGGGAGGATATACAGTGTTCATGGATCAGTAGATTCAAAACTGTTAAGATACCAATTTTACCCAAATTGATCTACAGATTCAATGTAACCCCAGTCAATATTTAAGTAGGACTTTTTACAGAAATTGACAAACTAACCCTAAAATTCATATGGAAATGCAAGGGACTTAGAATACCCGAAACAATTTTTTTTTTTTTTTTTCTTGAGACAAGAGTCTCACTCTGTTGCCCTGGCTAGAGTGCCATGGCGTCAGCCTAACTCACAGCAACCTCAAACTCCTGGGCTCAGGCAATCCTCCTGCCTCAGCCTCCCGAGTAGCTGGGACTACAGGCATGCACCACCATGCCCAGCTAATTTTTTCTGTATATATATATTTTTAGCTGTCCAAATCATTTCTTTCTATTTTTAGTAGAGACGGGGTCTCGCTCTTGCTTAGGCTGGTCTCGAACTCCTGACCTCAAGCGATCCTCCCGCCTCGGCCTCCCAGAGTGCTAGGATTACGGGCATGAGCCACCGCGCCCGGCCCCGAAACAATTTTGAAAAGAAAGAATAACATTGGGGGACTTACGTTAGTTGACTTCAGCACTCACGACAAAGGGACAGTAATCAGACAGTGTGGCATAACCATCAAACAGGCATCAAGACCAATGGAGGCCGGGCGCGGTGGCTCACGCCTGTAATCCCAGCACTCTGGAAGGCCGAGACCGGAGGATCACTTGAGGTCAGGAGTTCGCGAGTAGCCTGAGCAAGAGTGAGACCCCCGTCTCTATAAAAAACAGAAAAATTAGCCAGGCATGATGGCGCACCCCCGTAGTCCCAGCTACTCTGCGGGCTGAGACAGGAGGATCTCTTGAGGCCAGGAGCTTGAGGCTGCAGTGAGCTTTGATGACACCACTGCATTCTAGACGGGGCAACAGAGCAAGATTCTGTCTCCAAAAAAAAAAAAAAAAAAACACCCAGTGGAACCCATTACTGCAAATGAAGTATCTCAGGAATGGAAAAACAAACACCACATGTTCTCACTAATAAGTGGGAGCTAAACAATGGGCACACATGGGCACAAAGAGATATAAAGAGAGATATAAAGGACATTAGAAACCAAGAAGGGGGATGGTGGGAAGGAGGTGAGGGGCAAAAACTTACCTATCAGGTACAATGAACACTATTCTGGTGATGGGCACACTAAAACCCCTGACTTGAGCATTACACAATGTTTCTATGTAACAAAGACATTTGTATCCCATTAAAATTTTGAAATTTAAAAAATACACTAATTAAAAATAAATTAATTTAGGCCGGGCACGGTGGCTCACGCCTGTAATCCTAGCACTCTGAGAGGCCGAGGTGGGAGGATCACTTGAGGTCAGGAGTTCCAGACCAGCCTGAGCAAGAGCGAGACCCTGTCTCTACTAAAAATAGAAAAAAAATTAGCCAATCAACTAAAAATAGAAACAAAAAATTAGCCAGGCGTGGTGGCACAT
Organism: Eulemur rufifrons; assembly: GCF_041146395.1. Lineage (NCBI taxonomy): Eukaryota > Metazoa > Chordata > Mammalia > Primates > Lemuridae > Eulemur > Eulemur rufifrons. The sequence goes on from NC_091003.1 coordinate 25,301,402, forward strand.
GCCTGTAGTCCCAGGTACTCCGGAGGCTGAGGCAGGAGGATCACTTGAGCCCAGGAGTTTGAGGTTGCTGTGAGCTAGACAGAAGCCATGGTATTCACTCTAGCCCGGGCAACAAAGCGAGACTCTGTCTTAAAAAATAAAATAAAATAAAATAAATTAATTAATTTAAAAATTAAAAAGAAATCAGTGGAACAGAAAAGAGTACGGAAACAGACCTACGCTGTACATGAGTAACCAATTATGTCAAAGGTGCGAAGGCAATTCACTGGGGAAAGAACTCTCTTCTCACAGTGGTACTGAGACACTGGCAGAGGAGGAGGGGGTGGGTGGAGGAGAAGGAGGACATAGTTTGATCCATTCCTTGCACTACAGACAAAAATTAACTCAAAATAAATCACAGGACTGACTGTAAAGCCTACAGCCATAAAACTCAAAGAGGAAAACACACAAAGTCTTTGTGACCTTAGTTTAGGCAAGATTTCTTAGATACATATACCACAAACGTGATCCATAAAAGAAAAAGGTGATAGACATCAAAATTAGAACTTTTGTTCTTCAAAAGACACTGTTGAGAGAATAAAAACACGAGCCACGTACAGAAAGAAAACCCCTGCAAATCACATATCTGATAAAGTCTTGCATCCACAGTATATAAAGTACTCTCAAATTTCAATAAAAAGAAAACAACCCAATTTTTAAAATAGGCAAAAGATTTTAATGCTCACTTACCCAAAGATAAACAGATGGCAAATAAGCACATAAAAAGATGCTCAACATCATTAGTCATTAAAGAAATGCAAATTGAAACCACAAAGAGATAGTATTACATACTTATTAGAATGGCTAAAATTTAAAGTGTTGGCAAGTAAGTAAAACAAGCGGAACTCATTGCCAGTGGGAATGTAAAATGGCACAACTACTTTGGAAAACAATTTGACAGTTTCTTTAAAAACACTGAATGAGAGCTGGGTACAGTGGTGCGCCTGTAGTCCCCGCTGCTTGGGAGGCTGAGGCAGGAGGATGGCTTGAGTCCAGGAGTTTGAGGTTGCAGTGAGCTATGATCATACCACTGCACTCCAGCCCTGGCAACAGAGACTCCAACTTAAAAAAAAAAAAGAAAGATCAACTCATGGCCTGCCCAACCCACTTCTTCCTCTGGACAAGAGAGGCTTGGCCTTCTGGATCCCACCCGCCCTGTGGGCAGGAGCCAGGTCTTCTCCACAGTTATAAACTCAGGGCTTACCCCATGACTGGCGCTGGAGAACTGCTTAGCGAGTGAATCAGCAACTGGGATGGCACCTTCCGGCCCACAGTCTGCACCCCCTACCTGCAACTGAGCTGAAACACCCCATTCCTCCCAAAGTACTCAAGGTCTCCCAGTTTTATGTTAAAGAGTTCTAATTTCCCAAACTATTCATATTGAGAAAGAGTTCATTCCCTAAATAAATATTTAGCAACAGAACTTTTCTTTTTTTGAGACTGGGTGTCTCTTTGTTGCCCAGGCTGGACTGCAGTGGCTGTTCACAGACGCAATCACAGCCTCCCACAGCCTTGAACTCCTCGGCTCAAGGGTTCTCCTGCCTCAGCCTCTGGAGTAGCTGAGGTTACCGGGGCGCACCATCACGCCCAGCAGAACATTTTTAACAGTGTCCATTCTATCAAAAAAGCTATGATACTGTTCAGTCAAAGCAAATTCATAGTTCATATCAGATTAGCCCTTCAAATCTCCTGAGGCAAATCATACACTAAGGCCTATAAAAATTTCAATGCACTACCTCGAATTCTTACAACCAGACAGATCTGGCTAAAACAGCCCCATATGAGCTTTCTGGCCTTTTCTTTATACTCCTCCCAAAGATTTTTTTAAAATAGCTATCAGAAGAGGGGGAAGGTCAGGCGCGGTGGCACACACCTGTAGTCCCAGCTACTCGGGAGGCTGAGGCAGAAGGATTACTTGGGCCCAGGAGTTTGAGGTTGCTGTGAGCTAGGCTGACGCCACGGCACTCTAGCCCGGGCAACAGAGTGAAACTCTGTCTCAAAAAAAAAAAAAGAAGAAGAGAGCGAAAAGCTATCAGCAGATGTTTGTCTTGCTACATCCTGAACACATCTGGGCTCCCCACTGCTGGGCCTTAGTCCATGGCATCCCTGCTCCCCAGGTTCCAAGACACCCCATCTTCCAGGAACCCTTTCCCAAACTCCCCTATCGGGGCCTGACTTGGCAGCCCAGCCCTGCTTTACCAGGCAGCTCTCCTCTGATCCTGTCTTCCATTTCCAGCAGGGTCAGCACACTTTTTCTTCAAGAGCCGAATGGTAAGTATTTCCATCTGTGCAGGCCACCACTGTCTCTGTCACACCTACTCAACCCTGCTGCTGCAGAGCCAGCGCACCCACAGATAATATATGAATCCCTGGGCACAATTGTGTCCCAATAAAGCTTTATGTCAAAGCAAAAAAAAAAAAAAAAGTGCCCAGCTGCAGGTGTGGTTCGCCAGACCCTGTTCTGGAGTATACGTATAGGGACATCATCTTTATCCCCACCCCACACCCCACACCCCCCACCAACACCCAGCACAGGGAGGCCCGTGCTGAACGCCTGGTGAGCTGCACTGCTCAAACATCTTCCCATTTCTGCCAGTAGACAACAAAGTGCCAACAACAGTTCTCCAACAGGGAAGCTTCTCTCCCTTCCTGATCCACCTGTAGTACAGGGGCTGTTCCGGAAACAGCTGAAGATGGAGGTCACTGGTTAACACCTGAGCCTACTTTGTGCCAGGCAATTCTCCAGATGACAGGGCTGTGGCAGTGAACAGAGCAGGCCAACCCCAGGACTTTACACAGCTTGCGTCACACACAGGGCGGGCGGTGACTCTGATGGGCTGAACCGGCATCGCCTGAGCTGTGTATCAACATTTCCTTCCTTCCTGTCTCAATATCCTCCCCAATTCCTCTGTAAGCAAGCAGCACGATTTCTGCCACACCTCTTCTCCCCACTGCCAGCCTTGCAAGGCCCTGTCCCAGGCCTTCCTGTGATGACTGTCTCTCTGTGGTAACACGGGAGAAGCAGGCCAGCTCTTCCCAGCCAACGGACGGCTGCTGCTTTAGGAAATGACCTGTGCCCTCATCACACCAACGCAAGGCCACAGTCCCAAAACAAGAAGGCCCAACACACCAGCAGTCCCTACACTTCTCTGTCCCCAGACTCCTTACACACTTAAAACTACTGGAGACCCCACAGAGCTATCGCTTATCTGGTTTTATTTACCAATGTTTACTGTATCAGAAATTAAAACGGGCAACTTTTTAGACACAAGAATCCCAAGTACATGCTCAGAGGTTAAACAGCAAATTATCACAGGACCCAGCAATTCCACTCACAGGCGTGTGACCCAGAGAACTGAAAGCAGGGACTCAAACAGATACCTGCACACGGATGTTCACAGCAGCAGTCTTCACAACGGCCAAGCAGCAGAAACAGCCCGAATGGCTGTAACAGGTGAACGGACAAACACAATGTGGTGCCTCTACGCAAGAGTATTACTCAGCTGTAAAAGGGAACAGGTGTGCGCTACCCACGGGCAGCCAAGTCGTGGAGTGCTGCGTTACTTCAAAAGGGCATGTGAGCAGCCATAAAAAGAAGAAAATCCCGACACGTTCTACAGCACGAACGAACCTTCTTTCGACTGCGCTCACTGAAAGAAGCCAGACACAAAGCCGCAAATGCTTTAGGATGCCACTTACGTGAGGTCCCTAGAGAAGTCAAAGTCATAAAGGCAGAAAGTAGAATGGTGGTTGCCAGGGGCTTGGGGTCAGGGGAATGGGGAGTTACTATCTAATGGGTATAAAATTTCTGTTTGGGACGGTGAAAAGGTTCTGGAAATGGGCAGTAGTAATGGTTACACATCCTGAATGTGCTTAATGCCACTTTACGCTTGTAAGAGAATGAAAGGGACAAATGACACCTTGACATTATGATGGAAATGTTTTGACCTCGTGGCACCCCTGAAAGGGTCAGGGACCCCCCCCCCCCCACCCCGAGACCCTTGGGCACACATGGAGAGCCACTGCTTTAGACCAGGCAATGTTTGGGAATTGGAGGATTCAAGCCCTGCAGAAATTCAGGAGATTCTGCAATACAGATTCTTTCTCTAAATTCAATTTCTTCTTTGTCAGCAAGCCTTGGCCTACTTTTAAATTATGTAAACTGAGCTGTCTCAAATTACTGCGTGAAATCTGGTATACTGCCTAAATTGTCTGGAATTGATTTCTGTTCAACATTTACCCATAAAGAATAGGAGGAGAATAGAGTACGAACAGAAGCATGTGCCCATAGTCACATCGCTCAGGAAACCAAAACATTTTCAGCAAAGTACAGATCACACAGCCAGTACTCATAAAAAAAAATAAAGAAGGAAAGAAATGCAGGAGAAAATTCTAGCCTACCTCCTCCCACAGCCCACTCGCATGGGTCTCCACCACCGTGGTCTGAGACCCCCTTAGACGCAGCCCTCTGCACCAGCAGTGGTCACCCACTCCGGCGCACCCAGGACAGGAGGTCCCAGTGTCTCTGGCTGAGCAGTGCAGCCTCCAACACTCAGACATTCCGCCTGGAAAGAGCTAGCAGCTGCTTCCAAGGGAGGCTTTTCTGCGGGTCTCATTCCGCCCACTACACATGGCGCTACTGGGAACGGGAGATTTGTCCAGCATCACATTTCAAATCTGCCGCACAGGAGAGGGGATCCGAAAGCAAGGGCTGGCTAGGCTGCTGGTCAAGTGACCAAGCGACTCTAGGAGAATGGTTCCTGTAGACACTGGGTTCTACCTAGACCAGCAGTCTCTTTTCTGGACGCCTTCAAGAGAGGACAGAGACCACTGTCGGATAACACAGATATATAAAATACAAAACCCAGGGCATCCTGCTAAGTGGCCTACTGAATGGAGGGTGACCTCTGTCCTGAGGTAAGAGCGTGAATAATAGGGGCCTTGAATGGGGCCTCAGAGGTGGGCAGCACCTGAACCAAGCCTCTGGCACGGGCCTGTCCTGAACAAGTGCCACCCAGCAGGGAAGGGAGAATGCGGCTTCCGGAGGAGCACTCTACTCAGTGGGCCTGGAGGGACTTCAGGACCAGACGGCTTCCCGGGATGCCCTGCGGTCCCTAGGGACGCGGTCCCAGGAAGGGACGCAACTGGTGACGGAGGAGCGCCTCATCAGAATGGCGATCCGCAGCTGACCTGGGGGCGGAGCTAGGAAGTCCGGGAAAGCACAAACAAGCATTCAAAACAGCGCGCAGAGGATTCTAGAATAAACTGTGATCGTATTACAAACTCCCGGCCTTCTCTACAGAGTGTTCTAAATGCCATCTGCCCTTTCATGGAGGCGAGGGGGCCCCCCAGCCTGCCAGTCCCCTGCAGCCCCTTCCCAGTAGCTGCCTCGTGCCCACAGCACCAGCAGGCCTGCCCGCACCGTCCCTGCCCGACGGCTTCCCGCACGATGTAGGGGGATCAGCTTGGAAAGAAGCCCCAGCTCCTGGACCGCAGGACAAGTACGCAGGACCGCTGGGCTTCATGCCTTCATCTGTAAAGCATGCAGGGGGTCGTCCGTGCCCTGTCCTGCCCGCCCGACTTCCCTAGTGGTCATGAGGCCCAAGGGAGAAAATCACTCCATGCGCACTCTGTCGCCAAGCTCTCACATCGCAGGAGCCCTCGGCAGAGGCGAACGCTCCGGCAGGGACCCACGTGGGCAAAGGGAGCACAGGGGACAGAAACTGGGCAGGGGCGTGGCCTGCCACTGTGCCTCGGCAGTGAAGCCCAGATAAGACGGCTGCTCCCAGGAGGCCTGGGCACCCTCCGCGCTGCCAATCACCAGGTGGCAGCACCACAAACGCCAGCATCTGCACCGCAAGCTGCAAGGAGTGCAGACACCAGCTGACCGGTGACTCTCACCCATGAGGGCCCAGAGTTCGAAAGGGAGCGAGGCGTGTGCAGCTCGTGGAAAATGAAAGGACGGGATGTTTCATGAGCAAAATGAAGGCAGGCAGGCAGGCCCGAGGCTGTTCTACCCACCGAACCCCCCGGCTAGTGCAGCCAGCTTCCTTCCCAGAAGGGCTGACCCACCTGCTCAGTGTCCCACATCCAGCTGGCAGCAGCAGAACAGGCACAGGACGCCAGGCTCTGGGCACCAGGCTCTGCTTTTTCACCCGAAGCCAGCACAGCCACCCTGGCCGGGACAGCCTGCATTCTGACTCAGAGGGCCAGGGCCAGACTTGCCAGTCCTGATCCATTCTCTTTGTTGAGACAAAAGCCAGAGGACTTAAGAAACGCAGAGTCTCCGTGGAGCCTGGCCGTAAAGGGCTCAGGGGGACCAGCAGGCACCAGTGCCTCATCTTCAGGTTGGCACACAGTGATATACCAAAACATTTTAAACACGCAAACACTCCCGTCATGGTTTTGAAATATGTCTGCAACTTTTTTTTTTTTTTTTTTTTGAGATAGGGTCTTGGTCTGTTGCCCAAGCTGGAGTGCAATGGCGTGATCATAGCTCACTACAGCCTTGAACTCCTGGGCTCAAGGGATCCTCCTGCCTCAGCTTCCTGGGTAGCTGGGACTACGGGTGTGTGCCACCACACTTGGCTAAGTTTCCTATTCTTTGTAAAGAGAGGGTCTCCCTCTTGCTCAGGCTGGTCTCGAACTCCTGACCTCAAGCAATTCTCCCACCTCGACCTCCCAGAGTGCTAGGATTACAGGCATGAGCCACCGTGCCTGGCCACCTCTTTGATTTTCTATGGTCACATCCTTTTTAGGGCCTTCCCCCGGCTTTTCTAGGGTAACTTGTTTTAAGCAGGACCCTCTTCCCCAAACATCTGCTTAAGGAGAAGCCACAGGGCAGTGCAGCCGCGCCAGTATCTGCAAATAAATGGTGGCTGGTAATGGTCCCTTCATCTCCTGGATGTAGAAAATGTTTGTTATTTATGAGAAGTAAATGTGACGTTTGGGTCTTGTCTCTTTATTCTGGTGTGGCATTCTCCAGGGTCAGCCTTGTGACCCCAAGACCTGCAGGAGAAAGTGGCTGGCATCCCCCATGCTCAGCAGCTATACTCCCTGTCCACAGTAACAGCAGAGCTGGCCAAAAACCTGTCCTTACTGGTGATGATGGGAGCTCTGTGGTCCACGCAGAGGAGTGAGGGGAGAACATTGCTCAGGACTCCACCACCCCTGGGGCTATTGAGAACAGTCACGTGTCTGAGGAGTTATGCCCTTTAGGGAGTCATATCAAAGAAGCTGCGGATAAAAGCTGTGGTGGAGTGCACCAATAGTCGAAAAGAAAAGAAAGAAGAGAAGAGAAGAGAGGAGAGGAGGGGCAGGTTTACCAAGCCTATCTATTTAGTGAATGACACTTTTAAGAAAAGATGGGCTGGCACGGTGGCTCACACCTGTAATCCTAGCACTCTGGGAGGCCGAGGCGGGTGGATCGCTCGAGGTCAGGAGTTCGAGACCAGCCTGAGTGAGAGCAAGACCCTGTCTCTACTGAAAAAAAAATGGAAAGAAATTATACGGACAACTAAAAATACATATAGAAAAAAAATTAGCTGGGCATGGTGGTGCATGCCTCTAGTCCCAGCTACTTGGGAGGCTGAGGCAGGAGGATCGCTTGAGCCCAGGAGCTTGAGGCTGCTGTGAGCTAGGCTGACGCCACGGCACTCTAGCCCAGGCAACAGAGTGAGACTCTGTCTCAAAAAAAAAAGAAAGAAAGAAAAAGAAAAGAATTGCAACCTGCAGTCAGTTTACATTTTATGGGGGTTTGGAGAGGGGAACCTACACTCAGGAATAAGACCTGGGCAGGAGGGTGGGGCAGAACTGGAGTGAGAGCTCTTTCAACGGATTTAGCATTGACCAGCAGTTTCATCCAACACTCACACCACATTTTGATCATAGCCACAGGAAAGCGCAGCCAATTCCTCTCCAGAGGAACAACAGCCGTGGCAAGATGACATTCTTGCATGCTCATTTTGCATGTGCCGGGCAGTGTATCAAGTGCTTGGAATCCATTACTATAAATCCTCAAGACAAACCCATTTGCTCCTTCCAGGAACACAGCTGTGTACCTCCTCAGGGCCAGGCACTGTGCTGGACACGAGTGAGAAAAGCAGGCCACAAAACACAAGGTGTGTGCCTTCACGGAGCTCAGATTCTACTAGGGAAGCAGGAGATCTTTGAAACCTTGGGGCAGGCAAAGAATTCTTAGAGAAAAACTGAAATCATAACCATAAAAGGAAAAATTGATAAACTGGACTTCAAAATTAAAAACTTTTTTGATCAAAAACTAAGTAAAGATACATAAATCAACAAAATACAGATCCCAAAAATAGACCCATACAGATGTGGTCACTGGATTTTAGACAAAAGTGCAAAGACAATTCAATGGAAAAAGGGTAATCTTTCAACAAATGGTGCTAGAGCAATGAGACTCCACATATCATAAAAGGGACCTCAATCATCAGGGAAATGCAAGTCAAAAACTACAATGAGACAGCACCTCACACCCATTAGGATGGCCAGTGTCAAAAAAAAAAAAAAAAAAAACAAAAACAGAAAATAACAAGTTTTGGCAAGGATGTGGAGAAACTGGAACTCTTGTGCACTGTTGGTAGGAATGTAAAATGGTGCAGTCACTATTCAAAACAGGGTGGAAGTTCCTCAAAAAATTAAAAATAGACTTACCATATGATTAAGCAATTGCATTTCTGGGTATACCCTAAAGAATTGAAAGCAAGGTCTAAAAGAGGTATCTGTACACTCATGTTCCTGGCAGCATTATTCACAATAGCCAAGAGGTGGAAGGGAAGCAACTCAACTGCCCACTGATGAGTGAATGGATAAACAAAATGTGGTACATACCTACAATGGAATATAATCCAGCCTTAATAAGTTTTTTTTTTTTTTTTTTAATTGAGACAGGGTGTCCCTCTGTTGCCCAGGTTAGAGTGCAATGGCATCATCATAGCTCACTGTAACCTCAAGCTCCTGGGCTCAAGTGATCCTCCCACCCCAGCCTCCCAAGTAGTTGGGATTACAGGCTTGAGCCACCACACCTAGCCAAAAAAGAAGTTCTTATACATGCTACAACATGAATAAAGCTTGAGGTTGTTATGCCAAGTGAAACAAGCCCGACATAAAAAGACAAGTACTGCATGAGTCCACTTACATGGTATCTAAAGCAATCAAGCTCTTAGAACCAGGAAGTAGAATGGTGGCTGGGGGGAGGGGAAAAGAGGGGAGTCATTGTTCCATAGGTATTTTCAGTTTTGCAAACTGAGAATGTTCTAGAGATCTGTTGCACAAGGTACATATGGTTAATACTACTGAACTACACACTTAAAAATAGTTAAGATGGCATATTTTATGTTTTTTATTAAATTTAAATATCTGGAGTGGCAGTGGGGGTCACCTAACACTCAAAAAAATATAGAGGGATTTTAAAGCCCTAAGAGTAATATTAAAACTGAACAAACGGCTCCTGCAAGAAAGTAAGACTGGAAATCGAAGGCAGCTAAAAGGAGACTGAGCCTCAGGCCCCGCTATGGCAGGTAGCTCTGCCCTGCCCCTCCCTCAGGCAAGCTCGGGGGTCCAAACTCTAGTGCACGCGCCAGTCACCGCAGGGAGCCAAGCTCACAAAAGCCACATCTTATCATTATGGGCTCCTCAAAGAATGTTCACAGAAAACATTTACAGCCTGAATGTTCCATTTCATACAATTACTTCAAAACCTAAATCAAGGCCGGGCGCGGTGGCTCACGCCTGTAATCCTAGCACTCTGGGAGGCTGAGGCGGGAGGATCGCTCAAGGTCAGGAGTTGGAGACCAGCTCTGAGCAAGAGCAAGACCCCGTCTCTACTAAAAAATAGGAAGAAATTAACAGGACAACTAAAAATATATAGAAAAAAAAAATTGGCCGGGCATGGTGGCACATGCCTGTAGTCCCAGCTACTCGGGAGGCTGAGGCAGTAGGATTGCTTGAGCCCAGGAGTTCAAGGTTGCTGTGAGCTAGGCTGATGCCACGGCACTCTAGCCAGGGCAACAGAGTGAGACTCTGTCTCAAAAAAAAAAAAAAAAAACCAAAAAGACAAAACCTAAAAAAAGAAACCAAACAAACAAACAAAAAAAAAACCTAAATCAAGAGCAAGGTTCAACACACCAAAAACTGTATCTAAAAACTAGGGTTAGGGTTAACTAATCTATTGCACACCGAGTGCTTAGCAGAGTGCCTGATGCTCAGAAATGGGGGTGGGATGGGGCGATGAGGACAATGACAGCAGTGGCTAAGGACAGAGGCTGAGACTACAGGACAGGCAAGGAGGGGAGGTGCTCAGCTCCGGGCAGTCTGAGTGCAAGGCTTCCTGTGGGCATTCAATTGGACACAGCAGCGAGAAGAGGGCAGGTGACACTGAGAAGCTGGCGCTGTGGCAGCCGTGGCTGAGGCTATGGGAAGAAGACAAGAAAAGCAGGGTGGGGAGGTTCAAGTTAAAAAGGGAGGAGGAGAATGACAGAGGGGCAGAGAGAAAGAATCGCGATAATGAATTATCTCTTAAAGCTGTGCAATGTCAGAGCGAGGTTTCAAATACCAGCTCCGCCACTTACAAGCTGTGTGGCTCTGGCCAAGGCACTTATTCTCCCAAGTTGTTTCCTCATCTGTAAAATAAGGTCAATCTGAGTACCTGCTTCCTTTACAAAGGCATCACGTCTCATTCTGCAATTACGAAGTAGGAACATGCAACAGTGTTTAGCTAGAATTTTACAAGGCTGTTTTTCTGTGTGTGTTCTAATCATTTTTAGGGTCACTATCTTTTTTTTTTCTGTTAAGTAGTATGAGTTTTACATCTAGTTATATGAAATTTTTCCTTCTAAAGTATCTTTTTCTGATGTTTTATATTCATGAATATATCTTAAGCAATAATACATTCATATGGTTCAAAATACACAAGGTCTATACAAAGGGAGATAACACTAAGGCAAAATTATTAATAAGCCTCCCAAGCTTCTGGAAACAGATTCATCGCTTTCATTGCCATCACAATATGGTGAGATCACAGAGAGGGGCCACTAGCTGGCCTGAACTGGTTGCCCAGGTCCAAAGTGCTCATAGGTACGGTGGCTCATGCCTCTAATCCCAGCACTTTGGGAGGCTGAAGTGGGAGGATTGCTTGAGCCCAGGAGTTCAAGACCAGCCCGGGCAACATATCGAGAAACCATCTCTACAAAAAGCTTTTCTAAATTAGCTGGCCTGGTGGTGCATGCCTGTAGTACCACCTACTTAGAGGCTGAATCAGGAAGATCATTTGAGCCCAGGAGTTCAAGGTTACAGTAAGCTCTCCAGCCTGTGTGACAGGGCAAGACTCTATCTCAAAAATAAATAAATAAAAATTTGAAAAATAGCCGTCAATTGTCAGTGCCCACACAAGATGCTAGTGGATCCAGAACCGTAAACACTAACGAGCCATGACCCAGTGAAAAGATGCCCGCGCCTTGGGCAGGAGTTATCAGATGGTGCTCACTTAGCTCCCCAGCCACAGATTTTCATCTTATTTTGGAGTCACGGTGCAAAGCATGTAGCTCAGGACGGCAGTCCCAGGTTTCCTGTTCCTGCCTTTACCTCAAAGCTAAGAGCTGTCACTAGGCAAGCTGATTGTTCTCTCTGGGCCTCAGGAGCCTAATCTCTAAAAGCAGACCTACCACCTGCCTCACTGACCACGCCCCACGGGCTGCTGCAGAAAGGGTGTGCACAGCGACACCCAGACTCCTGGGCTGAGCTCGGCCCCTGCTTCAGACAGCACCCCCACCACCACACACCCGAAGACCATCAGGGCACAAGCCCATGCAAACTACCACTGGTGATGGATGGTACAACTGAGAGCCTATGAAACAAACCAGCAAGCTCACAGAATGTCAGAACTTGGGCCCAAATGACCCCTGGACACCAAAGTCCTCTATTTTTAATCCCTAAGAAGAAATTAAAACCAAAAAAGAGTGATTTGGAAAGATTTTTGACAAAACTAGGTCAACCAGGTCTCAAGACTCTAAGAAATGAAAAATAATTCTTTTTGAATATTCAATTATCATCGCAAAATAATTTTTAAAGAAACTTTTTATTCTTGAATAATTTTAGATTTATAGAAAAGTTCTGGCCAGGTAAGGTGGCTCACACCTGTCAACCTAGCACGCTGGGAGACTGAGGCAGGAGGCTCGCTTGAACTCAAAAGTTCAAGACCAGCTCAAAAAAACAGAAAAATTTAGCTGGGCGTGGTGGAGCGAGCCTGTACTCCCAGCTACTCTGGAGGCTGAGGCAGGAGGATCACTTGAGCCCAAGAGTCTGAGGTCGCAGTGAGCTATGACGACACCACTGCACTCTAGCCGGGGCGATATGGCGAGACTCGTTCTCAAAAAAAGAAAAGTTCCCACACACCCTTTATCCAGCGCCTCCTACTGTTAACGTCCTGCACTACCACAACTAAGAACCCAACGTTGCTAATTTCATTTCTGTTAACTGAATTCCACTAGCTGTTCCACTGATGTCCTTCTGTTCCAGAATCCAATCCAGGATACTACACTGCAGTTGGTATTACGCTAAGGTTAACAAAATAAAAAAGTAATTAAAAGCATTGACTAATGCTAGAATTTAAAGAATGTGATTGTTTGTTATAAATTTTACTTGGCCTTTCTTTTTACTGATGCTGAGTGATCATTTACTCAGCATAATTCTTTTCAGACTACAGAATAGAAATAATGGGAAAAATATTTTAAGCAAATAGCAATATATACTAAAGTTGATGTTAAAACTACAGATATCTGGACGGAGTGGGGAGAAGGGGATAGATAAATCCACACCTGGCGGACGCTTGTCGGGCAGTGCAAAGGCAATTTACGTAACCAAAGCATTTGTACCCCCATAATACACTGAAATAAAAAGAAATAAAAAAAAACTTTAAAAAGTAAATAAATAAAACTATAGATATCTATTCCTAAAAGTGATTTTTTAAACATTTACTCAAGAAAATACAACTTACTTAAAACTGAGATGCTTCCTTACCAGTGTAATGAAATAGAAGCTTGTTATAATACGGAAAGTACAATGAATATCACTCTCAATATTAGTTATTTAATAAAGATAGTTTCAAATCAACACACTTTCGAAGCTAACCATGTAACAAACACATGGAAGAGAGAAGAGAATTAATCCAAGTAGCTTCTGAACCCAATACTCTTGAGTATATACCATCAATCTGAAGACAAGCTATTGTAGTTGCATAGGCGTAGCACTTCTGAAGCTAGTCTGTGTGTACTGTAGGATTAGGCAAATGAATGAATCTAGTGACAGTGACTGGGAGTGTTGCAGAAAAAGGGAGACGCAAACGTGGAACAGGGAAAGCAAGTGAGACCCTGTGATGCTGAGTTGGAACAGAAAAAAAAAAACAAAAAAAAACTCAAAATGAGGCTGGGTAGTGGCTCACACCTGTAATCCCAGCACTTTGGTAGGCTGAGGTGGTAGGATCACCTGAGGCCAGGAGTTCGAGACCACCCTGGGCAACATGGCAGGACCCTGTCTCTACAGAAAATAAAAAAAAAATTAGCCGGCCATGTCTGGTGCATGCCTGCAGTCCCAGCTGCTCAGGAGACCAAGTTGGGAGGATCACTTGAGACCCTGGAAGTTCAAGGTTGCAGTGAGCTACAATTGTGCCACTGCACTCCAGCTTGGGCAACAGAGTGAAACCCTGTCTCTAAAAAGAATAAAAATTTCTTGAAAATTAAAAAACAAAAGAGAATGAACTTACCCAGGCACAGATGCACACACACACACAGACGCAAGCATGCACGCACATGCAGGCACCCACCCTCCGCACCCCCCTGGCTAGACTGAAAGGACCTAGTGGCAGCACATCCTAATAGCCAGCAATGAATACACCTGCCACCAAGATCTTGGTTTCCATACACCATTTCCCACTAAAAGGAACCAGCGCTCTGTGGAAAAATGCCCCATTCCAGGATAGGGCAGGAAAGGTACCAGATAGACCTGGTAATAAGGAACGTTCAAAGGACACATGTTCCCATCCTGAGGGGCCAGTTGAAGGGGTTTCCACTTGCCAAATTAATCATAATAAAAGCATTAAAATGAACAAAGACAGTAACAGGTTAGGTAATTAAAGATGAAATGTCTGATTTCAAATCAAAAGTGTAGTTTAGTATATCTCAAGCAAGAAGCAGTACAGTTAATCAAAGTATGCACCCAAACTATTGACACAGTTTTGCCTTCTTAATGGTAGCTTCTTTATGCCAACACCAAAGAAGCCTGAAGAGTGAAAGGCATTTCTCATGGCTTGTTGAAAACAGTATTTTTCCTTGCAAGAAGTGGTCCAAGGCCTGGAAGAAGCGGGAGTCAGTTGGGGCAAGGTCTGGGGAATACGGTGGATGACAAGAGTCTTTCCAAGTCCAGTCTCTGTAGTTTGAGCAGCGTTGTCTGTGTGACATGCGGTGGAGCATTGTCTTGGGAGAAGATTGGCCTGTGTCTGTTAACCGATCTTGGCTGCTTAATTACAAGCATCCTCATCATTTCGTCCGGTTGGCTGCGGTAGACATCTGCTGTAATGGATTAACCAGGTTTCATGAAGCTGTACTGGATAATACCAGCACTGGACCAAACAGACACCATGAGCTTTTTTGAATGAATATTTGGTTTCGGACTGTGTTTCTGCACTTCATTTCTATTCAAACATTGTGCCGAATGCTTGCGATTGTCAAAAAGAATCCATTTTTCATCACATGTAACAATATGGTGTAGAAATAGTTCGCCTTTATGATGTGACAGCAAAGAAAGGCAAGCTTCAAGACAATTTCTCCTCCGATGCTCATTTAATTCATGCAGAACCCATCTATCCAGCTTCTTTACCTTGCCCATTTGTTTCAGATGGTCCCATATTGTTGGAATAGTAACATCAAACCTTGCTGCTAATGCACGTGTAGACTGATATGGATTCGCTTCCGCTACAGCTTTCAGCTCATCATTATCCACCTTGGTCTCAGGTCACCCGTGTGCCTCATTTTCAAGATTAAAATCACCAGAATGGAACTTCGCAAACCACTGGCATTCATTAGCCACATCTTTCCCAAACACTTCATTGATATTTCGTGCTGTCTGTGCTGCATTGGTTCAGTGACAGAACTCATATTTGAAAATAATATGAATTTTTGACTTATCTATGGTTTCACAAAAATTGCTCTAAAAAAAAAATTTTAAAGATAAACAAGCCAAAAAGTGCATTTGAAAGACTGAGGATGTACCTTCACAATAAAAATAAAACAAGAAATGTCAAAGTGAAATGTCAGAGATATCGACTGTCAAACTTATTACTTAAGGAAAACGGACATTCCATATTTAATAACCTAATAAAACACTGAATTAAAAAAAGAAGATTCCATGAGTTTCTACTGATGCTGAAAAAAAATGAAAAGGGAGAAAAAGCTCTATTTTATAGAATACCAATAAAAAGAAAGAATGAGAGAAAATCACCATTTAGCAACCATCACAGCAGTAACTGATTCAGGCAAGAATTATCTAGTAGTAGATGTTTAAAACCACTGGGCGAAGCTCTTTCTCTCCCCACAGAGTACCTGGCCAATCACAAAGGCAGAAAAGCACCTATACAGTAAAGAAATCCAGCAGACACCGCCTGACCAAATGGTCGAAGTTAATGTCACCATTACTGGGACAAGCCGACGGCAGGTGTCTCCTGACAGGATGCACTGAGGACTCTACTGCTCCTTCCAAAAAGGCATCGGCTGAATCTTATCACAAGAGAACAATCTGCTAAACCCAAAATGAAGAATATTCTATGAAAGGACTGGCCTGACTCTTTTAAAAAGTTCATGCCATGAAAGACAAAGAAAGCTAGGGAGCTGTTCCAGATTTTAAAAGATTAAACACATGTCACAATTAAATGCAACACATGATCCCAGCTGGAGTTTGATCTGGGGAAAAAAATGTTGTAAATGGGACAACTACCAAATGAGGATATGGATATTATTACATATATTAAAATAGTATTAAACTTCCTAAATTTAGGAGAATGGCCTTATTCTTAGGAAATATAAATTGAATGATACTTAGAAACAAAGGATCATAATGTCTGCAACTTAGTTTCAACTAGTTCTGCAAAAAATAGTGTGTTGTGCATATAAAGAGAGAGAGAGAAAGTACAAGTGCAAAGGTATCCTGGGTCAAATGTTAACAATTGGTGAACTTGGGTGAATGGTATGCAGGGGAAGTTCATGGTACTATTCTTACAACTGTTCTGTCCTGTCGGTTTGAAACGTTTCCAAAGTAGAAAGATTTTTTTAAAAAGAATGAAGTAAAGTTATATATACTGATCTACAAAGATATCCAAAATATGCTGTTAAATGAAATATTTTTTAATTTGTATAAAGAGAATAATTTCATTTATGTAAAATATTCTATGTACAAATGTTTATAAATGTGGAAAAAAAATTTCCCCAGTCGGGCTGTCTGTGCACCCCACAGGTCCCCACGCTGGGCTGCGCCGGCATCCTTCCCGTGGACAGGGCGGAGGGAGGCATCCTTCCCGTGGACAGGGCGGAGGGAGGCATCCTTCCCGTGGACAGGGCGGAGGGAGGCATCCTTCCCGTGGACAGGGCGGAGGGAGGGATCCTTCCCGTGGACAGGGCGGAGGGAGGCATCCTTCCCGTGGACAGGGCGGAGGGAGGCATCCTTCCCGTGGACAGGGCGGAGGGAGGGATCCTTCCCGTGGACAGGGCGGAGGGAGGCATCCTTCCCGTGGACAGGGCGGAGGGAGGGATCCTTCCCGTGGACAGGGCGGAGGGAGGCATCCTTCCCGTGGACAGGGCGGAGGGAGGCATCCTTCCCGTGGACAGGGCGGAGGGAGGGATCCTTCCCGTGGACAGGGCGGAGGGAGGCATCCTTCCCGTGGACAGGGCGGAGGGAGGCATCCTTCCCGTGGACAGGGCGGAGGGAGGCATCCTTCCCGTGGACAGGGCGGAGGGAGGCATCCTTCCCGTGGACAGGGCGGAGGGAGGGATCCTTCCCGTGGACAGGGCGGAGGGAGGCATCCTTCCCGTGGACAGGGCGGAGGGAGGCATCCTTCCCGTGGATAGGGCGGAGGGAGGCATCCTTCCCGTGGATAGGGCGGAGGGAGGGATCCTTCCCGTGGATAGGGCGGAGGGAGGGATCCTTCCCGTGGATAGGGCGGAGGGAGGGATCCTTCCCGTGGATAGGGCGGAGGGAGGCATCCTTCCCGTGGATAGGGCGGAGGGAGGGGTCCTTCCCGTGGATAGGGCGGAGGGAGGGATCCTAGAGCTTCTCCCACTGCCAGAAGTGGCCAAGGAACTACTGAGAGCTGCAGCAAAGGCCTGCCGTGGCCCCAAATGAGCCTCCAGCCCTTTCAAGTCCTCTTAATCTATCTTCTAAGACCACAAACAAGGGTCTGTAGCTAAACTAACCTATCTATGGACCCTAAGAGGCAGTCGATGGACCAGGCAGGAGACCTGGTTCCAATGGAAGCGTGTGGCCCAGTCCTAGCACCTCTAGTTTCCTGCTTACCAGCCCTGTGCCGACCTTCTGGGACACTCTCTGCTATGACTCCTGCCCCTTGTCCACTGCCCTGGCCAGCCCCAGGCTCTCCACAGCCATGAACTCCTAAAGAAGGTTTCCTAGAGAATGAGACTTCAGAGGCAGGGGGAGAGCAGGGTCTACCTGAGGACATTCTCAGTCCAGCATACCCGCCAGGGATCGGCCCTCAGCTCTCAGCTCCCGTCCAACAGCTGAACTGGAAGACATGCAATGCACCAAGCTGACCAAACTGACGGCTGGCTGCCAGAGAGCAGCTGGAAGTCAGCCTACGGGAGGGACCTGAAGGGGCCAGGGGCACTGACTTAGGACGGCAACCAGCCCAGGGAGACTGAAGCAACGGCTCTGCCAAGCAGAGCAGGGAGAGAAGGCCAAGAAGCGAGCATGTGCAGCCCGTGCACCCAGCCAGCTCTCAACCGAGACCTGCACTGTGCGATGACCTGGGACAGTCTGGCCACATCCTGCCACAGGGAGCAGTCCAGTTCTCAAGCCTATGTGCCATGCAAGTCCATCAGAGGAACAGCCCCCCAATGGCTTCCTGGGGCCCCTCACTCTGAGAGCCCCTCAACTCCCCCACCCCAGGCTGGGTGACTGGTGAACTTCAGTGCAGACCTATGTTGATGAGAAGCCTCACCTACTCTCACCTCGCAGCCCAGCTCACATCGCAGGAGCCAGCTCCTCCTGGGTGAGGCCCAGGCCAGCTGGCTCTGCAGCACGCCCCCACCCCAGCCCCCTCATCCTCCAAAGGCGTTCTTGCAAGATGGCCACAAGGCCCTCATCCTCCTCGCCACCCCCATCAGGAGCAGCTGCAGGGCCTGCTGGCTAAGGGAGCTGCTGCTCTTTATGTCAAAATATAAATAGCCATTTGTGCATTTGTTCAATAACTGATTTCTGAGTGCCCACTCTGTGCCTGACCAGGCCCAGGGGGCACAGCATGAATGTGACAAAGAGACAAGCGTATCAGTCTGAACAATCCTGGCCCTGTCCAAAGCACCATGGCTGTCTGGGGGGCCCTCTGCAAACACACATGCTCCCTCTGGTCCCACGGGAACAGCTGAGACGCCAAGCGCTCACCACGCAGCAGACACTCTGCAGAACCACTGCGCTCTGCCGCCTCCTGGAGGGAGCCCTCTCTGGACACACCACCTCGCCACACACACTCCTGCGGACAGATTCAGGGAGTTCCCTGGACTCCTTGATGCCCCTCTGTGGATAACACTAACAGTTGGCTTGATGAAGCATTTGCTTATATCAGACACTTTTTAGAACTTTGTACTTACCCATTTTTATCCTCACGACAACTCCGTGAAGTTCTATTATGATGCCCATGTGCCAGATGAGGAAATGGAGGCACAGAGAAGTCACAGAGTGAGCACTGGAGCAGACTGGACCCCAGACAGTGTGGCTCTAGGGTCCACGCTCTTAAGCCACCACCCTCAGCTGTCTGCCCCAACACGGATGAGCAGCGTCAGTCTAACCCCAGCCAGTCCTTTCACAGTCAGCTCGCTGGAGGCAAAGCCAGACCAGCGCGTTCCTGCCTCCCAAGCTGAGGCCC
The DNA here is from genome assembly GCF_041146395.1 of Eulemur rufifrons. Taxonomy (NCBI): domain Eukaryota; kingdom Metazoa; phylum Chordata; class Mammalia; order Primates; family Lemuridae; genus Eulemur; species Eulemur rufifrons. The sequence goes on from NC_091003.1 coordinate 25,320,600, forward strand.
AGAACAGTGAGGTCCACAGCCCGCTGCACGCCAACCCCCTGCCAGCCGCCCTGCCGAGGCCCACCATGTCCACACTGACAGGACACACAGCCCCACTTGGACAAGATGGACTGGTTTTCACCAAACCTCTCAAGGCAACTGGTAAATCACACCAGAAATAAAAATACAGCCATCATGTAATAATCATACCCCAAGCCCACACGTCACTCTGTTCAGAGCACTGCTGATGCCCAACTGGTCTCTTAGGATCACCAACCTGCTCTGCAGCCTGGCAGGGAAAGAGGACGGTCACCAAATCCTCAGCCTCCAAAGATAAAAGCACATGTGATGAGGAACAGTCTAGCAGCACCCCAAGGAGAAGACATTTAATCAGTATGGGCTTTCTGCTACCTCCAAGATAGTGTCATTAACTTATTCCACTTAGAGCCAAGAAATTACAAAATGCAAATCAGGTCCTTCCCGATGTCACGGACCAAGGGAGGCCAAGGAACTTCCTGCCAGTCAAAGGCTCAGGTCCAGCAGGATAGGGCCAACAACTAGGTCACCTGCCATCACTACTGAGAGGACACACCCACTACCAGCTCACCTCTCACCAATGCTGAGAGGACACACACACAGCTAAGAGGACAAGGGCACAACCAGATCACCTGCCACCACTGCTAAGAGGGCATAATGTCAGTACTTCGGAAGCACCTGGGGGGCAGGAGTGAGGACAGTGCCTGTGAGCTGGGCCCGGGAGGCCTACCGGCAGCACAAATGTTCAATAGCAGCACACTATTCATTCCCGAGACCAGAACCACCAACCCAAATTACAACCCTGACATGCAGTGACACCAACTCGCCTCCACCTGGGCCAACCTGAGCTTTAACCACAGGGCTTCTTGTGCCTTCAAGACCTTCACAGTGACACAGGGCTTTTGCACGTAGCTGATGTTAGTGGGGACAATGGGCGGGGCTAGAGAGGAGCCACCTCCTTCCCTCTGCAATGGCTGATGTGTTCAAGGGTAAAGGGCTATGATGTATGCAACTTACTCTCAAGTAGTTCAGGAAAAAAAACACTGAATGTGAGTACATATCCATGCGCATACACAGGTGCGTACACACGGGGCAGGGGCGGTGGGTGAGGCATATAAGGCAATATGCCAGCAGTGGGAAGTCTGAGTAAAGGATATACAGGCTCTGTCCCTCAGATGCAAGTATTCAGATGGAAAAAGCTTCCATACCCCCACCTAGAGGAGCCCTGGGGTCCACAATTGGGGTTAAGAAAACTGTTCAAAGCATAATGTGAAGTTCTCCTGTGGCCAGGGTTAGACACACACAGGTAGAGTGGACAGGGCCCCAGCCAAGGGTGCATCATGGGGAGACAGGCCAGACTTCTAAGACTCGAATCTCATCTCAGCCACTTAGCTTTATGATCGCTGTGTATTTGTTTCTCACTCTGTAAAATGGGGCTAATAACAGCATCTACCAGGGACCTCCTGGGAGTTAATACATATGTTGGTGGTGCTTACAACAGCGCCTGACATGTCATCCTCAATCAACCAAGATCAAACATGCATTTAAAAAGAAACTTTGGTCAAAGGTCAAGTCCAGCACACACGTGCTGCCCCCACTCAGTGAAAGGCCTCACAGCCTTCCCTGCGCTACTAGAGAGGAGCCCAAACTGGCTTGTCCTCAGGGACCCTACCGAGCAGAAGTCAGAAGTCACCCTCCCTGCCTGCCTCATGCCCTGCTCACACCCAAACACGGTTTTAAAGCCAAGATCTCCACAGAAAGAACACCGACTAAGACCAGAGAAGCCCCTTTTCCTCATGGGCACCAGCCAGACAGAGCCATGCCTGGCACTCTCAGGAAGGACACAGGGTGGACATATGAAGAGGCACAAAGGAACATACTGGCAACACCCACCTTCACTACCCAACCAAAGCCACAGAGCCAGCCGCAGCCCCCCAGGTTTGTAGGGCAACTCAAGACCCCATCGGGGCAGCTGCAAAGTTCTCATGTGGAGAGTCATGTAATCAAAAGGATAACTTTGCTTCCTCCACCAAACCCAAACCAAACTCAAGACCTCACCGTGAGATCCCCTGTGAAGCCCTCCCCGACCTCAAAGGTGCAAACAGATGGCCACCTCCTCCACCAGCCTCTGGGCTCCCACACTAAGTAGTACTGAAAACACAGGAGCATAACGATTGAGCTGCACCTGGCGTCTTCTTCCACATCCGACACTTCTAAAGGAAGAGGGGGTTTGTTCTATTCATTTTAACACCCCTCGTGATGGGCAGGCAGTGAGCACTCACAGGCACTTTCTCCACTGCTGCTGGCCAGCTGGCAGAATATGCGAACAGACTGGCAAGGGAAAAGGAGTAGGGGACATCAGTCACCTCTACTATCCAGCCCAGAGATGCTGGACCTGGAACCAGAAGTGCTCCAAAGAAAACAAGCACAATATATGGCTTCACGTCTAAGCCCAGTGACCTCATCTGCAAAACTGGGACCCAGGAACCAGACCAGGATGACCTTTTACCTCTCTACAGGTGGACACGTTTTCTAAAGAATGTAATCACAAGAACCCACAAACCCAACGCTCTCTGACCTCCAAGACCCTATAGAGTACCCTCCTCCACAGGTGGCCCTTTTCCTGGTTTCTTTTCCTACCAAGGCCACCACCCCACAACAGTCACCCTGCTGCCAGAGAGCAGCCAAAAGTAGTGAGCAACCAGCTGTACTTGGGGAGCCCAGAGACGCATCACTAAGTCTGTCCAGGTTGAGCATGGGCCCGGGGCCTTGGCCACCAGGCAGACTCTGGGGAGGAGGCAGACATTCCACGCAGGTGAAAAAGGCACAGGTTTGAGGGGTGCAGTGTGTCTGGGTTCCTGGGGGCCTGGCTAGGGCACGGGGAAGGATGCACGCGCAGTGCTCCCACACGCAGGCTTGACAGTGCTCACAGGAGATGGCCTGGGCACTCCTGCCTTCATGGCACCCTTCCTCCATCAAGAAATACTTTCTTTGTGTTGGCACAAAGGTGACTGTATTTATACATATATATTAAAATATTTTTCTTGAAATTTCCTTAAAAGTTCACTTTTTTCTTTCTTAAAAGAAATAAAACACTTTCGCGGGGCCCCTAAAAGTAACCAGGGCCTGGGATTTCCACGCCTTATGTATAAATTGGCCCGGCACTGGGGGGCTTCTTTGATTTTCTTGATACAGCTCAGGGGAAGAGAGGTGTACCCGAAATAGGTAAAGGGGCTTTTCGTCGCCATGGTTCTTATTTGCACCACAGACATAAACACACAAGCTCCAAGAGGAGTTCCAAAAGCATTTAATCCTTCTTCACGTATCCGCAGCGCTCCTAAGCACCTGGCAAAGCAGCGGGATCTCCGGCCCCGGATCCCCCGCACACGACGATATGCATCCTCTAGGCTGGGGACCTCTCCAACGCAAGGCCGCATTGAATGCCACAAAGCCACGGCCACCGCCGTCCAGCCGAACTGCTTCCAGGGCCGAAAGGCTGGCATGAGGCCACTGCTGGGAGGACGCCTGTGAAACCAGGTGCCTCCGCGAGCTGCTCCCGGCCGTTAGCCCTGCAGTCCGACCCCGACAACGCCCGGGCCAAAGCACGCAGCGCTGCGCGGACGCGGGCCCGGGCAGCGACCGCGACCACAGGGCCACACGGCTTCCAAGGCACTCCGAGCCCACGTAAGTCCGGTCCGCGCCGGCGGGGGCCGCCGGCCGCCCGCGAGCCGTCTCAGGCGCGCACCCGCGGAGGTCCCGCAAGTCAAAGAGGTCGCGGGGCGACCTCCGCCCCGCTCGCCGCCCCGGCCCGCCCCCGGCCGCGCCCCCGCCCCGGCCCGCCCGCGCCGCCCCCACCGCGCCGCGCACCTGGCCGCAGCGGCTCGGTGACGGTGAGCACGAGCAGGAAGAGCAGCAGGAAGGCACCGCTGTCTGCCTTGGGCACCATTTATCCTCCGTTCATCGTCCCCGGGGCGGCCGCGTGACCCCGCGGGGAGGCCGGACCGGGCCGGGCTGAGGGTCGGGGGGCCGGGCCGGGCTGAGGGTCAAGGGGACCGGGCCGGGCTGGCCGCGGAGAGGCGGTGGGCGACGGCTCCGGCCGGGCCGCGGCAGGACTGGACCGCAGTGAGGCTGGGCTGCGGGCTCGCGCGCACGCTCGGCGGCAGGCTCCGGCTCCGGCTCCGGCTCCGGCTCCGCTCCGGCTCCGCGCAAGATGGCGGCCGTCCTGCTCGGCTCCGCGCCGCCCCGCCTCCCACCCGCGGCTCCGGCGCGGACCAATGAGCGCCGAGGCGGGGGGCGGGGCTAGGGCGGCCGGGCCCGAAAGGGGCGCGGCCTGAGGGCGGGACGGCGGGGGACGGGGACCGAGGGGCGGGCCCAAGGAGGAAGGCGGGACTGTAAGGAGTGAGGCGTGCCATTGGCTAGGCAGAGAGGTGGGGCTCGGGGACGGAGCCTGAGCGGCATGGCCTCCACAGGGCCTGGCGGGTGGGTGGGGTGGGGGTTCCAGGGCGGGGGCGTGGCGGTGGGGGAGGGGCCATGGGGCGGGGCCACAACCACGGACACTGACAGGGGGGATGGGAGTGGGGGCGGCGCGCAGCGAGGCCGAGGGAGTAGGGAGCGAAGAGGAAGCCGACCCTGGGACCCGAAGGGTTTTCGCACCTGCAGGCCCGGTGCGGTCAGCGGCTCAAGAGTGCGCCCCAAAGTGGTCTTTCAAAGAGCGACCACTGGAGGAGGGAGGAGGCAAACTAGAAGGCCTGGATGTGCTGAGGATGGAGAAAGAGGGTCAACCTGCAAGGGACAGCCAGGTGTGGCTCCCCTCACCCCACATACACACAACTGAAAGTGTTTCAAATGCATGAGGAAATGGCCTAAAGGCGTGTCACCCAAGAGAGCTGGCAGGAAAGGCCAGATCCTAGCGACACTGTGGAGCACAGCTGGCCTCCCACCCCTCACCCCCCCAACCCCCCCAACCCCGTCCCAGGAAGGACCTGCCTGCACAGTGGGGAGGCGGCGGAAGGCCACATCTGCAGGGAGCAGAGATGAGGCTAAGTGGCCCTGGGACCAATGCTTCAAGTACCCACCTGGCACCTGTCATCACAACAGGGTGCTGTGGGAGGGGAGACAGAGCGTCCTCAGCGGTGGGGAGAAGCAGGCTGTCCAGAGGAAGGACCATCAGCAGCACACACGGGCCTGGTGGTGGGCGGTCAGAGCTGGGGAAGAAGGTGAAGTCTGGGAGCAGAGAAACGGGGAGGGCCAGGGCTCATGGGACCTCCAGCCCCACCGACCCACTCCTGAGCAGGACAGCCTCCCTCCTGAGAGTCCAGGACCCCAGCCTGTGATGCCTGGGTCGTGTGAGGGAGGGGCGCTTACTCCCTCAAGGTGGATAAGGCCAAAGTGAAACCCAAGGATACGCCAGGCCTGTGACTCCTGCCGCCCCAGGGTGTGGCCAGGAGCAAGTGTTGGACCAAGAGCCTGTCGCAGCAGAGCAGCGCCACTGCCCATAGAAACTGGTCACTGTCCAGTGCTGCCCTTGCCACTTGTCCTGTCCTCACGGAGCATTCCCAGGAGCAGCTGCCAGTGCTCAGAGGGCCATCCGGGCCCAGCCCTCTGCCCTCCGGCCCCAGATCTGCCTTGGGAACCCAGCCAGAGCCATGAGGGAACTCACAGCAAGAGCAGAATTCCTGCGGGTGGTGCCCCCACAGAGCCACTATAAGGTAAGCAGGCCAGCCAAAGTTCAGACGAGGAAAGAAGTACAGGGAGGTGAACAGTCCAGCCAAACCACACACGGAGAGGGCAGAGTCCAGGCTCCCCAAACCACAGCGACTGCCGGGCCAGGAGTCTTTACCCTCCCAACGCACCTCCACCCTTGCTGGCCCTCCTCTGCACCCCTGCAGGCTGCCTCTGCGCACGGTGTCAGGGGCTGCAAGAAGGGAAAAGAGGTTAGGGATGTCCCCTCACTCCCTGCCAGCCCCCGGGGTCATTGTGGCCTGGCTTTCCCTCCACCAAAAGTCACAGCCTTTCTCAAGGTTCCAGTGACTATCACCTCCCTCTTCCGTGTGGGTCAGGGCTCTGTTACTTGCGGTACCTGCACTACCTTCGGGGTTCCCTGCACTCTGTGTTAATCCTGCCTTTATTAAACCCTTCTCAAATTATCCTAAATTGAGTGTGTCTTCTGTTTCCTGCTGGGACCACCGCCCTGGATTTCCTGAAATGCCCTGGTTTGTAAGAATTACCAACATATCCCCCACAGCCCCCTCCTACCTCAGGTCCCAGCCAAGCGCAAGGCCACTCTCCGTTGTCCTTAGTCTGCTCTAGCCCACCGGCCAGCCTTCCAGGGTTCCGAGTCCAAGCGGCTTAGGCCAGAGCCTCATTCCCCCAGGGCACTCCTCCTTTGTGACTTCACCCACTGAAGTCACCTGGGAGACAATGCTGAACGTTCCACCCCAGAGTCTTGGCCTCTAGGAGGCAGGGACAGCAGGCCCGGCCAGCCCAGAGGACACTCTGTCCACAGTGTCAATGAGGACGCCGCTGGCCCATGTCCCGCAGGGATGTAGAGGGCAGCCTCAGAGGCACTGGGCGCTCCCGGCACCATGGATGACGCTGCCGTCCTCAAGCGACGAGGCTACATCATGGGGATAAATTTGGGAGAGGGCTCATACGCAAAAGTCAAATCTGCCTACTCTGAGCGCCTGAAGTTCAACGTAGCGGTCAAGATCATCGACCGCAAGAAAGCCCCCACGGACTTCTTGGAGAAATTCCTTCCCCGGGAAATTGAAATTCTGGCCATGCTAAACCACCGCTCCATCGTCAAGACCTACGAGATCTTCGAGACATCAGATGGCAAGGTCTACATCATCATGGAGCTTGGGGTCCAGGGCGACCTCCTCGAGTTCATCAAAACCCGGGGAGCCCTGCAAGAGGACGATGCTCGAAAGAAGTTCCACCAGCTCTCCTCGGCCATCAAGTACTGCCACGACCTGGACGTCGTCCACCGCGACCTCAAGTGTGAGAACCTTCTCCTCGACAAGGACTTCAACATCAAGCTGTCCGACTTTGGCTTTTCCAAGCGCTGCCTGCGGGACGACAGTGGCCGACTGGTATTAAGCAAGACCTTCTGCGGGTCGGCGGCGTACGCGGCCCCCGAGGTGCTGCAGGGCATCCCCTACCAGCCCAAGGTGTACGACATCTGGAGCCTGGGCGTGATCCTCTACATAATGGTCTGTGGCTCCATGCCCTACGACGACTCCAACATCAAGAAGATGCTGCGCATCCAGAAGGAGCACCGCGTCAACTTCCCACGTTCCAAGCACCTGACGGGCGAGTGCAAGGACCTCATCTACCGCATGCTCCAGCCCGACGTCAACCGGCGGCTGCACATCGACGAGATCCTCAGCCACTGCTGGGTGCAGCCCAAGGCACGGGGCCTGTCCTCTGCAGCCATCAACAAAGAGGGGGAGAGCTCCCGGGTCACAGAGTCCTCAGGGACCCCGGAGCCCGACTCTGACAAGAAGTCCGCCACCAAACTGGAGCCTCAGGAAGAGGCACAGCCCGAGGCACAACCCGAGACGTCACCCGAGGAGGAGGCAGTGCCCAAGCCTAGGTATTCGGAGACCCAGGGCTTGACCGCTGAGCAGTCGGCCAGGGAGATGGAGGAAGAGCCCCCCCAACAGCCTCCAGAGACACAGACCTAGTGAGCCTCTCGCGGCCCAGGGGGCCAGCAGGAATGAGGCAGAGCTCTCGGCTTCAAGCCTGAGCTCGAGAGAAGTCAAGGGATGAACGAGCCAGAGAAGGAAGACAGTCCCGGATGAGCCGCTATTTTCGTCAGTTTCTTCTCCTTCCCTTTGAACTTGGTAACCCATATGGCTAAAGATGCAATAAATCACTATATTAGTGCAGACCCCAAGGTGAATGTCTTTGCCCTGGTTTCCCACTTGGATTGCACTTCAATTCCTCGCTCACTTGGGAAAACGGATCCCGGAGTGCCCAGCCCAGACTGACCTCAGGCAGCTGCACTAGTTAGAGGTCCCCAGTTAGAGGCTGGGGCTGGGAGACCGCGGGGACCAAAGCCAAGAGCTGAGTGAGGAACCCACTGCCTCAAAGGGGACGCCCCCGAGGGCAATGCTGGGGTGGGGAGGGCGGGGGAGGACAGGACTGAGAAGGGCGCTGAGGTGGCTGCCACCGAGAAGGGCTGGGAGAGGTCTGTCTGCGGCTGGGGTGGAGGGTCTTGGCAGACCCACCCTCTCCAGCCCCACAAGGCTGCCAGTGGGGGGCAGGGAGAGAGGCTGCTGAGGGGAGACACATGGCATATCAGCCCCAGCCCCACCCCCAAGCTCCCCAACCTGCTCGGTAGCTCATTTTTTCTGCTGTGTCCACCACAGTTTCCCCCCAGGTCTAGCCAGCACCCAGTTTTCAACAGTGCCGAGTCACCCCGCCCTGTGGCCATTCCCCAGTCTGGGAGAAGTGGATGGCCTGGGTGTGCCCCCACCGTCCTCTGTGGCCTTGACCACATCCCATTCCCCTTGAGTCCCAGCCTGTCCCCAGGAGTGACCCCCATGCCACAGCTGAGAAGCTCACACTGGCAAGTGCGACAAGACAGGGGCCCTCACGAAGCATGCCGCCAGGCTGTCTCAGGCAGTCCTCACCTCACCACGTGGCCTTTCTCTTCACCTCATCCTGGACGGCCTTGTGTGGACCTGAGGGTTCCACACACACAAAGGACAAGCGCTTTCAGACTCAGCACTCCCTGGCCTGGTTCTCTCTCGGGTGACCCCAACGCCCAGTTCCCAGGGAGAAGTGGGGCCCAGTGAGGGCCGGGGCCTGCCCTCCTGGGAGCCCTCCCCACACCCAGCCTACCTGTCTGCCAGCTTCTCCCTCCCCACCGTCCCTCCCACCACCTCCCACAGTGGCCAGAGCACCGCCGTCTGGCTCCCACTGCCCATGGGAAGGACCCCAGGCCTGACCCCCTCCTGTGGCCTCATCCTTCCCTGCTGGCCTCCCAGAGCCAGCCCTCCCCACCGCACCCCCTCACGCACACGGGCCGTAATCATACTGGGGACTCACCCCTGCACACTCTGGCCATCTCTCCAGGCTCAGCGAGGGGCCGTAGCCTCCACTCAACTTGCTGGGGTTCCCTGTGGTGCTCAATAGTTCTCCTGTGTGCTCTGCAGCTGGCCTGTGTGTGCGTGCCCGGCGTCTGCGCACAGAGCAGGCCCTGAGTAGCACTGGCAGGGCCACCCTGTTTCTCCTGGTCAAGTGGGATCCCAGAGCATGAGGCTGGCTGGGGGGCCCTCCCATCCCCGTGGGCCCACAGTGGTCTCCCGGGCAGGGGTGGGAGCCTGGGCCGGGGGACGGGGACTGCAGGAGGAGCGCCTGCTGTGTGCTCTGCCGGTGGGGGGGGAGGGAGCAGAGTGGGTAACCTGTCTTGAGTCGCTGTCCAGAGCAGCAGGCCCAGGTGGCCTCCTCCACAGGTGGCCTCATCATGCTGGGCAAATCCTGCGGTTGCTCAACCCACTGGGCTCAGCTCTGGCTCGGACCCCTTCAGTGACCCTCAGGCGTTAGGATCTCTCCGTAGCCTGCCCATGCTCCTGCCACGCTGCAACCCAGCAGGCCGTCACGTGCAGTAGGCACCCTCCTCCTCCTCTGCCTGGCTAGTTCCTCAGACACCTCGGCCTTCCCCGGCCTCCCCAAGTCCAATCCCCCGTTCTGTCCTCACAGTCCCATGAGCCCCTGCATCACAGCACAGCCACCATCATGCACACACCTGCTGGGCTCCAGGAAGGCGCAGGCTGTGTCTGGTGCATCAGCGCACCTCAGCACCTGGAGCAGACCCCCGTGCCGTGGGATGAATGGTGAGCAGGTGCCGCTTTATAGAGGAAAGTGCAGCTCACAGGGAGTGGATTTCCCAGGACATGCAGGTCCCAGCCCACAGGACCGCGGCACTGAGAGCAAGCCTGGACTCCACAGGTCCGACCCAACCCCCTCCCCTGAACACGCCAGGAGTCCCAGCCCCGCCGGCACACCCTGGATGAAGCCACCTGCTCCACACCCTGGCAGCTCTGCTTGCACAATGCTGACACCTGTCCCCCAGGAACCAGAGAGGCCATGCTGTCCTGGACCAGGACAGGGTGTGAGGAAGCAGAAAGCACAACAAAGGGAGAAGAGGTCAGCGGAGTCAGCCAAGAAAGCAGATGTGCAGAGACACCCCGGATAGAGCACCTGGGGGCACAAGAAAGGGGTGGGGTGGGGAGGGGTACCATGCTCCTGGGTCTGGGCCTGCTGGGACACAAAGGACAGTGCCCAAGGGAAAGGAATGCATCGAGCTAAAACTGTTAACCATGGATGCTGTAAAGAGCTCAGATGGGACTTGGGGAGGCTGTCGCCATGGGCCAGCCCTAAGCCTCTCGGCCAGGCACCCTGACTTTGGTTGCCTGCTCCTGCAATCTTCTCCAGAACCTTCCAGACACAGAGCGTGCCCTGTGTACTCCAGGGAAGATGTGTGCATCACACGTCCCGCCCCTCTTGTCAACCTGGGCAGCCTGCTGATCCTCTGTGCCTGGCTCCAACGTCACATGCTCTCTGAAACCTTCTATGACCACCCCCTCATCCACACAGATCTTCCCCCCACTCCCCCTGAACACGGAGCACACAGCTGCTTGTCCTGGCAGCTCCCTGTGGGGGACAACAAGTGAACATCAGGGCTTCCCAAGTCCCGAAGCAGACATGTATAGGACGCCGCCTTTTCCAAAGCAAAAATCCACACGGGCCCCGAAAAGGACGTTCATGCTGTTTCCAGATGCAAAAGGCAGAGTGAAGAGGCAAGGCACGTGCCATGCCAGGGTTCCAACAGGGCTGCTGCCTGCTCCTCACAGAGGTCCCATGTGCTGTGACTCGGGACTCCTCCCCACCCAGGCACTTGCTCTGATGGCCTGGGTGCTGCCCCTACCCGTCCCGGCACCAAGGCCTTGCCTCTCACTCGCCGGCTCACCAGACCCAGGCTCGCCCTTCACCACCTCCCTCTGCTCCCCGGAGGCTGCCCTGGCCCAGCCGCCTCTCACCTGCTCAAAGGCACCAGCCCCCCTCTCACCCCAAATCTGATTCTCTTCTCTGCCAGGGACCATCTTAAAACACAACTTGGATCCTATCTCCTCGTGTTCCATACCTTGCGATGGCTGCCCTGTCACAGAAAAAGCCGCAATGTTTTCCCCTTCCCTGCTGACTTGTACTCCTCGGCTATTCTCGGAACAGCCCCTCACCTCCCGGGCTCTCTCCTGCCTGAGTGCCTCACCTCGTCCTCCACCTGAGGGAAGCCCTGTCCCACCCCTGGGAACATGCACCTTCCTGTCCTGGACCCCAGGCACCCAGCCGGCATGCACTGCATCCCTGACCACGACCTGCCACTTACACGCATGCGCCTGTTCACTAGAGCAGCAGCGACTTACCTGCCCAGTTCTCTACCCCAAGGACCTGCCAGTTCCTGCTCCCGAACACTGAGCTGCTTTCGTCCACTTGCTTGACACCACTGCCAGCCTGGTCCAGGGCTGGCCCTCCCAGGCAGGCACGGCTGGTCCCCAGCACACGAGCCCTAGAGGGGCTTCTTTGCACACCCCAAAGAAGCTGCAGGAAACGGACCCAACACAGGGTCAGCCCCCAAGACCAGGGGAAGGAAACAGGCTTGGGGCTGGCACTTTGGCTGGACGTGGGCCACCTCCCCTTGGGCCTGACATGTGAGAGGGAAGCCACAGCCAGCAAGAGCAGGGAGGGTTACCACAGTCCCCGATGCCAGTTTCCTTCCAGTGGGCAGGGAGTGGGCACTCCTGCCAGGCCAGCCTGGCTTCCAGGGTTCCAGGGGCCCTGTTCCCCCCAGCCCAGTCCCCACTCCCAGCAGCCTGGCTTTATGACTTCACTCGCTGAAGTCACCCAGAGACAATGCTGAGCGTTCCACGCCCGCAAGTGCAGGCCCAGCCCCGCACACCCTGCCTGCAGTGTGAATGAGGACGATGCCTGCCGGCCCACGCTGGCGGGGGATGTAGAGGGCAGCGGCGCCGGCCGCTCCTGGCACCATGGACGATGCCACGGTCCTAAGGAAGAAGGGTTACATTGTGGGCATCAATCTTGGCAAAGGCTCCTACGCAAAAGTCAAATCTGCCTACTCTGAGCGCCTCAAGTTCAACGTGGCGGTCAAGATCATCGACCGCAAGAAAACGCCCACTGACTTTGTAGAGAGATTCCTTCCGCGGGAGATGGACATCCTGGCAACCGTCAACCACCGCTCGATCATCAAGACCTACGAGATCTTCGAGACGTCTGACGGGCGGATCTACATCGTCATGGAGCTTGGCGTCCAGGGCGACCTCCTCGAATTCATCAAGTGCCGGGGAGCCCTGCACGAGGACGTGGCGCGCAAGATGTTCCGCCAGCTCTCCTCGGCCGTCAAGTACTGCCACGACATGGACGTCGTCCACCGCGACCTCAAGTGTGAGAACCTTCTCCTCGACAAGGACTTCAACATCAAGCTGTCCGACTTCGGCTTCTCCAAGCGCTGCGTGCGGGACGGCAGCGGCCGCATCATCCTCAGCAAGACCTTCTGCGGGTCGGCGGCGTACGCAGCCCCCGAGGTGCTGCAGGGCATCCCCTACCAGCCCAAGGTGTACGACATCTGGAGCCTGGGCGTGATCCTCTACATAATGGTCTGTGGCTCCATGCCCTACGACGACTCCGACATCAAGAAGATGCTGCGCATCCAGAAGGAGCACCGCGTGGACTTCCCGCGCTCCAAGCACCTGACGGGCGAGTGCAAGGACCTCATCTACCGCATGCTCCAGCCCGACGTCAACCGGCGGCTGCACATCGACGAGATCCTCAGCCACTCGTGGCTGCAGCCCCCCAAGCCCAAAGCCATGTCTTCTGCCTCCTTCAAGAGGGAGGGGGAGGGCAAGTACCGGGCCGAGTACAAGCTGGACCCCCGGCCAGGCTCGAAGCCAGACCACCGGCCTGAGCACAAGCTGGGGGCCAAAACCCAGCACCGGCTGCTGGTGGTGCCGGAGAATGAGGACAGGATGGAGGACAGGCTGGCTGAGACCTCCAAGGCCAAAGACCATCACATCTCCGGAGCCGAGGTGGGGAAAGCGAGCACCCAGCCGTAACGAGGGCCGGGGGCAGAGGCGTGAGGTTTGCACCCCCGTAAACTAAGTAGGCAGGTAGGAGCTGAAGAAGGCACAGGGCAAGGAACAAGTAAAATTCGTCAATTAAACCACTATTTTGATTACGTTCTATTAGCTTTCTTCCACTTAGTAGCAGAGACATTACTTACTGACCACCGAATAAACCACAAAGTGTATACAAGCATCGAGAGTGCTCGGTGAGGAGTCTTTTTCTCTGGGACTCAGCCTACTGCCCTCCCTGCTGCGCGGGGGTCTCCAGCGTAGGGGTCCAGGGAGCGGCACTCAGGCACAGGCAGACTCACTCCTAGGCAGGAGAGGACCTCTGCCACGTCCGCCAGGCCCGAGGGGCCCCAGGGCCGGCCAGCTCCACGCCCTGCCCCCACGCAGCGCAGCCCTCTCTACCCTCATCCGCTCCCTCCGTTGGTGCCTGCTCAGTGGCCTCCTCTCCTATCCCCGGGGGCGTCTGCCCCCCCCCGCCCCTCCCGCCCCATCCCCCAGGGGCAACCCCAGCTGAGACCGTCCTCCTGCCACCCCCAACCTGCCCTGTGGCCCTGCAAGGCGCTCAGCAGCCCTGGCCAGTCTCTCCTGCCTCCTGTGTGGTCACACATCGCTCCCCACACACACCAGCCAAGCGCTCCAGGCGGCCACCCCTGGACAGCACCCCTCCCCGCTCCCTCACACCCCAGACCGCCCCCTCCCCACTTCCTGGGGGCTCCCTTCATAGCAAAGCTCACCCTTTCCTGTGGGGACAAGCACCAAGAGCCCCACCTTCCCCACCTCTGACAGTCCCAGCCTGGGGCCCAACCTCACCTGAGCCCCACCCCCGAGCCCCCAAGGGTGCCAGGGCATGCCTGGGCTTGCAGGAACTCACTGTGGAGGAGCACAGGTTAGCAGGCCCAGGTACGCGTCAGGCCCCGGACGGGCCTCCCGAGCACATCAGCACTTAGGCAGGGGGCAAGAGGACCACCTCGCGCAGGGCTGGTGCATTCAACGCAGGAAGGATTCTGATGTGAGCAAGGGCCAGATGTGCTCCCAAGCATCGCGAGGCCCCGGCACCCGGAAGGCACAATCTATGACCTCCACTCGAGGCCTGGAGCAACCAGCCTGCGAGCAGACCAAGGTTGTGGGCTGACAGGGAAGCGGATTCTGAGCCTAGCCAGCCACCAGCCTCCTGGGGGCGAGGCACCCACACCCACAGCCCGTGCTGAGCGGGTCTCCGAGGAGCCTGCCTATTTCTGTATGCTGCGGCCCGGGCCATGGTCACTCGTGGGCTCCTGCTGGTGGGATGACAACGAGGCTGTGCCTGCCGCAGCGGGGGGGGGGGGGGGGGGGGGGAAGGGGCGGGAAGATGCTCAGCCTTGCCCCGCCTGGGCTGGAAGCCAGGTGCTGGGACAAGGTCCTGCCCAGGCCCACCAGGAAGGTGCCCAGTGCCACGTCAGCCCCCACGCAGCCCTACAACTGGCCAACTATGCGAGGCAGGCCCGGCTGGGAGGCTGAGGACCTGGCCCCGGAGCCCCAGGAGGGCCAAGGGGCTCCACCCTCCCTCAGAGGAGCAGACAGTGCAGGGTGCGTGCGCTCAGCTCAGAAGGCAGGTTCCAGGTGCCACAGAAATACCGCCAGAGGCCCCAGCCCTCCCAGGGCTACCCCACCTGAAGCCTTCTCCCCTGGGGGCCCGCACGGAAGGCCTGAAGTCCTGAGACGCGACGCTGGCCTCAGGGCGACCCCGCAGCCTACGTGGGGAACTGGACGGAAAGGCTGCCCTGCCAGACAGTGCCAGGTGCCCTTTAATGACAGTTCGGGGGTCGGGGGGTTAAATAGAAAACAGTTTTGGCAAGGACCCAGGGTACGGGGTGGGCACGTGCCCCGTGCCAGCCTGGCTGCGGCACGGCACCTTTCCCCTGTGGTTCCTGCAATGGGCGACCACTTTTGGCCCGGGCCTGGGTCCCCAGAAGGCTAGAGTCCTCTGCTGGGTAGACAGCTGTCCTGCAGGCTCCACAAAGCGTCCACGGGCCCAGCCCGGGCCTGGCTCTAGAAGAAGTCCGAGGCTTTGCGCCGGGCGGGGAGCTGCAGCAGGTTGTCTGTGATGGAGGCCGGGTCCAGCGTGAGCGGGCTGCGCGCGGCAGAGACCGGGACGGGCGTGCTCGTGGGGGTCTGCAGCCCGCTGGCCGGGGTCTTGAGGTGGGTCGATCGTGCCGGGGACGGCGTGTAGCTGGCCCTCAGGGCCCGATCTGTGTACTTGCTGGCCGTCCTGCTCACAAGGCGCTGCAGGGCTGGAGACATGGCTGGGCTGAGGCCTTTGGGGGTGAGGCTGGGGTGGAGGGATGGGCGAGAGGCAGCGTTAGGTGGCCGGGTGCTGAGAGCAGCAGACCCTCCCCTTGGCCCTGGGAAAAGCCTGGGCAGACACGGGGTCACTCTGAGCTGAGGAGAACAGCACTGGATGGCACTGAGGCCAACCTTGAGGTGCTGCCCCTGGCTGTGGAGGCTGGGGTGGACCCTAGACCTCTGAGAGTTGGCGTCCTCACTCCTCTCCAAGGGGAATGATGACACTCTCGCCACAGGGCTGACAGGAGCTCACAGTGGGACCACAGACCTAAGCAGGCCTAAGGGTGCCTCTTAGGGATGGGCCCAGGAGGTGGAGGAAAGAGAAGCTGGAGGGGGACCCAGTGTCGCTGGTTCATGTCAGGCCACGCTATGGATCAGAGAAGCAGCAGACCTGCCCGGGACTCTGCCCTGCAGGCCATGTGTGTGCAATGCCAGGGACGGTGCCAAGCAGGAGTCGGGCAGAGACACTCTCCCCTCAGCCCAGGGCCAGGCCACCCCTCACCTGGCTAGGTTCTCCGTCACTCTCCGCAGGGCCTCCTGCTTCTTGGCCCGGTTCTTCGCAGCAGCCTCATTGGCCATCTTCAGCCCCAGCCGCTCCCTGCGGCCTGGCTCCAAGATCTACAAGGCAGCAGGTGTGTGGGTGGCCTGTGGCAGCCCTGCCACGAGCCAGGCAGTCCTTTACACAGAGTGCCACCGCTGTGGGCACCAGCCTCTCCTCGTGGCCTCCACAATCCACTGTCACTTCCTCCTAAGCCCTAGAAAGCCCCCCACCTCGCCAGCCCACCCCGCCTACCCAGGCCTGGCACTCCCCGCCTGTCCTCGAGCTCCTCCCAAAGGCAGGCCTGCCGAGTCACAGCCCCTGACATCCTTCAGGAAAAAAGAGCATCTTGGTGATTCCCCCGATTGCTAGAGTGAACACCTGTCTTTTTTCACCACCTGTATTTCTTTCAAGAACTTCCCACGCATATCTGTGGCCTAATTTTCTCTCAATGAGCTCTTCAGGGTTTTTTTGTTACTCACAGGAGCTTTACCTGTGTCAAGTAAATTAAGCTATGCCATGCAAATTTCTCTTCAGTTATTTGCTTTGCTTTTTTTTGACTTCCTGCCAAACTAGAAACTATTTGTTTTTTTTTTTTTTTTTTTTGGAGACAGAGTCTCGCTCTTTTGCCCTGGCTACTGTGCTGTGGCGTCAGCCCAGCTCACAACAACCTCAAACTCCTGGGCTCAAGTGATCCTCCTGTCTCAGCCTCCCGAGTAGCTGGGACTACAGGCATACGCCACCAATGCCCAGCTGATTTTTTCTATATATATTTTTAGTTGTCCAGATAATTTCTATTTTTTTTTTTTTTTTTTAGTAGAGACGGGGTCTTGCTCTTGCTCAGGCTGGTCTTGAACTCCTGACCTTGAGCGATCCTCCCGCCTCGGCCTCCCAGAGTGCTAGGATTACAAGTGTGAGCCACCGCACCTGGCCTAGAAGCTATTTTTCTTACCTCAAGTAATCTTCCCACCTCAGCCTCCCAGAGCACTAAGATTACAGGCAAAAGCCACTGTGCCTGGCCTGCTTTACCTTTATGACATTGTCTGCTGTACATAATTTTGTCATTTTTGTGGAGCTATAAATTTGTAATTTCTTCCTTACTTAAAATCAGACTAGGATGGGCACAGTGGCTCATGTCTATAATCCTAGCACTCTGGGAGGCTAAGGCAGGAGGATTGCTTGAGCCCAGGAGTTCCAGACCAGCCTGAGCAAGAGTGAGACCCCGTCTCTATGAAAAATACAAAAATTAGCCAGGTATGGTGGTGCGCACCTGTAGTTCCAGCCACTTGGGAGGCTGAGGCAGGAGGATTGTTTGAGCGTAGGAGTTTGAGGTTGCAGTCAGCTAGGCTGATGCCACTGCACTCTAGCCCGGGTGACAGAGTGAGACTCCGTCTCAGAAAAAAAAAAAGAAAGAAAATAAAAACAGACTAAATACTTGCCATTATTTTCTTCTAGTTGTTTTATGGTTATTCTTTTTGCCTGTAACCTTCTGCCTTCCTGGAATGTACTCTGCTATACACATTAAGGACCAAGCTTACTTTATTTCTAAATACTCTGCTTCTCAGCACAATTTGAGTCACGAACTTTCTCAGACCCTAAATTCTTTTATTTCTAAACGCCTCCCAGAGTGGTACCGCTGGTAGTTTGTAGAGGTAACGCACGTCTAGGCAGAACGTGGGCAGAAGTTTTGGGCACCTTGATTCTGAAACCTCGTCTGAGACTCAAGGATAACCAAGACAAACGGGAGAGCACAAAGAGGCGGCTCTGCTGTCAACTGGGAGCGCAGCACAAGGCCCCGATGCTTTGGCTGTGCCCCAGGCCTGGAACCCAGGCCAAAAGAAAAAGGGAAAAGTCCTGAAATAAACCGTAAGCCAGGTCAGAATTTAGGCTATGGAGACGAGACAGGGAGAAGGGACAGTGCCCTCCTCAGGTGTGTGAGAAAGCCTGTGGTTTGCTTTATGAAAGCTAAGTTATTTCTAGCTGTTGCAAATTTCTGCTGCTCCACGAGCACACTCTTTTCCACTGCAATTCCAACACCGATCTCGCCAGTGTTTAAAGGAACTGGCTGGACACGAGCTCCTGTCTGGCCACCTGCCCTGGCCTCCTGGTCATGCCACACACGCCACCTCTCCTGGCATTCTTTCTCAAAGCAGGTGACGCGCCCCACACCCCTGGTCTCTGCAAACACAAACCTCTGCCTTTTGGACCTCTCAGCATTCCAGAGTCAGCACAGGCAGGGCCCAGCTTCCCAACAGTGGGACATGCATGCTCCCAAGTTCTGGGGACCTCTCCTCCTTTCCAAACCACACCAGTGACTCAGTTTCCCCAAAAACTCCCTGCAGACAGAGCACCTCGTCATCTCAATACCTCTCCAGGGCCACACCACCCTGGGCCACCCAATTTCTTTATGCCATCTGCCACCCTGCTTCCCTTCGCTGCCTGGCACTTAGGGGCCACCTCGACGCACCCTTGCCTGGTCACATCTGACCTGGCCCGTGAAGAGTCCCCCTTGCCTGCTCCCAGGCCTTGAGTACCCCACTAGGACCACTCCTACAACACTGGGCTTAAGCCACCACACTCTGGTGCGTCCCTAATTGCGTTCTGTAACCAGAGGCCTTTGTCTGCAAGCACACAGCCACATCCCACACTCAGGGCTCCTGGCCTCTCTGTGACATCTCACCCCATCTACGAACAGCCTCCGCCTTCAGGCTCTAGGGGGGCCCAGGCTACTGCCTGCCTTGGTGCCTCAGCCCCCGCCCCCAAATCTGTCCATGGCACCCCCATCCAGCCATGTCTGTCTTCAGCACCCCAGCATCCAGAAGTGCCAGCGCTCTGCCCTGTCAGCTGGGGTCCCATCCGTAGCACTCAGTCCCGAGCCACGGGCACTCAGGGCCCAGTGGGCACCCACCCTGAGTCCCACCCTGCCTCTCCTCACCACAACTGACCTTGAAGGCTGGGCCCGGCGTCCTGTCCACGTAGGGGGTTTCTGATCCTTCCACTCGCAAGGGTGTGTTCTCAACCTCCCCCCAGGTCATCAGTGGGGACTCACTCACACCTGCAGACGGAGAGCCCACAGCCACCTCAGGCCAGAGCACCGGGACCCTGCCAGGCCCTCCCGCCAGCCACAGCCGGTTCACCCCATGTGCGTCCCAGCTAACAGCAAGGCCAGCAGCTGGCCCTCTCTCCTTCTCCGGCACGCTGGAACCTTGGCACCTCCCTCCTCTGAGAGGGAAATGCCAAGGTCACAGTGGGCCCGAGGCAGGTCGAGGCCCCTCCAGCCATGTGCTCAGCCTGAGCAGCCTCCTGGAGGCTCCAAACCTCCTAGAACTCCAGGCAAACATGGCACCTCCACACACCCTGGCCTATGTCACAGCAACAAGTACCCGAGAGCACAGAGACCAGGGTTATGGGGGACAGAGGACGCCCACACACACCACAGGACCAGCAAGTCTCGCTGGCCTGCTGGAGGAGACTCAGCCCTCCCCACCCCACAGAGCTCTCTGGACTTGGGTCTGTAAGCACTGTGCACACAGCACCCCACCTGCTGACACGGTGGTGAGCACCAGGAGAGAACATGCGAGCCAGGACGTCTCGGGTGGGTCTGCCTGAGAGAGCCCAGCGCTCCCGCAGCCCCAGCCAGCCTGGGTATCTGCCTCTCAGGGCCCCCGAGTCCAGCTCTGTCCTGGCACAGATAGGACACTAGGTCCCTGAGTCACATAAGGCATGGGAAGACCAGGTGGACAGCGTGGCCACCTGACAGCCCACCCCCCCAGGCAGTCCCAGCAGTGGGCCCGCTGGGCGGGAGCGCGTTTCTCACCAGGGGCAGGAGAAGGGGTGGCAACAAATCCAAATCCGCCCACTCGGGGGGACTCCTGAGGGATCAGCTCCTTCCCGTCGGGGCCCACCTTGCCCTGTTTGTGCTGGAACGAGCAGAGAGGCAAGCGTCAGGGGGGCCGGAGTTCTCTCTCCCCAGTTGGCAGATGCACAGGAACATGCTGGAAACACTTCCCCTCCTCAGGGCAAAGCTGGGGCTCTGGGGCTGGCAGCTGCCTTGGGGAAAGAGGGAGGACCCTGTCACCCCCACCCCCCAAAGACCTTGAGGCTGACAGAATGGGCACCGAGCAGGGGACGCCCCCCTCCTCCCATCCAGGGCGGTGCCGGGCCCTCAGCTCAGCACCCTACCCTGGCTACTTCCAGAGGGTACTGACTCCAGGCCCCTGCAGGGGCAACACTGACGAAAGGGCCTGTGCTCCAGTCCCTCCCTGCCTCCCACCCCTCGACCCCACAGCCACACAGTCACCATCAGAGCCCCCATTCATCTTGCGTCCAGGCTCGGAAAACCTCTGCCTTCTGCCACCCGGACACTGTCTCACCCCAGCTCACCCTCGGGGGCTTGCTGGCTTCCCTGCCTGCCCACCCACTGCCTACTCCACAGCCCTGCCTGGTGTGTGGGCATGGGCACGGCTGGACTGGGTTGGCCCCCGCCATCAAGGGAGCTGGCACAGATCTGGACCCACAGACCGTGTCTGGCCAAGACAGGGCCCAGTGGAAGCCTACATGGGCCAAGAAAATACCCTGCCACACGGGCCCCAAATACTTCTACCCACTGAGCTCCACCAAGCCCAAGGAAGTCAAAGAGGCTGTGCCTGCCCCAGCCAGCATTGCCACACCGAGCCCCACGTGGCCCTGCTGGCCCGCTGCTCACCTGGGCATTGAGGGCAGCCGCCTGCTGGAGCTGGCACCTGCTCAGAGCCTGGCTGAAGGGGTCCCGAAGGAAGCGTGTATTCTTATGCACCACCTGCCGGGGCTTCTTGAACAGCTGCTCTTCCTCAGGAACACCTGGCAGACAAAGCAGAGATGTAGCAGGTGTCAGGAGGGTGGGCAGGCCCCACCTCAGCCCAGCAGCCCAGTGGCCTGAGGGGCAGGAGCAGGCTCACTCTCCCGGCCAAATCACTCCCGCTCAACAGAAGCATCGGGCTGAGCTCAGACTCTGACTGCAGCTGGCGAGAGCCTCACTCCCCCGTCGACCTTGAACAGACTAGGAGCTCTCCGAGGCCCAGACTGCAAGCGGGCATGTACGGATGCCCTGAAGGCTGACCCGAACTCAGAGCCAGACATACATGGGCTCCATCCTGTGCCTCCCTACCGAGCTGCCGAGCCCTGCCCACTCACCCTCGGGGTAGTACATGAGGGAGTTCTTGGCCTTGTACTTCCAGGTCTCCACGCCCGCCTGGCTGCTCTCGACAGCTTGATGCTCTGCTGATGGGAGCTCGAGATTATCTTTCTGCCTCTGCAATCGCGTGGGGAAAACTGATGGTCAGAGATAGCCCCAGGCACTGTGCCTGTGGCTGCCCCCTCGCCAACTAAGAGGGCCTATGCCCCGGTACCCCAGGGATACCTTCTCAAACTCCTCCTCAGCCTGGTAGAGCCAAGCGTGGCGTGCCCGGCTCTTCTCCTTGGCCACCTCCATGATCTCCTGGAAGGAGGCATTGTCCTCGCTTGTGTAGCGGCTCAGGAAGACATCCAGGCTCGGCAGTGGCTCCTTCTCCTCCTCCTCGCCAGCCTCTCCTGCTCAGGGGTTTGCAGGTAGGGAAATCACAGACCACAAATGGCATAAACACCACTCTGCAGTCAGGGGAGACCAGCATGCCCAGCCCCAGGAATCACACCGCCCTCAAGGCATGGCTGGAATCCCGACCCCTGGGCCTGGCTTCTGTCCACGAAAGCCCACACTACCAAAGGACTCCTCGTAGGGGCGGGATCAGCCCACCCTGACTGCCCAGGGAGCCCTCAGCTTGCACCCTGCAGTCCTGGCCAGCTCCGCTCCCCTGCTGGACACCGAGGGAAATGTGTAATCTGATTCAGACGCGGGGGGCTGGAGCAATCCAGGCATTAGAGCAAGAGTCATGACCACAGGTAGGCTCCTCCCCGACCACAGGCACGCCTAGCCCATGGGATCTACCGCCAAAGCCCCCAGGGCTCTCCCCCTCTCCGGGATTTCCTTACCCTAACCACTCTTCCCTCACGGCACTTGTACTACAGGGGGTGGTTGTCACCTGAGTGTCTGGACCTGCCAGCCAGCCCTGATGACAGGGACGCCGTATGACCCAGTGCTCCAGATGGGGCCTCACAACCCCAACTGCCCCCTGCCACCATGGGAAGTGGCACCCTGCTGAGGTGGCATCCTGGTGCTGTGTGCGGCGAACCTCAGTGAGGACATCTGGACGATGGCTTTTTTTCCCACTCTAGGGACAGTCTTAACCGACCACCTGACACTCCAGACTGTGCACAAAGCACAGTGGCTACAAGTTCAAGACCCGGGGTCAGAAAGATGAGGATCCAAACCCCATTCCACCACTGACCTTCTAGACCTACAGAAGTTACTGCCTTCCTGAGTCTCAGGTTCCCGGCCTGTAAATGTGAGTGACAGTGGTACCCACCACTCAGATTACGAAAACGATTCCTATATTTACTGACATGTAAGGTGTGAAAGTATAAAAAACCCTCCAAATTGCCCTGTGACTCACAAGCCACATTTCAATAAAGAATCAAGACCCAAGGATGACGACTAGGACTGCGTTAATGGTAGAAAGAATTAGATTGTAAAGCAGGAAACATCACATTGTGTGAACACACAGCACATCCATGCTACTATATCATACTGTAGACTAGAATCCAGTACAAAATACCATCTTGTCCATCCCATCCGCTGACAAATCAATTGACCACAGCGCGCAATACACTTGTATTCAACAGGACTCAGATGCCCTTTCCTAAAAAGGTCCCCTCATAAAGTCGGAGTGTTATCACGTACACCTGTGTGTTGTACACCCCAGTAAACATATCGAAAAAGACAACAAGTTCATCTGTTCTATGTATATTTGTCAAAGGCCCACAACACCTATGCGCTATTCTAGGTGCAAAGCATGCAGACGGAGGCAAGACAAAATCTCTGCTCTTGTGGAAGTGATACTAATTAGAGAGAGAGAGAAAGACAATACACAAACAGAAATGCTTTTGATGAAATGTCACATTCTGCAGTAAAAAAACAAAGCCAGGCTGGAAGCCAGAGGGCACAGGGGTGCTGTGACTTTGCACTGGAGATCAGGGAAGATTTCCCTGAACAAGCAAGATCTGAGCAGAGACCTGAAAGAAGAGAAGTAGCTGTGTCCTTATCTGGGGAAAGTGACCAACATGGAAGAAACAAAGGTAGAGGCCCTGAGCGTCTTCAGGAGACTGAGGAATGGAGCCTTCCAACGCCCATGAAGGCCACAGGGCAGGGACTGGCGCAGAGCGAGCAGGCCAGCGAGAGAGGCGGTGAGATTCCCAGTCCACAGAGGCCAACCACATTTGGGTGCTGGACCCCGATCTTCTGCCTCCTAGATCAGTGCTCTTTGACTTCACAGATTGCTGTTTAGGCAAGGAGACCCCTCGGGGACAAGATGTGACCTGCAGCCCTCCAGACCACCCCCTCAGGCCCTCACAGGATAAGATTCCCAGGCAATCCCGACCCTGCAACCAAGAGGGAGCTCTCACTCACCCTCCTCCAAGCCTTGGCCTCGGGCCCTGGGCTTGCTGCCCACCACTCCAGTGCCTGTGTGTACTTCAGGGGTTTCAAATGTGGCTGGAGTCACATCTGGGAGATAAAAAAGGGGTACATTTTAGAGCAAGCCTGAGGCATCACTTCAGCAGGCTTTCCCCTCTCTGCCACACACAGGGTCCTCTTACAGGGTGGCGGGGGCTCTCGGGACATCTTGCCCAGGGCAGAACCAAACTTGATGGCAATCTGGCGCATCCGTTCCAAGTCTCCATTCTCCTCGGCCTCCAGGTACTCCTTCTGGGCCTGCAGCTTCTCCACATCAGGAAAGAAATCCCTCTGGATGACTGTCTGGAGGCCCTGCCAGGAGAGATCAGAACAAAAGTCAGAGCTGCCATCTGGGCACCCCTGCCTCCCAGTCTGCCACTGTATATGCTACAGCCCTCGCTGAACCTCCCTCAACATCTGCCTTCCACAGTAATTGGAGCTTGCTTGAGGGAACTTGGGGGCACTTTCTAGTGAGGTTCAACACTCCATGTGGCGGCCACGCTGCAACCTCTAACATTACTAAATCCCCCTGTGATGTCCACGACACCCTTCCCTTTCCCCTCGCTAACTGGTCTTTCTTCCTCTCCTTTACTGGCTCCACTTTCACACCAGCCAAACCAATAAGAGTGTTGCCACCTTCATGCCACCTGTGACCTTCTACTTCCAATCTAAACCCATGTCCTGGCCGGGCGCGGTGGCTCACGCCTGTAATCCTAGCACTCTGGGAGGCCGAGGCGGGTGGATCGCTCAAGGTCAGGAGTTCGAGACCAGCCTGAGCAAGAGCGAGACCCCGTCTCTACTAAAAATAGAAAGAAATTATATGGACAACTAAAAATATATATATATATAGAAAAATTAGCCGGGCATGGTGGCGCATGCCTGTAGTCCCAGCTACTCGGGAGGCTGAGGCAGGAGGATCGCTTGAGCCCAGGAGTTTGAGGTTGCTGTGAGCTAGGCTGACGCCACGGCACTCACTCTAGCCTGGGCAACAAAATGAGACTCTGTCTCAAAAAAAAAAAAAAAAAAAAAAAAACCCATGTCCTGAGTGACTTCAGCCAGTCACCGCCACCACCAGTTGAGATTCCCCAGTATGTACCTCCGCCCAGACCTTGCTCCTGAGCTGCAAATCCGTGCACCCAGCTGTCTACTACACCCACCGTTTGTATATCCCAAAGGCGTCCCAAAGTTAACCAGTGGAAAACCAAAGTGACTTCCCCAACCCTCGCGCCAGCTCCTGCGCACGTGCGGTAGGACCAACACCTGCTTCCAGCGGCGTCGGGGGCCACTCCCTCAAGATGCCGCCGCTACGGCCCTCCTTCCAGGACCTGTTACCGCTCTCTGGAAATCTTTGCCACCATCCCTTCAGTCTGTCAAACTCCTACGCACACTTTAACAGAAAACCTTACTTCCCTGACTCCCACCGCATACAAACTGAGCCGCTGCCCATCCCCCTACCACCCTGCTAGAACCTCCCCCATCCAGGACACTCCCTCGCACTGTTTACTTGGCTCCTAGGACCGTCCACACCCCAAGGGCAGGGACTCGGGCTGTCCCACTTCCACGACGAGAAGGCAGTGCCAAGACTCGAGAGAAGGGACCCGAGAGGAGCGCGAGGCGGGGGAGAGACCAGAATATCGCCGGCGTCCACACCGAGGTCGTACCTCGATATACTCTTCCTCATCTAGGACCCGCTGCTTGCTCGTTACAGCCCCAGCCTCCCCAGTCGCGCGCTTCCTACGGGGCCCGGACCCGGCAGGGAGCAGCCGGGCCGGGGCGGATGCGTCCGGCATCTCCATCGCTATCCCAGGACCGCTCGGGCAGCGCAGGCGCGTCACAGGGGCGGGCTGCGGTACTGCACCATTTGCGCAGGCGCCTCCAACAATTGGCCAATAAGAAAGCTGCATAGTTCTAACGAAAGCGCGCACGCCGTACTGACGACACTAGCAGCACTAGGCCTTGTGGGAATTGTAGTCCTCGTCCCGCTCCGCGCTATTCGTGCATGTCTGGGTTGTGGACACGAGGGGGCGCTGTGGTGGAGCGTGTGGATCGCGCTAATAGTGAGAAATTCAGCACTATGGAATCCAAATGCCTTGGAATTCCAATTTCTGTCAAATAAATAATCACTGTGTATGTGTCGATATTATTTGTTAAAAAGTCCCGAAAATTTGATTATATGTGCGTTTCAAACTTTATGGAAGAAAACCCTAAGACAATTCTTTCTTGGTACTTATCTAACAAAAGATTGGGAAAAAAAAAAAAAAAAAAAGAACAATACAGTGGTTCAACAAAGAAACGTCTGCTTAACGATTATTAGGCCCCTGAAAGCCAAAGTGGGCTTCCTAGAAGAGGGCTGATTCTCACTGAAGTGGACCAGAAAATTGCCTAAGCATTTTTCAGGAATTCTTCCCAAAAGGAGGATATGAATTATGTCAAACAAATAAGTTCTGCCACAGAACAATTTAGTACAATTTTGCTTTTACAATATGCAATCATCCCTTCATTCCCTGGGGACTCCATGGTGTTGTTTCTGCCCTTGTAGAGCAGACAGTCCAATGAGGACGACAAAGACACACGTTAGATCATCCCACACACAGGCGTAAAATTGCAGCTGTGTCAGCACAAGAAAAGAGTTTGAACTTAGTGGGGGAAGTCAGGGGATGCTTCCCCAGGCAGATCCAAAAGATGAACAGACAGGCCCCCGTGTGAGGGAAGAGTATGTGCAAAGGCCCAGTGGCAGGAGGGAGCAAGGTGAGTTCCTTTGAATACACACAGGGGTGAGTGGTGAGATGAGGGGCAGAGCCAGGCTGCACAGGTGGGTCATGGCAAGTTTTTGTCTTTATTCTGAATGAAAGAGGACCCAGGCTGGGTGCAGGTGGGTGAGGCTGTACTGGTCAAGGTGCGAGGAGATGGTTTACACCATGTTGGTGCAGTTGGAGCTGGAGAGAAGAGATTCTGGGATTTATCGATGTGTTGGTTTCAAGGTAAAATTAGCTTGTGGTTGGCCTGGGTATAGTGGGTGAGGGATGCGGAGGGGTCCGGTGCTCGCTAGCTCTCTGTCTCATGTGCCTGGCCGGCACAGGGGAAGGGCTCTCTGTGGACAAGATAACCTTGAGCAGTCTGTGGTCTCCCCGGTGTAGTCAAGGGGACAGTTGGAGATAAATAGCTCAGGGGAGAGGGCTGGGCTGGGGGTGTCAACGTGGCAGAGAGATTGTAATGGGGGCCTGAGAGTGGAAAAGAAACCAGGGGGAAGATGGAGATGAGAGGGGAGTGCCTGCGCCCAAGCATGCCTGTGTCATGGCCGCCACAGCGTCAGCGGGGAGCGCCAAGAGGAAACTCAGGAGAGCAGCACCGCTGCGGGGCCCACGAAGGCGGCGCTCAGGCGAGCTCTGGCCGCAGCTGTCCTACACAACGGCAGATGGCCATTCAGCCAAGGAGGGCGAGGGGCCTGGCGCCCAGTGAGATGGGGGTGTCCCGGCCCACAGGGGAGCTGAGCAGGACACTGTCATTTCCACAAGTAGACAGTACAGTCTCCAAGGGCAAGGCCAGGACTCAGGAAGAGTTTTGTGACAGCCAGAAGGTGCACCTGGCAGTATTAGGGCAGCTCTGGCCAGGGGACACCATGCCTGCTTGGTGTCCCCCAAGCTGTCCAGCCTCACAGAGTTCCAGGAGCTGCAGCCTGGGATTCTGCAGTCCTGCTTTTATGGACGGTCCCTTGTGAGGACCCCCCAGCCCAAGACCTGTAAGGAGACAGAGCAAGGCGGTTAAGCCAGCTGAGGGGGCGTGAGGTGCCTTGGACCCACTGTAGGGCCCACGCTGGGAATGGAAGCCTGGTTTTCGCGTTGTCCCTCACCCTGGGACCAAGGTGATGGAGAAGGGGGCAGGCATTTTCCAAGGCAGTGGGGGTGGGCGCTCCCTAATCCAACTTCCTCTTGCCCCACCCCGGGATGGCGGAGACCGACTCCTGTGAGGAGGCAGAACCACAGCATGGAAATCCCCAGAGCGAGGAAGCAAGGACCCTCACCCGTGAGGCAGGTCAGCAGCGACTACAGGCCAGGGCAGGCCCCCAGGGTCCCCGGCCACAATCTGTGGGCCATCCTCTCTGCTGGGGGCACCCTGGCACAGGGTCTGGGGACTCACTGGGCTGCGCTCCCACAGACACGCTGCCCTCCCCGCCAGCTCCCTGCAAGGAGGGGTGAGTGGTAGCTCCCTGCCAGGTGTGGGACGGGAGTCACGTGGACTTGGGACTCTGGACACCTTCTGTGGTATCTGTAGTTGCTTGTTTATTTCTCGATATCAGCAGGAGGCTCAAAGATTACAGGGCTGGGGAGGGGACTCCTGGACATGACCTCGTCTGACCTTCTTATTCTACAGGCCCAAATGCCGAGGCCCAGCACAGGACCCTGGAGGTGGCAGCAACCCCAGGATTGCACAGACACCACCCTGGGAGGGCAGCAGACCAGGTCACCTGGGGCCCAGGTCCACAGTGAGGGGAGGAGGGAGGCCCAGCCTTCCCCGGGGGCGGGGAGGGAGGAGGATTCTGGGCTCCCCAGGCGGATAGGGCTGGTTCCTGTCCCGGGGTGGAGTTAGTCCCTCTCCAGTGGGGGTGGGCGTTGAGGAAGCTGACCTGCTCCGCAACCAGCCTGGCCCCAAGGAATCTCCACCACCCTCCTGTCCCATTGCCTGGAGGAGGAGAGGGCACCAGGTGCTTTGTGTCCCCTCCTTTCATGGGAAGTGTTGGCACAGGGACACCCCCCCCACCCCCCCCACCCCCCCCCCCCGTCCCCAGCACCAACTGCAGGGACAAGGAGCTGTGTTGTGGGGATCGCTGGCAGAAGCTGGTGTCCCCTCCCGGCTCCTTTTGCGGCGGGCCTGTCCTCTCTCGCGCAGGCTCCGACGGTCACGGCCAAGCCCAGGCGCGGTCCCCACGCCTTCAGCAGCTCGCCTTGGGGGCCTTCTTGGCTCCATGCAGGAGCCTGGCGGACGCAGACGCGGACGCCCGCTTCTGGTGCCGCCACTTGGCGCGGCGGTTCTTGAACCAGACCTGAGCGGGGAGGGACTGTCAGACCCAGCCGCGGACCCGCGCCCTGCCAGAGTCCCCGGGAGCCCACAGTGGACTCGGAGGGGCATCAGCACAGGGGTGCGGGCACACGCGGACTGCGCGCCACCTTCTTTCCCACCCGCCCCAGCCCTCGCCCAGCGGCGACCAGGACGCCCTTCTTCAGTTTTTGCTCTTCTCCACTTCCCGAGTCTTTCATCATCAGGAAAAGGCGGGGGAAGAGTTTAAAACAAAAGAAGAGAAAACTGGCCTCACCGCGCCCAGTCCGCACGTGCCCGCCCCCGCCGGTCCTCGCGCGGGGACTGTCCCGAGCGCGCTGCCGCCCGGGCTCGGGCCGCGTCTTGCGAAGAGCAGGGCCAGCCCGCCGGACCCCGTCGCCGCCCGGGGCGGCACCCACCTCCACGCGCTCCTCGCGCAGGCGGATGCGGCCGGCCAGGCGCTCGCGCGTGCCCACGTCGGGGTACTGGTTCTGCACGAAGAGCGCCTCGAGCGCCTGCAGCTGCTCCTCGCTGAAGATGGTGCGGTGGCGCCGCGTGCGCCGCTGCGGGCCCGGGCCCACCGCGCCGGGCGGCGCCCCCGAGCCTCCCGCCGGCGCGGCCAAGGACAGGGGCGCCGCGGGCCCCAGCCTCAGCGGCCACGGCAGCCGCGCGCCTGCGGGGCGAGGGCGCGGTGAGACGCGGGCGGGCGCCGAGCTCCGCGCCCACCGCGCCCACCGCGCCGCGTCCTGGGGCCTCCCGCCCGGCCCGCGCCCACTCACCCAGCCCGGCGGCCGCCTCCGGGGGCCCGCGGGGACCGCGGCAGCAGCAGCAGGCGCAGGGCGCGGCCTCGGGCGCCCCGGGCTCCCCCTGCTCCGCGGGGCTCTGGCGGCCGGCGGGCTGCGGCGGGCGGGCGGCCCGGGCCGGGGGGCTCCGCTCGGGCGGGCCGGAGAGGATGTGCTCGATGGAGAAGGGGCAGGGCCGCCCCGGGCCCCCGCGGCTCGCCGCGCCCCCAGCCGCCGCCATGCCCGCCCGGCCCGGCCGCCGCGGCCGCGGGGATATATACGTCGGGGGAGCGCGGTAATCCCCGGGCGGGGCGCCGAGTCCACGCGGGCTAATCCCGCAGCGCCGGCCCGAGAGCGCTAATCCCCGACTGCGGCGGCGGGAAAGCAGCTCCGCCTCGGCGCCCTGTGCCCCCGCGTGCGTCCCCCCGTCCGACCGGGGCTCGCGGGAAGGGGCGGAGGGCCTGGCGGTGCCCCCCTCCCGCTGCGGCAGCTAATCGAGGACGCAGGACCCTGGCAGCGCCCCCAGAGCGCAGTGGCACCTCCCGGCCCAGCCCCTGATCCCCCGCTGGCTCCTAGTGACGGCGAGCGCGTCTAGAGAAACCACCAAGGCGCGCACCCAAAACTCCCGGGCTCCAGCCTCACGTGGGGCCAAACGGCACCGGCGACCCGGCGACCCGGCGACCGCACCTCCCTTTGCCCGCAAACCTGCCAGACACTTTGCAGCCGGCCGCCGGCCTCCCGAGGACAGGAGCGCGAGGGCGAAAGCAGCGGCTGCCGGTCGCCTCCAATTCTCTGCCTTCCCTCCTGAGCCTGGGGAATCTTCCCGACTCCCTGCGAGGCCCCCGACGCCCCTCCTCCTGCTTTCCCACGGGCCCCAGAACCCGCCCCCCACAGAGAAACGTCCAACACCCCCGCCCCCTCCCCCGCACCCCACTGCCCCCTAACAGGTGTCTCGGGAGGGCTCTCCCCACTCTCCCCTCAGGCCCGTCCTGCTCTGACCACTCCATGCCCTGCTCATTCTGCCCAGGCTCGGGTGACCTGTGCTTGGCTACTGGACGGCGGGAACAGGCCCTGCAGCTTGAGACCGTCTTCTCTTGACCTCGGAAAACACATTGTGTGGCTCAAGGGAAGGAGCAACAGACTGCCTGGTTCGTACCCAGCTGGCACTTCCTGGCTGTGTGACCTTCTGTAGGTTCCTTCACCTCTCTGTGCCTCGGTTTCCCAATCTATAAACTGGCATAATGATAATGACCTAACGCAAGAGCTGCTCTTAGGGCTCAACCACTTACTAGGCCAGACGTTGAGAGCCTGGCTGCAGGGTCGGGGCAAATGAACCTTAGCTGCCGTGCGGGGCAACACACGTTCCCGCCCTTCTCCCACCTTGCAGCCTCCTCTGCCACCTCCACTCTGGTGTCTGTGAAGACGCTTTGGACTTCAAGTGACAAACTTGCTGACTCCACTTCTGTCACAAGAGTTCCCGTACTGGGTGCCCCGGGTGTGTTGATCTGGAGGCTCAGTGATGGAACCGCCGCCTCCGTGAGTGGCTCTGCCTCTGCAGCCCGCCTCACGGTTGCAGAATGGCTGCCATGCCCAGCACCTCCGTCTCTTCCCACGTGTCCCTTTGGAGGACCGTGGATACCTGTCTCAGCAGACCTCCCTCGCAGAGCTGCATCGTGCCCGGTCACCTAAGCCAACCGCAGTGCCCAGGGACAGGGAGATCACGTGGCGCGACCACCCCCACAGTCGGAGCTCTGCTAGGAGGGGGCCGGCAGGGTCAGTGGTCAGGAGCCACCACCACACTGCTGTGCCCTCCTTCTGGCCCTGGCCATTCCTTCATCCGTCCCCATTCTTACCCTTGGTGACCTCCTCCAGCCCTGGAGCCTCACGCCCTGTCTCTGTGACGATGACTCCGAGTGTGTCTGGCGGCCGCGCCACGTCTCCATAGCCGTCACCAATGAACGTCTTCCTGCCGCCACGCCGGGCGCACACCGGAGCTCTCACAACCCCTCCTTGCCTGGCGTCCTCCGACTTGATAACCCGGCCACCTCCGACGGTCCCCCTCAGTGAACACGAGTTCTCTCCGCCTACCGTCCTCGGCACGTGCCCCGCCTCTTCCCCAGCCCACCTCCGTGAAGGGGCCACTGTGGCACTTTTGAAACGTGTCCAGTTCCTTGACGCTCCGCCCTTTGAAAGGTGGACTTTAATTGTCTAATTTCCTCCTTGGACATGAGCTGGCTTAGGTGACTTGCTTCTACCCAACAGAATGCAGCAGAAGTGACATTGTGTGATTACTGAGACCAAGTCACACAGATAGGTGACACAGCTGTCCCCCTCGCCCTTCTTGGGATGCCTACGCTTAGCACCCAGCCACGAAGCTGTGGGGAGGCGCAGCAGCCCCGGGAACGGACATCATGGGTGTCCCAGTCAGCAGCTCCAGCTAAGTGCCCGACAAGGACCAGCAGTGACACCCCCCAGCGGGGGGCGGGGGGGACTGCCCGAGCCCCAGCCACCACCGGACCACAGCCACATGAGACACCAAAAGTGACAGTCACCTCACTGTGCCCGGTCAGGCTCCAGGACTATGAGAGGCAATAATAGCACATGATTGTGGATGTTTTTACAGCAGCAAGTTTGAGGGGGTTTATGTCGCTGTAGGTACCAGAATGAGTTCTGGTACTGGAAGTGAGGTGCCACCAATACAAGACCTACATCGTGCAGCACTGGCTTTGGGACCAGGCAGTGGGTAGGAGCCGGAGGGACCCTTGCCAAGGCTGACCGTGGGGACTTGCAGGAAAGTGAGGCAGAGGCTGCTGGAAGATGGAGGAAGGGAGACTGCTGCTGGGTAGTGGCAGGAAGTTTAGCAACACTGTCACCTGTCGTTGGGCAGGACACAGAAACTGGAGAATGTGCCTAAATGAATAAGACGACCTAGCTGAGGAGGCCCCCAGAGAGAAAGGCGAGGTGCTGCCCGGCTTGCTCTGGGTCTCTGCGATGAAAGGAGAGAGGAGAGCGCACTCGGGCGTAAGCCGTGCGCTAGAAAGAGCCCGGCTTTCGAAGTCGCACGCACACTTGCCACAGGGACCGGCGGTTCCGTTCCCGGCAAATGCAAACTTCCGCCCCACAAAGTGCTGCGTGTCAACGTTTAGAGCGGCTGGATTCTAATCACCTGGGGCCAATAAACAGTGTGGCACAGTCAGGCCCTGGAATACGACACAGCTGTAAAAAGGAGGGGGCTCTCCAAGAGCCACAGTGACAGGGAGACGTGCAAGGGCGTGGGTGAACTTCAGAGACATCGCTGAGGGAAGGAAGCCAGTCTCAAAAGGTTACACACTGGGGACACTGTGGACACTATATGACGCTTGGAGCAGGCCACGTTTTACCGGGGAGAGCAGCGCAGCGGCTGGGGGGAGGGGGGAACACGAGGGAGCTTTTTGGGTGAGGGAACAGTTCTGTGTCCTGACTGTGACCAGGGTTTCATGAATCTATACCTGTGTTAAAACACACGGGATCATACACCAAAACAAAATCAAGTTGCTGTATGTTCGTTTACAATTAAAATAAAAAAATTAAATTAAAAAGAGCCTGGACTTCTTAGGTTTGAAAGAAAATTCATTTTTTACTTTCACCCTCTCCAGGAAACAAATGACTCCTAAGCTAAGAAGTGGAGCCGGGTGTGGTGGCTCATGCCTGTAATCCCAATGGGTTTTTTTTTTGGCGGGGGAGGCCAAGGTGGGAGGATCACTTGAGGCCAAGAGTTGGAGACCAACCTGGGCAACATAGTGAGATCCCCTTTCTACAAAAGTAAGAATTAAAACATTAGCCAGGTGTGGTGGTGTGCACCTGTAGTCCCAGCTACTCGGGAGGCTGAGGCGGGAGGATCCCTTGAGCCCAGGAGTTTGAGGCTGCAGCAAGCTGTGACCGCACCACGGCACTCTAGCCCGGATGACAGAATGAGACTCTGTCGCTATTAAAAAAAAAAAAGACAAAGCCAAGCATGGGGCTATAAGACCCTTTGTGAAGATCCCAGAAGGACTAGAAAGGGCTGCTTCACAGGCCCCGCCCAGCAGCCCCCCAGGCCCCGGGGGGGCTCGGAGCCGCTGCCTCTGCGAGCAGGAAGGAGCCGCCAGTCCAGCCCCGCCACACACACACCTGCCCTCCTGTTCTCACCGGACTCCCACTCGGGCGCTGCCAGGGGAGAGGGGGAGGGAGCGGACAGGGAAGCTGCAGGAGCCCCGCTCTGGCGTGCGGGTTCGGGGACACCTTAAGCAAGGTGGGGTACACAGTCTCCCCACCAAGGTGGCCCCTGTTTGCCCAACGCTCCAGACAAGGGTCCAGGCGTTCACCACCCAGTTCCACTCACTTTGTCCCTTCGGTCCAGTCCATCCAGGTGCCCGGGGGGCAGGGTCACAATTTCTGGGCAAACATGCAGGAGGAAGGTTAGCGGCAGCCTGAGGCTGTCATCGAGAATCCCTCCCTCCCTCCTCCTCCCCTTGCGCCCCAACCCTCCTCTCCTAGGAGGTCTGGGTGGTCTCCTGGTGGGTTGGCCCAGGTCCTCCTCCCGGAGGCGCCTGAGCCCCTGGGTGCTGTGCCCTTTGCAGGCTGTGGTGTCCCTAGTGGCCCAGAGCTGGGCGTGGGAGCATCAGAGGACATCCAGTGGTCACCGGAATATGGAACGATCCTCCGAGCCCCCGACGTGCTGCGGCCCCCTGGCTCCCAGCAGGAGCTGGGCCAGGTAGCCCCGCCAGCGTGGGGACTCCTCTGCTTGCTGGCACGAGGAGCCCAGAGGGACCGGCAACTGCCACGGTTTATGTTTCATGCGACTCTTACTGTGTCCCTGGTGACAGGGCTCCTCCCCTCTCCAACCCAGGACCCCGAACCTGAAGTTGTGGGGATGGGAACCCCACCTCCCCAGGGGGTCACTAGGAGCCCTGGGGAGCCGGGCACCCCGGGGGCCCAGACCTTGCATTCGGCTGTGGAAGCCCCCATCACCCCGGGGCTCCGGGCGCCTCTTCCCGGGATGTCCCCGTGTCCATACTTCTCATCTTGCTCTGCCCGGTCCCTGGACCAGCCGGCTCTGTGGAGCCTCGTCAGCACGTCTCTCCTCACACTACGTGGTGACACGGTGCTCTGTAGAAGCTGTGCCCATGTCACATGGCCATGCAGGGCCACCTCAGTGAGCTGCGGGGCAAGTGTCAATGAGTGACGCTGTGTGCACGTGGTGGTCACTTGCTTGTGCAGTCACCTGTGTCCTCTGGGTTTGCTTGGAGCTGATCTTGGTAATGCCACTTCCATTGTGTGCTGGCAACCCAAGACACACCCAGCCCTGATGCGCCCTCCTGGTCACTTCGTAGCCCGCAGTCAGATGCCCAGTTCCTGCCAGGGCCCAGGAGTGTGCCCCGTGCTGGGAATGGCGTGTGGCATGTGTGCCTGCAGAGGCCGGGGCTGCTGGTGCCACAGCATGGGCCTACAGCCCCCCTTCCTGCCCTGGGCCAAACCTGGCATCGTCCCTGTCACCCCCAACTGCCCTGTGGCAGCGTTCCCAAGGTTTCTGCTGCCTGCAAAACACAGAGGAGCCACATTGCGTTGTGTTCTTTCCCAGTGGTGGGAGGGGCCAGGCCCTTGCCCTTGACTTTGGAGGGGATGTTCCAGCACGCCCAGGACCACTGGACTCCAGAAACCTGCTTCGGTTGTCTCTTCATTATTGGGTTGTAAGAGTTCTCTACATACTCAAGAAACAAGTCCCTTATCAGATACATAATTTGCAAACTGTGGGCTATTTATCTTTTTTTTTTTTTCAAGAGATGGATGGTCTCACTTGCCCAGGCTGGTCTCCAACTCCTGGGCTCAAGCGATCCTCCCACCTCAGCTTCGTG
Source organism: Eulemur rufifrons (assembly GCF_041146395.1). Taxonomy (NCBI): domain Eukaryota; kingdom Metazoa; phylum Chordata; class Mammalia; order Primates; family Lemuridae; genus Eulemur; species Eulemur rufifrons. Next base: position 25,355,903 of record NC_091003.1, read on the forward strand.
AATAGCTGGGACTACAGGCGCACGCCACTGCACCCAGCTCTGGTTTTCACTTTATTGATGGTGTCTTTTGAAGAAGAAAATGTTAACATTTTCAATAAGTTCAATTTATTTTTTCTTTGGTTGCTTGTGTCTTCGGCACTAAGTGCGATGACAGCTGTGGGTTTGTGTGGCTGCCCATATCAAGTTGAGGAAGTTCCCTTCCAGTCCTGGGTTATGGTGTGTTTGATCATGAAGGGGTGTTGTACGATTCACTGGTCTTTGCAGGAACCAGATAATGAATTAAATGAAGATTTGTGGCCGGTGCTGTGGCTCACGTCTGTAATCCTAGCATTCCAGGAGGCCGAGGCAGGAGGATCGTTTGAGTTCAGGAGTTTGAGACCAGCCTGAGCAAGAGCGAGACCCCGTCTCTATTAAAAATAGAAAAATTAGCCGGGTGTGGTGGTGCATGCCTGTAGTCCCAGCTACTCAGGAGGCTGAGGCAGGAGGATCGCTTGAGCCCAGGAGTTTGAGGTTGCTGTGAGTGAGGCTGACGCCACAGCACTCTAGCCTGGGTGACAGAGCGAGACTCTGTCACACACACACAAAAAGGATTTGCCAGGAACCACATCCCTGCATCCTTTCAGCATTTCCCCGTTGACACATCTCTGCTGTTCTTCCTGGGACACGGCTTTGTTTTCTATCTCGGCAGGAGGGCAGTTTGGAACTTTAGCCTGTCTTACAAAAGCGGTCTTATTCTAAAGGTTAGAAACCGTTGTGAATGTTCTGCCAAATGCTAAATATGCCTGTCCCGATTACACGCCCAGGAACCAGAGACCCCACAGACCCCCGTGCCACGGAATTGTCCCTTCATTCCCGACGCTCCTGTGCTCCTGCGTAACAGGGACGCCGTGATGGCACTTTGAGTCCCAGCTGTCGGTGTTAGCCTGAAGCCCGTATCCAGCAGCTCTAAGGATGTCTGGGCTTCGCTTTCCCCAGGACACCATGACGCGAGTGAGTGGACACAGGTCTTCTGTGGACGCATTGGGGGAATCTCCGTGAAGCCCACCTTCCCTGGTGTTCCTGGTCCTTCCTCCTGGGAAGGAGACCTCGGGAGGTAAGGTCTGGGCCTGAGAACTGGCTGGAAACCAGGCAAAAGCGCTGTGGTTTTCCACGAGGGCAGGTGACCTCGGCCTTTTGCCTTTCTACTGTTTTTATTTATTTATATATTTTAATGTGGTAGAATATACATAGCATAGAATTTACCATTTTACCGATTTTTAAGTGTATGATACAAGTGTGCTTTGAGTATACTCACGATGTTGTGTATCCAGCACCGTGTCATTTCCAGAACTTTTCCATCACGCTAATCAGAAAGTCTGTAACCATTAACAGTAACTCTATTTGCATAACTCCCGGTAACCAGGGGTTATGGCTGAATATTCCTCTGTGCGTGCACCACACTCTGTTTATCCAGGAATCCCCGGATGGACACTTGGGATGTTGCCACCCTTTGATTATTGTGACTAACACGGCTATGAACACGGGTGTACAGTAGCTACTTGAGTTTCTTCTTTCAATTCTTTTTATCTTTTTTTTTTGAGACACAGTCTTGCTCTGTAGCCCCGGCTAGAGTGCAGTGGGGTCATCATAGCTCACGGCAGCCTCGAATTCCTGGGTTCCAGCGATCCTCCTGCCTCAGCCTCCAGAGCAGTTGCGACTACAGGCATGTGCCACAATGCCCAGCTAATTTTGTTCTGTTTTTTTGTAAAGATGGGGCCTCACTCTTGCTCAGGCTGCTCTTGAATTCCTGGGCTCAAACGATCCTCCCACCTTGTCACATTTCATTGGCACTTTGTGTAGGCGTAAATGACCGTGTAAATTTGGGTCTGTGTCTCGGCTCTCTGCTCTGTTCCATCAATCTATTTATTGATCCTTATACAAGTAGCACGCTGTCTTGATCACTGTGGCTTCACAGAAAGTTTTAAGTAAAAAAGCGGGAGTCCTCCACCTTTGTTATTCCTTTTCAAGATTGTTTGGATGTTCTAGGTCCTTTGTATTTTCATAAAATATTAGACTCATCTCTTTAATTTCTTCAAGAAAAGCCTACTGGAATTGGGTTTAGGGTTGGGTTGGGTTGAATTCATAGATCAATTTTGGGAGAACTGACATCTTATTGAGTCTCCAAATCCATGAACTTAGTATGTTCTTTAATTTTTCTCAGCAATGTTTGCAGGTTTCAGCATATAGGTCTCAGAGGTTTTTTTTTTTGTTTGTTTGTTTTTTTTTTCCTTGAGACAGAGTCTCATTCTGTTGCCCGGGCTAGAGTGCCGTGGCGTCAGCCTAGCTCGCAGCAACCTCAGACTCCTGGGCTCAAGCGATCCTTCTGCCTCAGCCTCCTGAGTAGCTGAGACTACAGGCATGCGGCACCATGCCCGGCTAATTTTTTCTATATGTATTTTTAGCTTTCCATATAATTTCTTTCTATTTTTAATAGAGACGGGGGTGTCTCACTCTTGCTCAGGCTGGTCTCGAACTCCTGAGCTCAAACAATCCGCCTGCCTCGGCCTCCTAGAGAGCTAGGATTACAGGCGTGAGCCACCGCGCCCGGCCTCAGAGGTCTTTTTTAAGATTTATTCCTAAGTCCTGTATTTTTCTGATGCTAATGTAAATGAAATTTTAAAAACTTTAAGTTTCCAGTTGTTTGTTGCTAGTATATACAAATAGAAGTCTAAAATCAAGGTGTCAGAACGGCCATACTCCCCTCTGAAGCCTGAAGGGGACTCCGTCCCTGCCTCTCCCTAGCTTCTGCTGGTCTGCTGGCACCTTTGGCCGTCCTTGGCTTGTCGCCACATCACTCTGATTTCTGCCTGGGTTGTCACATTGGCATTCTCCCTATGTGTCTGTCTCAGATGGTCATGTTCTGATAAGGACACCAGTCGTATTGGGTCAGCGGCCTGCCGTACTCCAGCTGACCTCATCTTAACTAATTCCATCTGCAACGATCCTATTTCCAAATAGGTCACGTTCTCAGGTACTGGGGGTTAAGAATTCAATGTATCTTTTTGGGGGGTGGGCAGGACACAATTTACTCTTGCTATTTTCATGAATTAACTTATAGATCTCTATAATTTGTTTTTGTAGATACAGTGGAGTTTTCTATAATCATCTCATCTCAAAATATTGTAAATAATCATATTATCTGAACATGCCATCTTTCCAGTTTTACTTCTTCCTTTACCCTTTATGACTTTTATTTTTTTCTTGAATTATTGAGATACCTTAACTTCCAGTGTAATATTGAAGAAAAATGGTGAAATCAGACATTGTAACAACTCAGGCTTTGAGCATTAAGTATGATGCTAGATGTAAGTGTTTCATAGATGCAGCAGACAGAGATTTGACGGCAACTATTATAACTCTGGTCAAAGACATAAAGGAAAAGATGCTCATGATAAATGAAAAAATAGGATAGCTCAGCAGAGAAAAAGAAACTTATTTTTTAAACTTTTTATTTATTTTTATGGCCCCCTGATTCTGTACAAAGAGAAAAAGAAACTTTATCTTATTTATTTATTTATTTATTTTTGAGATAAAGTCTCAACTCTGTTGTCTGGGCTAGAGTGCCATGGTGTCAGCCTAGCTCACAGCAACCTCAAACTCCTGGGCTCAAGCGATCCTTCTGCCTCAGCTTCCTGAGTTGCTGGGACTACAGACATGCACCACCATGCCTGGCTAATTTTTTCTATATATTTGTTTTTTCTATATATATTTCTATATATCTAGTTGTTTGGTTAATTTCTTTCTATTTTTTAGTAGAGACAGGGTCTTGCTCTCGCTCAGGCTGGTGTCAAACTCCTGACCTCAAGCAATCCTCCCACCTCAGCCTCCTGGGGTGCTACCATTATGGGCGTGAGCCACCGCTCCCAGCCTTAAAATCTCCTTTTCTCTACAATGATAGCCATGTAAATAATAAATAAATAAATAAATAGGCCAGGTGCGGTGACTCACGGCTGTAATCCTAGCACTCTGGGAGGCTGAGGTGGGAGGATTGCTTGAGTTCAGGAGTTTGACACCAGCCTGAGCGAGAGCAAGACCCTGTCTCTACTAAAAATAGAAAAAAATTAGCTGGGCAACTAAATATAGAAACAAAAAATTAGCCGGGCTTGGTGGTGCATGCCTGTAGGACCAGCTACTTAGGAGGCTGCAGTGAGCGACGATAATGCCACTGCACTCTAGCTCAGGCAAGAGTGAGTCCCTGTCTCAAAATAAATTAAAAAAAATCTTATCCAGAGTTTATCATTCTTACCCATAGGAGGATTGATCCAATACAAGTGACTCCACCACTACCAGAAGCAGAACTCTTCTAACCCACTAAAATATTTCTTGAGACTTACCTAAGTTGCTTTTATTTATTTATTTATTTATTTTTGAGAGCTCACAGCAACCTCAAACTCCTGGGCTTAACCGATCCTCCCACATCAGCCTCCCAAGTGCTAGGATTACAGGTGTGCACTACTGCACCCGGCCAAGAGCACCAGATTCTTTAAGCCATCTCCATAAACGCTGTGGCCAGGTCTCTTCGGCTGCTACTCTGTTTTGCGATCGGTGTACCGTTGACTCCCACCTCACTCCTGACTGTAAGTGCTGCCACCTGGCATCTGCACCGCTGGGACCCTGGCATCCCCTTCCCGACTAGGGAGCCAGCTCCGTAACAGTATTTCCCGCCTGGCCTACAGAGGACAGCCACCACTGGTGTACTTTTTGTCACCTTGATAAATGAGTGTCTAGGCTGTCCTGAGGCTTTTCTAGTAGTAAACCCAACATCTGCTCTGCCATCTTCTCTTAGTATTCCGATCTCTTCCTTCACATATTTCTCCATTTTGTTGGCTGCAGGCCATGACTTTGTCCAAGGTTCCAATGACCTCCTGAGTCATGGGGAGAGCACCCTACCTGACCAGTGTGTCCTCATCCACCGTTGCAGCCCACTCCCTTGCTCCACTGCCCTCAAGGGCCGCAGAGGGCGTGTTGTCCTGGTTCCTGCACCCCCAGTCTTCCTGCTCGGCGCTGCAGGGGCTGTGCTGAGATGCCATCCCACGGTGGGGTGTGGAGGCCAGCAGGGAGGTGGGGCTGATCATCTTGCAGGCGCCTGCCTCACTGAAGGTCTGGGCAGTTTTCACGTGAGGCAGGGCCAGTGTCCCTCTCCATGGGGGAGTGAGTGGCCACTTCTGCAGGCCTAGAGTGTCTGGGGGAGTCTGGGGGGTGTCAGAGTGCTCAAGGGCATGTGCCCAGATACCCCCACCCTATGTGTCAGGGTCTCACTCCTTCACCATCAGGGCCCTGACGCTGCAGGCCGGGTCTCTGCGTGGCCGGGCGGGCTCTGACACTCACAGCTGCTTCACACTGTTGGTGAAAATGATCTGAACCTGTCACGTTCTCTCCTCACGGAATCAACAGTGCTGAGCAGCAGCCTCTTGGTCCCAGGGCTTTGGAGTCCCTGTGTCCTCCCTCCCTCTCCGGTGCCTGTGTCACAGTACCAGCCACTGCCTCGTCCCACCTGTCTCCCACCACAGGTCTCCCAGGTGACACACTTTGCTGTCACACTGCAACCCAGGCTGGGAGCTATGGATTCTCTACCTGCCACCTTGGCACTACAGGCCAAGAACACCACGGATTGCCAGAAGCCCTGGAAGAGGGGTGGTTCCTCACTGCCACCTGCCAGCTAGGGTGGCATCCTTAGAGTCAGCTTCCTGGGACCAACCACTCCTGGGACCAACTGTTCAGGCCAACTTCCCTAGAAGGAAAGCTGGTCGCGAAGATTCTTGTTTGAATGATCTGTTTTTAAGTATGTGCTCTTAGGAGAAGAGTGAAGGAATTTGTATTAAGTTCCCGTGGCTGCTGTAACACAGGACCACACGCCGGATGGCTTCAAATGACAGAACTGTATTCTCTCGCAGTGCCGGAGGCCAGGAGTCCAAGATCAAGAGGTCACCAGGGCTGTGTTCTCTCTGAAGGTGCAAGGAGAGACTCTGTCCCATGCCTGTCTCTCAGCTTCTCGCGTTTCTGGCCATCCTTGGCTCTCTGGCTTAGAGACCTGTCTGTCCCCCTGGCTTCCCGTGGCGGTTTCCTCTCTCTGTCATCTCTGTGTCCTTCTCTTCTTATAAGGACATCAGGCATATTAGATTAAGGACCTACCCTACTCCAGTAAGATCTCATCTTAATTTACCTCTTAATGACATTGGCAAAGACCCTATTTCCAAATAAGTTCATATTCACAGGTACTGGGGTTAGGACTCCAACATCCCTCTTCAGGGGACACAACAGAAACATAGGGGACTCACCACCCTGGTTTGCCTGGGACTCTCCTGGTTTTAGCACTGAAAGTTCTGCTGCCCGGGAAATTCCTTGAGCCTGGGGAAACCGAGATGGCTGGTGGCCCTGGGGAGGGCAGGGTGCCACCTCGGTTAGAGGCCAGTGTCCGTGTCACTCCACGTGGACACACTGGGGCAGGCACAGAGCCCTTCATGGGTCTGAACCACCTTGCGGCAAAGCAGGCACGGGCCCATGGCAGTCAGTCATTGTCATAGTTCTGCCCCTGGGTTTGGGAGGCTGCTGTGTGGGTGGCTCCCACCACCCAGGACAATTCCCCAAGACCTGGGGGTGCCATGAGCCACCAGGAGCCAACACTCAGCTGGGGCAGCAGTGCGCCAACCACTCAAGAGGATCTGGAGGAGCCACCTGTGCACACCCATCCACTGGCCCCTGTGTACATGGCCCCCCTTCCCACCTACCTGCCTGGGTAAACACACACCTAGGCTCCTGTTCACATAGGTGAATACTCACCTGTCCACCCAGGTGAACACCCACTCACCCACCTGCATGTCCTGGCAAATGCTTGATGCCACGCTTGACCCCCCCCCCCACTGCCATGCTCGAATCTCATGGGTCATTGCCCACGCGCGTCCTGCTGCACTGGCCCCATCTTAGCCCCAGTCAAGGGTGCCTGCCACCTGCACCCCCACGGTGGCTTCTGAACGCACTCGCAGCCACTTCTCTCTCCTAGCCCCTCCCCAGAGTGAGTCTCCCCGGAGAGGCTGCAGGCTCTTGACAAACACCAATCCATCTCTCTAGACACTCCCTCGCTGCCAATGCCCGGGTGAGTGGTCCGCGGCCCCTGGAGGCCCTGGACTCCGCCACCTCCTCCACCTGCCCCACCTGGCCTGTCCCTCCTCACACCCAGATGCCCAGGCCCCGGGGTCAGCTGCTCTGACGGAGGGGGCTGGCAGCCAGCCTGGCTCCTGCAGTCCCACCTTGAGGGCTCCCCAGGCCCCTGCAAAGGGGCCTTCCCTGTTGCGCCCACCGGCTCCCCACAGCTCCCTTGCAGATCCCTGGTCAATCCCAGCCACTCCTGGCGCCATCACTTCTTCCAGCTGGTGCGTGCCAAAAGGGAGGGGCCGGATGGGGGAGCCAAGGCCTCCCGGGGTTCCTTTGGGGCTGGGGGGCGGGGCCAGGGAGGAGTGGTTCCGGGGATGTGCCCTGCCAGACGACCGGGTTTGGACAGTCAGGGGCGAGAGCGCCGCGCCGGGGCGGGGGTCCCTCCGCATCCGAGCCCAGGGGCTTCCGCAGCCAAAGGGCAGCCAGGGCGCAGGAGAGGGTGCGGGGAGGCTGGCTGGGTGTGGGCGGGGGGAGCCGGGGCCCAGGACGCCCCCCCACGCCCTCCCCGCGGCCGAGGCCTCAGTATCCCCTGATTGCTTTCTTTCATCCCGGCGCCTTTCTCGGCAGCAAACGCCGGCTAATGCCGCCTTTATCACGGCATTAGGGGATTTAGGGCCAATCGCACAAAGGAGCCCTCGATGGCGGCCGTAATCAAACGCCAATCGGCCGGTCGCGGGCGGCCGGGGAGACAGCGAGCGCCGGGGATTAGCGGCCGCGGCCGGGCCGAGATAGCATCGCGCGGCCGCGGGGCCGAAGCCGCCGGGAGGGCCGGGCCGCGAGCCGGCTTAGTCCTCGCGCCGGGGATTCTGAAGCCATTAGGGGGGATTAACACCCGGGTTAATCTGCTTTGGCCGCGCAATTGTCAGCAGCGAACGCGCCGGCTGCGGACGCCCGGCTCGGAGAGACCGCGTGGCTCGCCGCCCGCAGTCAGTTTCCCCAGCTGTACCCTCCCGCACCCCCAGCCAAGGCGGGTCCTGAGCCCCAGAGGGAGAGAGGCGGACCTTGGTGGGTCGGGCCAACCGGCCTGATTGTGCGTGGAGCTGGGTCCCTGGCCACCTGCCCCTGCCGGTATCGCCGGCCACCAGGGAGACGGCCATGCAGCCCCTGCCCCTCTTGTCCCAGGCTGAAGGACGCTCCAGCCCTGCGCCCCTGGGTGTCATCCTACCCGCTGGCAGCCCTCCACACGTGGCATGGGACAGAAAGCAGCAAAGAGCCACCACTTGCAGACTCTCCCTAACCCTAACCCTTGGGATCCCTTCCAGGGTACAGACCCCTGAAGGGCGTTTGTTGATGGACTCACTGACAGGCCTGATATGATACCACCTGCTGCCTCCCCCACCCCCGCATCTTCAGCCCCACTCTGGCTAGGCAGAGGAGGGTGGGGCTGTGCAGGCCTAGGTCTCCACTGGTCCCTAGTGTTCCCATCTGAGAAATGGGGTTGGCTGAGCAAAGCAAGGGCCCGGCCAGGATAAGCCAGTGTCCCGTGGTGTGGTCCGCACTCCTTGCTGCCTTCTGTGGGGACATAGCCCAATCCCACCCTTCCTCCTGTGTTGCTACGACAGGCCCTGGAGTAGGGGACTCACGGAGGTGTGCCTACACCTGGCCTCCTCCTCCATTCGCAGGGCCACTGTGCCTTACACGAGCCGGTGGGCAGCAACACATCTGGACTGGAGCTGGCCAGGCGGCAGGCCAGGGAGGGGCAGAATAGAGGAGAAGGTAGTGGAGCCCCTTGGTCCCCATCCCCTGGCTCCATCTCCTTTCCCACGGTTGAGACCAGGGACATAGGAGCAAAAAAATACCTACGGGCTGCTCGTTGGCCAACACCTGTAATCCTAGCACTCTGGGAGGCCGAGGCGGGAGGATTGCTCAAAGTCAAGAGTCCGAGACCAGCCTGAGCAAGAGCGAGACCCCGTCTGTACTAAAAAATAGAAAGAAATTATCTGGACAACTAAAAAAATACATAGAAAAAATTAGCTGGGCATGGTGGTGCATGCATGTCTGTGGACTCAGAAGGCTGAGGCAGAAGGATCGCTTGAGCCCAGGAGTTTGAGGTTGCTGTGAGCTAGGCTGAGGCCACGGCACTCACTCTAGCCAGGGCAACAGAGTGAGACTGTGTCTCAAAAAAAAAAACAAAACAAAAAAAACCTGGGGACAACAAAGCCACAGTCATAAGACTTTCCTTCCTTCATTTAGCAGAGGCCAGTGATTCTCCAGCCCAGGCCCTGTGGCGGGGACACGGGGGTGGGCCACAGGCCCGGCCCTGCCCTCCTGGGTCCGAGCACAAGAAAGACGGCCAGGCCGCTGGAGAAAGGGGTACAGGCCCACGTCCTGCACACGGGCCAAGCAGGGCCTGCAGGGCAAAGGTGAACGGCAAGGCAGCGTCTCAAGACCGAGCCTCGCGGCAGCGGATTGACGCTACGGCAGAGGGCAGGCTGCGCGGGAGGAGTCGGCCCTGGGACACGCAGGCATCTCCGGGCAGGGGGAGGGGAGGCGGGCAGCCGAGGAGTGTCCCCTCCCCTGGCGCCAGGAGTGGCCTTGGTGGCCTCCGGCGTCCACACGGGCGTCCGGGAAAGGGGAACGAGGGTGGCTGAGCTGGCCGAGTGTCGAGGGGTGCAGGCGAGGACGGTGAGATCCGAGGACCGGGGTTGCGTGGCGGTGATCGCGAGGGCCCGAGGCAGCCGGATCCTGACAGACCGCCTTGGCTGCGACGGCACGGGCCCAGCGGCTCCCGGCAGCGCAGAGGCCATGCCCGGCGCCCCAGCAGAGCGCATGCGCGCAAAGCGCTGCCGGCGCATCCTCGTGACGCCATCAGCGCGCGCCGCCCCCGACGATCTCGGCCCTCCGGGAGCGACCTGGCTGGCTCCGTGGCCGTCCCCTGCCTGGATCGCCGGTCCCCGAGGGCGAGAAAATTTCTCATTCTGAAATGGGCTTCGAGAAGCCTCCCGCGCCCACGGGCCCCTGTCTCCGGACCTCCGTGGCCGGGTGCTGAGGGAGGCCCTGGTGGTCTGCGGCCACGGCCCCCGCCCCTCAATGGGAGGCGACCTTCCTCCTGGCCCAGGCGGGCACAGCTCCTTCCCCGTGACCTGGTCCACCCGCAGGAGAAGCCCTCGGATGACGATCGCGGGCAATGTATTTACCTTCTCCGCTTTACGGCCTCGGGGGAGTCTCCCGGGCACGAGGGAGGCTGACTGGGCGGGGGCTGCGGCGGCGGCGGGGAGGGGCTCCGGCGTGCAGTCAGCCGTGCGGGGCCCCTCGGGCCGACTGGCAGGCTGGCCCAGCCCGGTCAGCGAGCGGAAGCCGCCCCCGCCAGCCAGGGCTTGCGCTGCTCGGAGTTCATGAGCCACCGGCCCCGGCACGCACTTGAGCAGAGCTTGGGAGCAGAGGAGTGAGATGGTGCATCCCATGAGGTCACTTGGGAGATGACACCCTGTGGCCAAGTGGGGCCTTCCAGGTCACGCCCAGCCAATGGAGGATTCAGTGGGTGGTGGGTAGGTGTGGCCAGGCAGAGGAGACAAATGTGACAATTTGTGATAAGGGCTGCTTTCGGGAGAGTCACGGGTCAGGACCTGGCCGAACCTGAGCAGAGGGGAGACTGCTCTCAGGGATGTTTGCCAGGTGGGCATGGGAGGAGGGGAACTACAGGGCCACCTCAGGGCCACCATATTTTCCGCGGGTCACCCACATTTTTGGCCCCTCTATATTTATCCATGAACCTGAGTGTTCTCTGTGGTCCTGCCATTGGCTTTTCAAGCCAATTCTCCACTGTGCTTGTGTCTTTGTTCCTGTTCCCAGGTCTTGAGGGACACCCTTTTTTCTGTGCCCCTTAACTAGGACCAAATAAAAAGCAAGGAAAATACTACTTCTACATCCTTAACCAAAATCGTGCTTGCTGTGTCGAGGGGCACACAACCCAAAAACCAGAATTCTCTTTCTCGGCTGAAAGGAGACAAACCCATTTGTCAGGAGTGACTGGCTTTTTGGGGTACTAAAGCTCTGATTGCCATTCATCACCATGCAGGGACATGGGAAAGCCCAGGGGGTGCCTGCCTGTGCAGAAGTGTGTGAGGGGAGCTTCAAGGAGTTTGGGGCGGTGAAGGGCAGCTGCCTGGAGGCCTTGCCTAGAGGAAGCAGAACTCCTGTCCTCAGCCCCACACCAGTGAGGGCAGGCCTGGAAATTGGCCAAACCCTGCCCCACATATGGTCACCACCTCACCTGCTCCCTTACTCTTATCTCTGAAGCCATTGTCCCCCCTGGGCACAGTCCATGAAGATCAGAGGCTTGAGACTGTGCCAGATGGTGGAGGCTGGCTGTGACTTTGGCTGATCACCAAGGCTCTGACTGTGAGCAGGACGTGGTGATCTGGAGTCCCCACACACTCCTCTGACGTGGACACCCAGCCACCTCCTGGGGTTCTCCCCAGCACAGGCCAGGCATCCTGGTTGCTGGGGAGAGGTGGAGGTCACAGGGACCCGCCCACATCTCTTTGCCCCTTTGCCCTCCTTACTACAGGGGCAGGCAGAGGTTCCAGCCTCAATGGCTATGGTCTGTGCTGGTCCCCTGCCATTGGCCTCCTCTGTGCTGCGTCAGAAATCTTGCTTAAATGCAACTTGGCTCCCTCTAGGCGCTGCCTGCCTCTTAAGCTGCTGTCACCTGCTCACTTCCTTGCAGCCCAGAGGCGCCTCAGATCTTTCCTGCGCAGGCCCCTCTCCCCTCTGGTCTCAGCTTGGGGAGTTGAGGCTGCTTATTTCCCCAGGTGACGTGTGCAGCAGCCTACAGTGTGGTTCTGCCAGGGCAGGGGGCTTCTCCATTATGTGGCCCCAAAGCACCCAGGGCCCAGCTCAGTCAACATTTCCGGCTGGGCTCCCTGATAGGTAAGGGGACCCTGCCCCTTCTGGGGGGAGAGGGATAGGAGCTGGAATGCTCCTGGGGACAGGTCCCAGGGAGGATGTAGACCCATGCCACCTTACACCCTTCACTCAGCCAGTGCAGCCTCAGTCCCTTCCTTCCTCCCTGTAGAGAGGGACAAGAACAGAACTGAGGTGCAGGTGTGTAGTCAGTGAGTAGCTGGTGTGTCAGTATGTGCAGGCATGGGGTCCCCGCTAGGCTTTGTCCAGGAACTGCCTGGAGCCTGGGGAGACTGCAGGCTGCCCTGCGAGCCCCTTACAGGAGCACATCCTTTCACCCTCATAACTTGAAGTGGGTTGTCACCCCGCTTCTCAAATTAGGAAGTCAAGGTGAGGTGATTTGCCCAAGGTCACACAGCAATAGGGAAGTCAAGGTTCGCGCTCTGCCCTGCCCGCCCCCTCATTGCCCACAGATGCTGAGGCCTGGAGGGCAGGCCCAGGGGCCAGAGTGCCCCTTTAGCGCAGAGCCTGGCACCAGCACTGCCCATTACCTGCTCTCACCCCACTGCAAAGCTGCTGAGGTCCAGAGCTGGTGGCCTGGGCTTGGGGGACAGGGAGCTTCTTGGCGTGTCTTCAGCCCCGGCAATTGTGTATATGTAGGGGCGAGGTGTGGCAGGCTGTTGCCCGGCCCTTTCTCTTCTGTTGCAGCAAAGATTGGGAATTCTGTGAGCAGAGAGAGCACACAGCCAGGCTGTCACACAGGCAGGTGGCTGTGAGTGGTGACCAGCCTCCAGGCTCTCCCCACGGAGCCTTCAAAACCCTGCACTCCCTTTGCACCCCCGAACCACGGAGTGGCCATCAGATCTGCCTTGGGCTCCCTGCATGCCAGGCTCTGCCCTGACACACGTGGCCTGGACTCTGGGGGCCCTGGTGCCGCATGGTCACTGAGGATAGGACCTGCCTCTGTGGAGTTCCAGCTGGCAAGAGGTTGTCCCCCAGCCTGAGCCAACACTTACATGACTTTTCCGCCACCGAGGCGCTGGGACAGGAAGCTACCTCCTGCCCCCACACATCCGGGAGCACTGGTGGACCCTGTCCTGTGAAAGGGCCATGGGGACCTGCAGGCTCAGAGCTCTGTGGCCTCTGGCCAAAGGACCACTCTCTGAGGTTCAGGGTTGTGGGGTGAGGTGGCCAGAGGTCCCCAAGGCCTTGGCCAGGCAGCCCTGCCAGCAGCAGCCTGGGTGGAGTAAGGAAGAGCCCCACCCAGAGCCTCAGGGCAGAAGCTGGGCACCCCCACCTGGAGTACTTCCTTGGGCCTCCTTCCCAGAAGCAGCCCACTTCACAGACTGCCACAGGGGTCCTGCACCCCAACCTTTCCCTGAGCCTTCCCCGACACGAGGGGCAGGCAGGCGTCCTGGGAGTGCTGTCTCCTGGGCCCTACCCTCTCCTCTGCTCACTCACGCCGCTTGCCAGGCTGTCTGGAGGCCTCGTGAACACACCCTTTAACCGACCCTGTGGGATCTTCAGGCCACAGGGAAGACCTGGACATAGCCCAGATCCTTCCTGGCCTGGTGCTGGGCTTCTCAGGGAACCAACACTGTGGCCCCAGCTGCCCTGGCCCGGGTGGACACTGGGCTCTCCCTGTCCCTTGGCTGCAGTGTCCTCAGGTGAGGGGTGAGCTGGCCTCCTGCAGAGGCACAGCCACCCCTGCCCACCCACAGATGGGCCCACATAGGGACGGATGCAGGGGCACGAGGCTGCAACAGGATCCGGTTTATTCTGCCTTGGCAGGGTGGTCCTGAGAGTGGCGGGTGCCACCCTGTCCCGGGCGGAGGGAGGGCCCGAGGGCCAGTTAAGGCCAATGGCGGGAGAAGCGGGGGGCATGCAGCCCCTGGAATGCGGTGAAGCCAGGCCGAGGCCCGGAGGCAGCTGTGGTAGGCCGGGGCAGGGTGGAAGGCACCGGGCTGGGACCGGGCCATGGCTACAGGGCCGCGGATCCAGGCCACATGGGCACCCCGGGACGAGGGGCACAGTGTCACATGACACAGAACATGAAACACAGGCACAGGGTTTACAAGGAAGCACATGGACCAGTGGGCACAGATTCACAGGAAGAGGAATGCCCAGCTATAGCCAGACACATGGACACAGTGGTGGTTTCACACACAGACCACAAGGGAGTCACGGCGCTACGCGGCACGCGGACTCGAGGGACACGGGAGGGCCTTTTGGCACTACTGCACTGGAGTCACATGAGCCGGGGCGTGGGGCTGTTCTGCGGGCCCTCGCAGGCCCCACGAGTGCCCACACGCTCAGTCCGTCTTCCACACCTTGTTGAGCAGCTTCACCACCTCGTCGTAGATGATGAACACGATGGCCACGTCCAGGCAGACTCGGCCCAGACGGGGGACAGTGCCCTTGTAGAACCTGGGTGGGGGAGGGGCAGGAGGTGAGCAAGGCAGGTAAGGGAAGGGTCCCTGGAAAGGGCGACCCAGATATAGGAGTGGAGAGAATGGAAGGCTAAAGGGGATGCCTGGGGTGGGCCAGGTCAGCCAGGGAGGGTCCAAGGAGAGTGCAATAGCCCTGCCCCTACCCCACTCACGCCTTGAGACCCTCATTCCTCAGGATCTGCAGGCCACAGTCCCACGTGTTTCGGTATTTATGCGCCTCCAGGCCCTGCAGGACACCAGCAGGCCAGAGCTCAGCAGTCAGCTGCGGCCCAAGCTCCTCCTACCCCTGCCTGGCCCCGTCCCACCTGCATGCGGGTCTTGATCACGTCCAGAGGAGTGTTTCCGAAGACGCTGGCTGCGCCTGCGATAGCTCCGAAGACCCCCGTGATGAGGGGGTTCATGGGCTTGTTAGGGTTGTCCCCTGGATAGAGGTGGGGGGTGTAGTCAGAGAGTGATGGACGATAAAGGGGGACAGGGCGTTGAAGGCTGGGGCAAATCCTGGACCGGGCCTGAGGAGGGGGCCCCCACATCCTGGAGTGTCTGGAGTTGGGGCCCCGGGGCACGGACGCACCTCGATACCAGTTGCGCAGGGAGGTCATGACGAAGAAGCGGATGGCCTGGTTGGAGCCCTGCTTCAGCACAGTGGCTGTGAGGCCCTGGTATGTCCCCTTCAGCCCTGGGGGCAGGCAAGCATGGGGTCACACTGGTGCTGCCCAGGCCCCAGCTGGGGATGGGGGTGCCAAGGCAGGAAGGGGAAGTGCCAGCCCCTCCAGCCTGATCAGGGCCCCTGACCCTGAGGAGGAAGGCTGCGTGGCTCACCTTGTTCCCGTACTATCTCCCTAACCCCGTGGAAGAATCCTCTGTACTTGGGGTTGGCAGAAGTCTGGTCGTGAATGAACTTCACCTGACAAAAGGGAGGGAAAAGTGCTAGCTGCCAGCCACCCCCTGAAGGGCGCACCTGGCCCCCTGGCTAGTAGGCCCAGAGCCTACCAGGCCAGCCCACCTGGGAGCAGCGGTACCCAAAGCTGCCCTGGGACCCCAACACAGATGGGCCCCAAAACCTGCCACCTGGTAAGCAGTCTACCATTATGTTTGCTGCTATCTTCCACAGTTTTGACAGCAAACTTGTTATTTTATGTTTTCTGTTAATAATATTTTCTAAAGACCTTAGTATTATCATCTCTTTGCCCTCAGAATAGTGAGTCTCCATGGGAGGACCGTCCTGCCAGGTCCCCGGCCCCCAGCAGGGCCCCCAGCAGTACGTGCTCCCCACCTTGACGGCCTCCGTGGGGCACAGGACCACCCAGCCCACCACCCCTGCACCCCCTGCACGCCTGTCTTCTCACAGGGGCCTTCCCCACCTTGACGCTGGTCTCCGCAGGGCACAGGACCACCCAGCCCACCACCCCTGCACCCCCTGCACGCCTGTCTTCTCACAGGGGCCTTCCCCACCTTGACGCTGGTCTCCGCAGGGCACAGGACCACCCGGCCCACCACCCCTGCACCCCCTGCACGCCTGTCTTCTCACAGGGGCCTTCCCCACCTTGACGCTGGTCTCCGCAGGGCACAGGACCACCCGGCCCACCACCCCTGCACCCCCTGCACGCCTGTCTTCTCACAGGGGCCTTCCCCACCTTGATGGTCTCCATGGGGCACACGACCACCACTGCTTCGGCCACGCCGGCCCCCAGGCCACACAGCAGTCCGCGCGTGCTGTCCAGCCGTCCCTGCGCGTCCCGCATGTGGTTGCTGAGGAACTCGAACATTCCGAACCTGGGGGCGGGAGGCGGGTGAGAAGGGCTGCCACCGCCGGGACCCCCCGACCCCCGCGGCCGCCCCGCGGGCCTCACCTGACGGCCGCCTTGGGGATGGAACCGTAGAGCAGGGAGCTGAGGCCGCGGTACAGGCCCAGGACTCCGTGGCTGCGGACTGTCTGCCGCACGCAGTCCCCTAGGGGAGGGGCGGTCAGGACCCGCCGCCCGCGCGCCCGCCCGCGCCCGGCCCGCAGCCCCGCGGCCGCCCCGCTCACCGATGCCCCGGTACCGCGGCGGGTGCGAGCGCTCGTCCAGCTGCAGCTGCGTCTTCACGTACTCGGTGGGGAACGTGATGCAGATCTCGATGCCGCCCGCCAGGCCGCCTGCGGGCACCGGCACCCGGCGCTTAGACCCCACCGCGCAGCCCGCCCCTCCCCCTCCCCCTCCCGGACTTCGCCCGGCGTCCCCGCCGCGCGGGTGCCGCTAGCTGGCGGCCGGGCTGGGCCCACGCCCCCACCCCGCTCTCCCCGCGCGAAAAGCTGGGCGATCCCCGCCCGCCAGACGGGGGACAGGGCAGCGCCCCCACCCCCCACTCCCCCAGCCCAACCCGGAAGTGGGGCGAGGCCTCGGCGTCCCGGGCCCACCCGGAAGCGCCGGGGGCCGCAGGGTCGAGGTCCGCGTCCCGCAGGGGCCCACCTGCCAGGATTGCCTTCCCCGGGTGCGTCAGCTTGGCCTTCCCGGACGCGGGCGCGGCAGCCGCTAGGGCGCGGGGGGCGCTTGGCGCGGCCATGGCGGGCGGGAGGCGGCGCGCCCGGCGGGAGCCTGGGGTCGGAGCTTGTAGCGCCGGGCGCTCGGTGCGCGGCGGCCGGTTATGTCTGGGGGGCGGAGCGGCCGCGTCGGCTCCCGGGCTCCGCCCCGCGTGGTCCGAGCCCGGCCCCGCCTCCGGCCCGCCCTGTCCCAGCCGGGAAACTGAGGCCGGGGCGGGGCGCGCCGGGGCGGGGCCCGGGGCGCAGCCAATGGCCGAGGCGGAGTCCTCGGAAAACTGAGACCAGCGGGGCGGGGGGCAGAGCCCGTGGGGGGTGGAGCTGCGTCTCGGCCCGGAGCTGCGGGTCAAGGTGCAGAGACTATTGCGCGCCCTGGCCTGTGGCGAACACCCGCGCGGGAAGGAGCGGGCCTCGCAGTCCGCGCGTCTGCAGAGAAAGGCAGGACTTTGGGGACTCCGGAGGCGAGAGGGGCAGATTCCCCCCAGACACGTACGGCCAGCCCCGTCCCCCCGGTCCGAGGGTTTGATGTTCGGACACTCCGCGGGGCTGTGCAGTCCCACCCCTGCCCCTCTCCTGGATTTACAGCTCGGGAAAAGACTCCAAATACAACCCGGCGTATTCTCCCAGGCAGCTTCCCTGGGCAGACAACGGGTCCCCACCTGCAAAGAGGTCCCAGGGAATCTTTAGCAGGCTGCAGGCCTGTGAAATTGGCCCTTGTCCCTCCTACCCACACCAGCACCAAGCAGAGAAGCTTCACGTCGATAAACCGACTTTAATATTCATGATCGGCAGGAGGCTCAGAGCCGTGTTAGGAGCTCTGGCACCTCCATACAAGACGTACTCATGTGTCTCCGAAGTGGCCTGGTAGAAGCACTTCTAGCCAGTGTGGGGTGAAGGGAGGGGGTGCCCTTCCCCCCAAGCGACAGGGAATCCTTGAGAAAAACCTCCCTGGTGACGCCTGGCTCTAGCCAGAGGGCGGAGAGGCAGAGGTCCACCTCCCTGCAGGAGTCTGGAGCTAGTCTTGGGCAGTCAGTGTCTACTCTGGGGAGGGGGGAGTCTACCCTGGCCTCCCCAGGCTCCAGGATGACTCAGAGGTTGCCATCATTGGGCTTCAGCAAAAATAAATAATGTCCAGGTGTCCCTGCCTCCCATTGGGGTCCTCTGTGCCCAAGAGTGACAGGCTCCTTGGAGAGACAGCGCCCACTACACACTGAAGCCGTACACAGGAGTCTGGGTGAAGGCGGGAGCAGCAGCGTATCCGCAGGGGAAGCCGGCAGGGGCAGGGCCGGCTGTCAGCATCAGCTGTGGGTCTGCAGAGGGAGACACACAGTGAGCCGGGCTCCTGCTGCCCACCGGGTCCTCCCCTGGCTGCCTGCGTAGCCAGGGGCCCCAGGAGCAGGGTCTGCAGGACCAGCCCTGACCACCAGGAGGCCGAGACAAGGAGTGTGGGCATTGCTGGTGTGGGGCCAGGCTCAAGGGTAAGCTAGTCCCAAAACAGGACACTTACTTAGCTTAATCTGCTGGGTCTCACTCATGCCCATCAAAATCTAGAAAGACCAGATTGGCATTAATGGTGGGTGGGCAACTCAGCGGGGAACTGAGACCAGCTGGCATGCTGTGTGCTCATGCCACACCCTCAGGCCCGTGTCAGCCCCGCAGCCTTCCCAGCACCCGTCGTCGCCTCTCCAGTCCACTTGACAGCCAGGCCGTCCAGGGCAGGCTCTCAGGCGCAAAGCCCCTCCCAGCACACGCCAGCAGCAGCCTTGCCACTTGGGGCAGCCAGATGGGGCAGGACACAGTGGCAGCTCACAGCTGGGCAAGCACCCTTTTCAGAATGCAGGTGCCCTCAAAGCAGGGAGGACAGTGGCCGTGCCAACATTCCTGGACACACACCGTCTCCATATCTGGCAGCCACCGGGGTTCCAGCCCCCACCCATCCATTCCCGTCCCCATCTGAAGCCCAGCTAAAGAAAGGCAGTGTGAACCACCTCCACTCTCCCCTCCAGGGGACTGGGCGCAACAGGTGCCACCTACCAAACATGAGAGGGGCGGGCTCTGCCACATGTGCCTCTTGCTTACGGAGACTCTCCAACGCATCCAGTTTGTCCACCTGCAAAAGAGGCGAGGGCATGTGAGCACCCATCTGACAGCATGGTTCGGGCCTCTGGGTGAACATGGAGTAGAAGGTCAGGACGCAGGGAGAGTTGGAGCCGAGGACATGCACATGGGCAGGCGTGGAGTGGCTGGCTCCACACCCAGGCACATTTTGAATGCAGGGAGGCCACGATGAGGCCTCTGTAGCTGGGCTGAGATGGAGCATCTGGTGGAGCCCAGGTGCTGTTCCAGCCCAGCAGCTTCCCAGCGGGCATCTGGCCCCCAGGTGTACTGTAGCAGCGGTTGCTGCAGACCATGAACGTGGCCTGGCTTGGGGCCGGGTCCTCCTCCAGACACAGGCACACACTGCTTACAGACCTGCAGGGCTGGGGCAGTGTGCAGGGAACAGCCAGTCTGGGCTGCCCGCCCCTCCTAACCAGCAGAGTGATCATGCAGTCCTCAGGAGACAAGTCACCTGGCATCTAGGACACTTCCCCTGAGAGGCATTTGAGGACTACCTGCCTCCTTACTCTTCCCTGAGGCTTGACCAGGCACCGCCCCAGCTCAGAGCTGCCCATGCGCCGAGCTCACAGGCTGGGCAGGAAAGAGAGTGCAGTAGTGCTGGGGGCTGGCAGAGGCGCGGCACTGTGTTGGTGGGGGCAGCAGCAACTGTGCTTCTAGGATCCCCTCAAACAAGCGCTGAGTAAGAAGAAAGAACGTGCCCGCTGTGAGCTTGGCTCTAGGGCAATCGGGCAAGGCCCCCTGCCAGCTGCCAGCTGCCCCAGTCCAGCTGAAAGGGAAGGAAGGAGGCCGACCGGCATGCTGGCCCTGCAGTCTGTCCTTTCTGCCTGCAGCTTGCTGACGCCCAGGGCTGAGTTCTGAGCGGGGCCTACACCCTCCACTAGCAGTGTGTCATGGGGGTATCTCAGAGGGATGACCCCCTGCTCTCCCTGACCCTCTCCCCATGACAGGCACCTTGTCTGGCCCTGGCAGGCGCAGGTGGGCAGCAGGGGCAGGTGCCGTGGCAGTCACCACCTCCCAGGGATAGTGGAGGGGTCTGGGAGCCCCAGGCCAAGGAGCAGTGTCCTCTCATGACAACCCTGAGTTGGCTGTCCAGCCACAGTGCTGCCACGGTGACAGTGGTTGCCAGGATGCACTCATCATCCACCACAGAAAGGGAATGTGCTCCCCCAAGTCCTTGGGGGGGTCCCCAGTAGTCCAACCCCTGCAGCAGTGATACCTCTGAGGTCTGGGTGGGCCCGAGTTCCCCTTATATTAATGGCTGGGCCTCTACTGTCAGGAAGAGATTCAAGCCACGTTCATCTTTCTTTATGCAGGCTCTCAAAAAAGACTGCTTTCAGGTGAAGACACTTTAGGGCTGGGAAAAGCAGCTCGTGGTGGGTGAGAGCAGTTTCCGAGGGCAAACTCCACACAACACAGACATCTGTAGGGAGCTGCCGTCCACGGCGGTTGAGAAACCAGGGACCCTTGTAAATCTAACCCATGTGTGTCCCCTGGCAGACCATGCAGTTCGGGCCGCGTGGTCAGGGCTACCCTTTGCCCTACCCCTGGAGAGTCACCAGGGAGCCTCACACTCAGGTGTCTGTGTGGGTGGGACTGTGTCACTCTCCTACAGCAGGCAATAGTTTTGCATGGCCTCTGGGGTGGCCCTTGCTGGGGGCTAGGTAGTTTCCCCGAGGCTCTGCAGGTGCAGGCAGCCTTGCAGCCCTTCCAGGCCAGAGCTGGCAGCACCAGCCCCTTCTTGTTTCTTCCTGCCGCTCGCTAACCTGGGAGGCCCCTCCCTTCCCTTGCACCACAGAAACAAGCCTCAGCACGAGTGGCTTTGGGGTCTCCATTTGGCTTGAAGGAGAGCAAGTGTACGGCTGGATGGGCAAGTAGGTGCTGCTGAGAGGTGGCTTTTCCACAGTGTTAGAAACCACAAACTGGACCAGGTGACATAGGTCTCTGGACAGTGGCTAGGTCCAGACAGGGACTCCTAGGGCTTCGACACCCAGGGAGAGTTTTAAAATCAGACACTGTTACCTTGATGAGGCAGATAAAGCTATAGCTGTTAGAAGGATTCAATGCATGCATTAATGTTCCTACTACGTGTTCAGCCAAGGGGTTACCACCAACAGGTAACCCCACAGCTATGCCCCAGACTCCACTGGAGGCTCTCTGAGCCCCACAGGCTATCACCAGCTGGTGCCTCACTGTCACCCCCATGAAACCCAGGGCCACTGGTGAGCACCTGTCATGCTGCCTGGCCGTGCGCATGCCACTGAAGCTTCCTAGGTGGGATCTGCAGGAGAGCTGCTCTGAGGGGGAGGTGCTCAGTTCTACTCAACACCCACCACGGTGATTTTCTGGAGGGGGTTAACATTCAGTGTGAGGGGAAGAGGCCATTCCTGAAGGAAGGCCAGGGCTGGCTGGGCCCACATGCTCACCTTGCTCAGGTACTCCCTCATCACCTGGATGAAGTAGGGCATGGCGAAGTCCATGAGGTCGTGTCTCCAGGCCAGCTCAAGCACCACGTCTGGGTGGAGCAGGTCATAGCAGGTGAAGAGCGAGGCTGCAAAGCACTCCCGCCTGCCTTCCTCCAGGAACCACTGCAGCAACTTCTCGGCCAGCTCGGCATCCCGCGACTCTGCGGCGTGTTGCATGGCGTCCTGTAGCCAAGGAACACACACGGCTCAGCTGTCCTGCAGGCCGAGGCCTCGAGCCCGCAGGTGACTGGGCTGGCAGGGCAGGGATCAGTGCCGGGCTCTACCAAGGCCCTCCCTGCACTCCAGAGCCAGTCTGGACATGAGGCCCAGCTGGTCCCTGCACCTGGCTGCTTGGAGGTGGCCCACATGGGTGCAGGTGCCCTGGGAGACAGGGCCTCTGGCCTCAGGGCCAGTGACCATGGGCAGAGGGAGTGTGCGGCAGTCTAGGGCGGCGCTGACAGGGCAGGTATTACAGAAGTGCCACACTCGGGCCAACAGCCGGCGAGGGGCATGGCCAGTGCTTGGGAAACAGCAACTTGCTTTTCCTTCACGTCCCTCAAAAACCCCTAACTGCCATTTTCATCCTTGCAAATTTGTTTGTCTAAAACACTGTTTACAAAATGATGCTATATTATTAGTCATTGGGAAACCAGTGCCCTCTATGCCATTCTCTATTCTCTAGCCACACGCTGGAGCTGGTCACCTGACTCCAGCAGGGGCTGTCGTCACCCCTGTCGGAGACCGGGGGCCCAAGACCCAGAGATCAGTGCCCACAGTCACTGCACTCTCCGGGGACAACCGTGGTGGTCCTGCTCCATGTGCCCACTGTCGCCTCTGAGCTCTGCTCTGGAGACTCCTGAAGACGCTCGGTCTCCACTGTCACGTGGCCCGAGCCGCTGTGAGCCGGCCCCAAGCAGCCCCCTCGGGACCTTCCCCTCAGGAAAGAAGCCCCCCAGCTGCCCGCTGCTCGATTCGCTCGGTCCTACCCCGTCTCCCTGGCTTGTCTGCGGCCTGCACCTGAACGTGGGCACCTCCTCAACCACTATCACCAGAAAGCAGATGTTTCTAGAACCCTTGTGCTCCAGACCACAAGTTCAGTTGTGCACTAGTGGCTTCCCAGAGGACTCCCAGGTACCAGCAGCACCTGCTCCCGCAGCTGGGAGCCCGCTCGAGTCTGAGGCGCTCCCTCACCCTCCCCTCTCATCACCACCCTAGCCCGTGCCACTCTCAGGCAGCTCTATCTTTGTCCTCGTCCCTGTGTCCACCTCCTCCCAGACCCCTATCAGAGCCTGAGGTCCCGCCCTGGTCCCTCCCACATGAACCTCATCTTCTGCAGGCCCCGTTCTCCATTCCTGGGCATGGAAGGTCCTGGGCTCCTCCCACCTCCGTCCACACTCAACCCCAAAGCAGCCGCCTCCCGTCCTGCCCGTCCCAGGTTCCTCAGCACCCTGAGCTTCCCATGCGCAGTGCATACCCCAAACCTCGCAGCTGCCACTGTCCACCATGCTTTTATCTAAGCCCCACGTCTGTCATTTGGAAATACTTCTTCCTGTCGCTGCCTGACTGGGCATGCTGTCACCTGGCCACCCCTCCCAGGAGGCTTTGGCTCTGCCTGCAGAGCTGACGCTGGAGGCCTTTGCATCGGGGCTGTGGGCACCATCCCTGCCTCTCCCTCCCTCCAGTAGTGCCACACCCCCAACTGTGACAGCCAAATGTCCCCCGAGGGCCAAAGTCACCCTGACGGAGAGCCACTATCTATCTGTGGCTTTGTCCTCTGGGCTCCCTTCTTGGCCCACGTGGCTCTGGGTGGGTGGCTGGAAAGGCCAGCAGGCCCCTGGCAGCACTTACAGCACCACTCACCCTGCACTGCCCGAGTGGCGAGAGGCTGTGCACTGAAGCCCCTGGCAGACGCCGTGTGGGCAGGACACAGGGGCTGTGATGGCCAGCTGGGGGTGGGGTGGTGTGCTTCCCTAGGTGTGTCTGAGTCCGGCTGTCACCTCCCAGTGCCAGGTCCCGAGACCTTCATGTGCAGTGTCAGAGCTTTAGCAGCATTTCTTCTCAGCGCCCTGTGCAGGGCCCCATGGGCACCCAAGGCAGGACCATGAGCACTGTCACTAAGGGCTAGCAGCTGTCACAGAGCAGTCCAAAACACTGGAGATGGCAACTCGAGGTGAAGCTCAATGTGACTCCGACATCAGGGCTCACAGCCCTCAATGGAGTCTAAGCCAAGAGGTGAACCCAGGTGCCATGAGAGTGAGACCCTGTGCTAGGCAAGAGGCGGCAGCTGTCTGTCCTGCAGAGACATAAGTGCCCAAGGACAGCTCAGAGAAGGAACACCCTTGGATCAAGCTCACGATCTGCTGGGGGCTTCTAGGGTCTCCTGGCCAGGGAGCCCTTGGGAATCAGCTCGGCTGCATGTTACGACAAGGGCCCTCTGCATGGCTCCACTCTACCCACTGGGGAGACGGCTGCGCCAAGCAGAGATGGCAATGCCTTCAGGGTCTTGGCGATCGCTCCAGACGGCCCAACCTGCCAAGCAGGCGCCCGGATCTGGATCTCAGAGTGGTGCTAAGCCATCTCTCCCTGGCAGAAAAACAAACATTTCGGTTTTTATCCTCCCAAGTGATCCTCCCGCCTCAGCCTCCCCAGTAGCTGTGACTACAGGTGTGTTACCATGCATAGCTTTAAAGCAATTTATTTTTTATTTTTTGAGACAGGGTCTCACTCTGTCACCCAGGCTATAGTGCAGTGGCATCATCATAGCTCACTGCAGCCTCAAACTCCTGGGCTCAAGGGATCTTCCTGCCTCAGCCTTCCAAGTAGCGGGGATTACAGGCACGTGCCACCATGCCCCGCTATGAAACAAATATTTTGAATGTGATTTTAATTTAGGTTTTTTAATTCCCCAAATCTCGATAGGAATTAAAGTAGGTGTCAAGAAGTGAATCCTCCTCACAGAAGGCAGTTGTTGGGGAAAAAAAAAAATAATAATAAAAAGAAAGAAGGGAATCCTGCCACACTGTGTATAGGTCGAGTGAAACTCATACACAACTGCTGAGAAAAGACTCAACTCTAAGATTGTGTGGGAGTCAATCCAAACAATTTTTAAGGGGCTCCAGATGGCTCGAAACGCTCACCCCACATTCTAATTATGCTCCCGATTAACGTCAGCCCCTCGCCCCCACGAGGATCTCCTGGTGAAGCTCAGAGCCAGGCCTCAGGAAGAAGAGGAAAGGTGTGGCCCCCACCCACAAGCTTCGGGAGCACACTGAGGGGCGGGGTGGGAGGAAGTGGGGGCAGGGGCCACCGACCTGGTAGAGGTGATCCTTCTTGCAGAGCTCCACACTCTGGGCCCACCGATTACTGCGCTTGTACAGATAGGCCGCCATGCGCCTGAATTCCATCAGCTGGTGCTTCTCCAGCCGCTGAGCCAGGCCGATGCTGTCAAAGTTGTCGTAGGCATCAACAGATGCCCTCAGGCCCTAGGAAGACAGCCTTTCCATGAGGGATGCGACACCATGACATGCGCTGCCTGCACAATGAGCAGGCACACGGCATTACCTGGAGGTCGCTCCACCCTGGCCTCAGAAAGGCCGCTGTCCGTGTACCCGCCAGTGCCCTGTGGGGCCTGCACCCCCTCCTGTGCAAGGGCAGCCTGCTCTGAGAACAGACTGGCTGGTGCAGGGGGAGCGCCCAGCCGGCTCCCGTGCTGGGGACCCCACAGCTTTGTGGCCCAGACAGGGCTCCCTTCTCCACACCCACCTGATAATCCTCCTCTTCTGTCAGCAGGTGGTTCAGGGCCTCGTTCACACTCCTGTTGTTGTGGTACTGGACTGACCGCAGGTAAGGCTTCACCAGGGGCAGCTGGCCTACCTGACAGGTTGGGGGGAGCTATCAAGGCACAAGGCCAAGCTTGTCACATGCTAGGCAGGAGTGCCCCGTGACATGCTGATGCTGATGAGGGGTGCAGGCTGGGTGAGTGTGTGCACACCCTCTCCAATGGGCCAGCTCCAGGAGCCAGGGCACCTTCTGGACACCTAGAACCAACAGGCCTAAACACACTCACATGGGAGGACTGTCTGGGCCATTTGGTGGACAGCAATGTCACCTGCAGACATTTGGGCTGGAATGCAAACCTGTATGGGCACACCTCAGAGATATTGCACTTTGGTTTCAGACCACCACAATAAAGCAAGTCACACAAATTTTTTGGTTTCCCGGGGCATATAAAAGTCATGTTTATACTATACTGTGATCCACTAAGTGTGCAATAGCATTATGTCTAAAAAACAACATACATACCTTAATTTAAAAACACTCTATTGCTAAAAATGCTAATCATCTGAGCCTTCAGAGAGTCCTAAACTTTTTGCTGGTGGCAGCTCTGGCCTTGATGCTGGTGGCTGCTCACTGATCAGGGGGTGGCTGCTGAAGGATGCAGTGGCTGTGGCAATTTCTTAAAATAAGGCCATAAAGTCTGCTGGATCCACTGTCCCTTTCATGAAACATTGCTCTGTAGCATGTGATGGTGTTTGACAGCACGTCACCCACAGAACTTCTTTCAAAATTGGAGTCGATCCTCTCAAGCCCTGCCGCTGTCTTATCAACTCAGTGTGTGCACGACTCTAAGTCCCTTGTCATTTCAGCAAGGCGCACAGCATCTTCACCAGGAGGAGACTCTACATCAAGGAAACATTCTCTTTGCTCATCCCTAAGAAGCTCCTCACCTGTTCAGCTGTTCTCATGAGACACAGCAATTCAGTCCCATCTTCAGGCTCCACTTGTAATTCTGGTTCTGCCATTGCCCCCACATCTGCAGCGACTTCCTCCACTGAAGTCTCGAACCCCTCAACGTCATCCATGAGGGCTGGAAGCCACTTCTTCAAAACTCCCGTTAATGGTGATGTTTTGACTTCCTCCGATGGATCATAAATTTTTCCCCCCATATACTGGTGTGTTTATTTATTTTCAATTTTTACTGGAACATAATAATTGTACATATTTATTGGGTATATGTGATATTTTGATACATATATACAACGTGTAATGATCCAGTCAGGGTAATTAAGATATCCATCACCTCAAACATTTATCATTTCTTCGTGTTGGGAACATTTCCAATCTTCTTGTTATTTAAAAATATATAATAAATTATCGTCAACTGTCGTCAACCGACTATGCCATCCAACACTAGAACTTTTCCCTCCAGCTGTATTTTTATGCCCATTAACTGACCTCTCTTCATCACCGCCACCCCCTTCCAGTGTTTGGCAGTCATCGTCACTCTCTTCCTCCACGAGGTCAACTTTTTTAGCTTCCACATATGAGTGAGGACACACAATATTTGTCTTCCTGTGCCTGGCTTATTTCACTTCACGTAAATGAATGGTTCTTAACAGCATCTAGAATGGTGAATCCTTTCCAGAAGATTTTCAATTTACTTTGCCCAGATCCAAAATTGTAACTTTACAAAACGTGTATCTTAAATAATAGGACTTGAAAGTAGACACTACCCTCTGATCCATGGCTGTGGAACGGGCGCTGCGTAGCAGGCACAGAAACGGCAGTCACCTCCGTGCGCACCATCAGAGCTCTTGGGTGACCGGGGCACTGTCAACGGGCAGTAAACTTTGGAAAGGAATCTCTTTTCTGAGCAATAGGTCTCAACAGTGGCTTACAGTGTTCAGTGACCATGCTGTAAACAGGTGTGCTGACATCCAGGCTTTGCTGTCCCCTTTCTGCACAGGCAGAGGAGACTCGGCATGATTCTGACGGGCCCGAGGACGTTCGGAATGGCAAGTGAGCACTGGCTCCCACTTCCCGTCTCCAGCTGCACTGGCCCCCCAGCAAGAGAGTCAGCCTGTCCTTTGAAGCCTGGGAGCCAGGCACTGCCTTCTCCTCTCTGGCTGTGAAAGTCCTAGATGGCATCTTCTTCCAACAGAAGCTGATTTATCCACGTTGAAAATGGCTTGTTCAGGGCGGCCGACTTCATCAGTGATCTCAGCTAGATCTTCTGGGTAACTTGCTGCAGCTTCTATACCCACACCTGCTGCTTCACTTTGCGCTTTTATAGAGACGGCTGCTTTCCCTAAACCTCATGAACCAGTCTCTGCCAGCTTCAAACTTTTCTTCTGCAGCTTCCTCACCTCCCTCGGCCTTCGCAGAACTGAAGAGTTAGGGCCTTGCTCTAGGTTAGACTTTGGCTCAAGGGGATGTTGTGGCTGGTTGGATCTTCTGTCCAGACCACTCAAACTTTCCCCGTACCAGCAGTAAGGCTGTTTCGCTTTCTTATCATCTGTGTGTTCACTGGAGTGGCACTTTTCATTTCCTTCAAGGACTTCTGTATTCGCAACTTGGCTAACTGTCAGTGCAGGAGGCCTGGCTTTTGGCCTGTCTCGGCTCTGGACACGCCTTCTGCGCTAAGCCTAATCAGTTTCTAGCTTTTGATTCCTTTCACTTGAACACCTGGAGGTCACTGTAGGGTTATTAATTGGCTTAATTTCAATATTGTTGGGTCTCAGGGAATAGGGAGGCCTAAGGACAGGGACAGGGAAGGGGAAGAGCACATGTATTGATTAAGTTTGCTGTCTTATATGGGTGTGGTTTGTGGTGCCCCAAAACAATTAAGATGGTAACATCAAAGATCACTGATCACAAAGCAGCATAACAGACATAATAATAATGAAAAAGTTTGAAATATTATAGGAATTACCAAACTACGGCAGACATGAAGTGAGCACATGCTGTTGGAAAAATAACACCAACAGACTTGCTTGACACAAATCTTCAATCTGTAAAAAATGCAATATCTGAGTAGCACGATAAAGCAAAGTGCAACAAAACAAGGTATGCCTGTATCTGAAACCTCAAACAGTTCGATAAATTAAATTTTGAAACTGGCTGGGGGGTCATTTCAAAAACTGTTTATAAAGGTGCTACATTCAGATGACCAGGGCAGAGTGAGCCTGACACACTGTTCTCTGGGCCTGGGTTTGGCTGACTCACTTTTGAAAAGAAATCGACTGTCCGAGTGTGGTCCAGCCGGGGTGACAGCACCAGCAGCAGGTCATTGACGAGCAGCGGTTTGTAATCCAGATACAACTGCAGGGCTCTGTAGCAGAGCTCGACGTTGGCAACCTAGGCGGGGGAAGTGAGGGTCATTCCCTGCCCCATGGCTCCTCCCAGCCAGGCCTGACACCACCCGGTGGGAATGAACGCTGCCCTCCCACGGCCGCAGTGTTTTCCTCAGCACTGACACTTTCTTACGAGGCAGGGCGCTCTGGTTCCTGCCTCACGCTGCACCGATGCCAGCATCTGTATCTCCTGAGTGAATGAATGAGTGTCACCAGCCAGAATAAACCCCCAAAGATACGTTTTTATCCAAGCAGGAGTCCCCCAGCCCTCCTCGGACAGGTCGGTTCAAGCTGTGAGCAAGTGGGCAGCCGGTCCTGTCACACCCCCGTGCCTCTGAGCCCAGGCACAGCAGGCTCCTACGGAGAGGGCGGGGCCACGCCAGGCTGCTGTGTCTCTTGGCACGTTCCCTGCTGGTCATGATTCTCTTGCTGGGCAATGTCACTGGATGGCTGCTGTGGCACCAGTGTCAGGGTCTGCGCACAGCTCTGTTGTTGAAGGGAGCAAGGTAATTCCCACCACCCAGAAGGGCACGAGCCCAGCCAGCAGTGATGACCGAGTCTGCATGAGCGTGTAGGGGCCAGGGCTCTGCGTGGGGCACAGCCAGTGCTGGAGCCACACTGGGGTCGGGGACGGGCACCACTGGAGCCTTCAGCAATGTGAGGTTTAGGGGACCCGGCAGCCATGTGGGGCCCAAAAGTGGACACAGTATTATCAGAGTCCTCTGTGATTCACCAACAGCGCCTACCTCTTCCTCCTCTTCCCCGTTCAGGCTAGCGCACTCACTGTTACCACAGATTCTGACCCAGACAGGCAGCAAGTCCCAGGTCCCCGCCCCCAAGGAGGCAGAACAGAGCAGTGACCCAGCCCTGTCATGAAGCTTCACCTGCGGCAGCAGCCAGCCCCAGCCGCCTGAGTATGCTCACACAGGAGCCCTGGAACCTGTCACCCTTCTGGGCTGGCCCTCTGACTCAGCAGCATAGGGGCCGACCAGAGGGGTCTTGGCCAGACGTGTAATAAGCAGAAGGGGCAGTTGGGACGTGGCGCAGGGCTGAGGAGTACGGGCGGGGTCTCAAGTTCTCCTTCTGTGTCGAGCCACCTCCTCTGAGCCCCACTGGCCTCCCCCGCCAACCACACGGCTCCTCAGGATTACTGTGTGGCAAGAGGAAGGTGTCCAAGGACAGGCCCGTCTCACTGAGCTTGTGGGGGTGCCGTGTGAGTCGGCAGAGTTGCAGCAGGGCCTTTGGAGCTGGCACCACCGGTCCTGGCTTTTCCCTGCTGGGCAAAACCTGGGAAGAGGTAGGCCCTCAGCCCTGCGACTACTCCACATGGCATGACCAGAGTGCTGTGTCCCTCCAGCGGGCAGTTTAAGGCAGAGCACAACTAGCCACCCTCCCACCTCAGTCCCGTGGTGCCAGGGCCTGCAATGGACACGTCTTTGTGGAGCTAAGCTGCTGTGATCTGGAGCCCTGTGCCGCCTCACGTTGCAGCAGGCGGGCCCCTGGCGCATCCGCTGTCCCTGGCTGGGGGGCACTGGGGCATCCACGCAGCGCCCTCCTCTGGAGCCGTGCTGGGAGACAGTACGGCGTGAGACCACCAGCCACACGCAGCACGTGGAGCACCAGCAGGGCTGTGCCCACGAGTGCAGTTGGCAAGGACAGCCAGTGCTGTGCCCACAGTGAGCACACAGGGCACGTCATCTCCACGGAGCCCCAGAGGACGGGCAGCACCCCTGTCTTGTAGAAGAGAAAACGAAGGCTCAGAGATTTCTGTCATGAACTCCAGGAGGACCAGCCGGTGTCCTCTGAGCTCAGGACTCCCTGGCTCCCAACAATGGCGTTGCACAACCTGACAGAAGCAACCACTGACGCCAGGCACCTGCCATTGTTCATTCATCAATGGGAGAAGTGGGATTCATGGCAATGACACCCGTAGCCCACAGGGACAGACAGCAGGTGGCTGAGCAGGGATGCCACCCTGAGTCAGCAGGGCCCTGCTTGGCCTGCCCCTGCCCGGCCCGCACCAAGTAGATTCTGAAGCACCTGCTTGATCCTCTGACGGGGCCGCTGCACTAGCGCAGGCCCTCCTGCCCCCGACGTCTGAGCGGCGGGCTGTCCTGCACAGCAGGCGGCGGCAGAAGCATCCTGAATCCACGTGAGCAAAGGCCTTGCCGTCAGCCCCACAGGTGGCAGACAGGAGACCGTCCCAGCGGTCCTGCTGTTCTGCGTCATTAAGAAACATAAAGCACTGCCACTTCAGCCACAGCACGGCAATTTTAAAGCTCACCCTCGTATCAGAGAAATAAGAATGAGAAAAAAGTACATGTAGGATTGATCAAGTATGGATTTTCTAACACCTGGACCTGTCTACCTGGGACCGGTCACGTGTGCTGGGCCACAGGGATGTGAAAGGTCTACACTCCCGCCAGCAACCTGCAGACCCCACTCAGGGCACGAAACCCCGTCAGAGGCCACTGACCTCACGCACCATGCCGAGGAACACGGGTGTCTTCCACCAGGAAGCCTGTGTGTGCGCCCTGGGGCTCGACCTTGGGCACACAGTTCCCAGGAAGGGCAGAGGCTAACGTCCTCACCCAGCAGTCCACCTGCCACCCAGCCCAGCCTCAGTAGCTCAGGTGGAAAGGCCACGGCTCGCTGCCGCCAGGGGCTGCTGTGCTCCTCCCACCCCTGCCCCGAGAGTGGTGGGACGGAAACGCGGTGAGGATGCTGCCTTTCCCTGGCAGAGAGCAAAGGGGGGAGACTTTTGGCAAATTATTTACTCAAGGACAATGGCACAAAATGAAGACACTCAATGCAAAGGGACTGGGAACTAATGCTAGAGAATTTCACCACCTCCACCTAAGTCTCGTGCAGAGCTGAACTGTGGAGTCCTGAGGTTAGAGGCTCTCAGAGATCAGGACACAGCATAACAGGGGCCTGCTCAATGCTCACACCCAAGCCCGACACCACCCAACTGGCCGCTGCCAGAGGAGTCTGGGGTCCTGCTGTGGCCCACTGAGGCTGCAGGAGGGACGCCTGCTCTGGGGACAGGTGAGGACCCGAGGCCAGGCAGCCCTGGGTGTTTACTGTGTGTCTCAGGTGCTTGCACTCCTCTGCAGAGATGGTATTTTCAGGGGGAGAGACATGAAAGACAAAAGTGTCAGATGGCGAAAAAAATATGAAAAAAATACAACAGGAAATGGGGCCGGGCGCGGTGGCTCACGCCTGTAATCCTAGCACTCTGGGAGGCCGAGGCGGGTGGATCGCTCAAGGTCAGGAGTTCGAGACCAGCCTGAGCAAGAGCGAGACCCCGTCTCTACTAAAAATAGAAAGAAATTATATGGACAACTAAAAATATATATATAGAAAAATTAGCCGGGCATGGTGGCACATGCTTGTAGTCCCAGCTACTCGGGAGGCTGAGGCAGCAGGATTGCTTAAGCCAAGGAGTCTGAGGTTGCTGTGAGCTAGGCTGACGCCACAGCACTCACTCTAGCCTGGGCAACAAAGTGAGACTCTGTCTCAAAAAAAAAAAAAAAAAAAATACAACAGGAAATGGGACTGGACAGGGCATGGCGTTGGGAGCCTGGGCTGAGAGGGCACACGGAGGAGCACGCGAGGCCTGGCCGTGAGGGAGCAGGGGCGGCGGGGCAGGCAGGGGCAGGCAGGGCTGCACATGGGCTGCACACGGGCCACCACGCCCACCGGTCCCACTTGAGCATCAGCTCCCTTCGTGGATGGAATTACCACCACCTGCCCAGGGGCAGCGAGACCACACGAGATGACGCACGTGCCGAGGGGGTGCACCCTGGCACTCATCACAGCCCGCCCCGCTGGTGTCCCCGCACCGAGAACAGGGCCTGGTGTGGGCAGGCAGGTGCCGCCCCCTCTTACCTTGGCAATGATGTCCTTGAACTGACCTTCTTTCCATGCCTCAGTGGGGTGGCTGAGGATGGTGAGCACGGCATTGTCGTGCTCCTCGTACTTGTCATAGAGGAACACCAGCTCTGCCCAGAGGTGCGCCTGCTCCGCAGCTCTCAGCACCTGCGCGGGGAGCCGGGTCAGCCTGTGCCACGTGCGGACACAGCAGCCAGACCGTGAGGAGGGAGCGGTACCTTTGGGATGTTGACACGGGACCAGAAGAGCTCCAGGTGCTCCAGCATCTTCTGCGGCTTGAATCTGGAGTAGAGGACGGCCAGCTCCGTGAACATGCCCATGTGGGCCTGCTCCAGGCCCAGGGCTGCCTCCAGCAGCGAGATCAGCTCCTCAACGTGGCCCCGATCCTGGAGGGCCAAGAGCCACATGTGGGGCAGAGGAACTGCATGCCTGCCACAGCCACCCTCCTGCCAGTCAGTGCCCACGCCACAGGGACCCTGTGGCAACTGCCAGCGAGCCCAAGGAGGTCTGTGTGAGAAAACGTGCACATGTGCCGTTACAAACCATGCCGTTTACTTAGCAACCTGCTGGATCATTTGACAATTGCTGCTCTTTGGGAAGTAGCGCTCCTCACCTCAATTATCAAGTTTAGTAAGTTCAAATAAGTATTGCCATGTTTATGAAAAGAAATATGAAAAATAAAAAACCCCAGGAAATGGGGGTAACAGGGCCTGAGGATGATGAGCTTCAATCTCTGTCTCCACAGCTCACTCCTTCTGGGATCCTGGCTCCAATAAGCCTCCAACTCCGCTCACTGTCATGCCACCGTCCCCACTTTCGTTTGACTATGTCCCTACCTTGCATTCAGTGCCACACCCCTCTGTCATGCTCCCTGGACGAGACCAGACATCTGGTCCAGCCTGCTCAGCTGGAACCCTGGAGAAATACCCGACCACGAGCCCTGTCCCCTTCATAATGGCCACAGCCCTAGGAGTGCCCCCAAGGATCCTCCTCCATTCTCCTCCGCCCGCGGAGGACACCCTCTGTCCCTCTCTACTCTCAGGCTAACCTTGCTTCCCCACGCCGTGCCTGCCTGCTGGGGGCATCTGCCCCTCAGTCCACTTGGAATCTGCCCAGCCTGAGGCTCCCCCTGCCCACCCACCTACCAAGGCCCCTGCCCCAGCGACCCCCTTCTCTCCTGCATTAACTCCCCTTCACTGCTGGCCTTCGGCAAGCATCCTGCTAATTCTCCTGTCCTAAAATACCCTCCTCTTGACCTCCTGTCCCCTGCTAGCTACCATCCCCTTTTTCTACTCCCTTGTGCAGCAAAAACTGCTCAGAAGAACTGTTCCCGTTCCTCTCCCTGTTCTCTGCAACCCACCTGTCGGGCTGAGCCTCGCTGTCCTCAGCCTCCCATCTGGTCATCCGCCCTGGCACTCTGCCCTGCCCTCCTCCTGGGGACGCTGGGAGCCACGGTGCTCTCTGGGTTTTCCTCTCTCCTCCTCCGCCCACCCCCATTGGCGGCCCCAGGGCGAGTGTCTGGTCTCTTCTTCATCCACACTCATCCCCAGGGATCACAGGCAACCACGTGTCTTTGTAGCCTGTGTGTCACCAACTCCCACCTCACTTCTCTAGCTGGTTCATTCACGGACGTCCAGACCCTGGTTCCAACCGCCTGCCTGATGCTTCTTGAACAGCCAGTTGGCAGCTCGGACTTGGCCCAGTGTGTCCAAACTGTGATTCCTGCCCTTCCCTCCCACGCAGCCCACGCCTTCAGTGCCCCCATGTCCACTGGTGGTAGCTCCCTCTTTCCACTCGCTCAAGCCAGAAATAAGTGGAGCTGTCCTTGACTTTTCTCTCTCACCTCACATAGGATGCATCAGCATAACAAGTTGGTAGCACATGCAAAATATACACCCAAATCTGATGACCTGATCACATCTCACCCCAGTGTGAAGTCACTGTCCCCTCTCACCCAGACCACTCCAAGAGCCTATGGCTGCTCTTCCGGCGTCTGTCGGGTCCCTCCACCTGCCTGGCTGGCCCTCGGCACCATCTGCTCTCAGCACATGAGGCACACAGGCCCTCAACCCTCCGTGGCCCTGCACCCCCGCCCCCAGCACAAGCCCCTCCCAATAGCCTGCCACCTGCCCCTCCGTCACCCTCTGGCCCCAGCCCGGGCCTTGAACGCGTGGCGTGCTCCTGCCCTGGCACTGACCCTCCCTCAAATGTCCCCAGACCAAATCCCTCCACTTCCTCAGGTGTCACCCTCTCCACTGGTGCAGCCCTGACTGCTCCTTCGCGGAACTCCAGCCAGGCACTCACACCCCCTAACCGGCTGCACGTTCCCCTGTAACTCATCTCTTTCAAACACACTATGTAAGTTAGCTTTGTTGCTTGTCTGTCAACCTCACTGAATGGAAATTCAACTGAACAGGGGTTTTCTGCTTTGTTCATTGATACAATTACCTAGAATAATGCCCAGCACACAGTGGGTACTCAAACATTTCCTGACTACGTGAGTTTTTCTATTTCAGCCCGAGGCTGCCTTATTACTCTCCCTGCTTGCTTTACAGCTCCGTTCTCAGGCTCCTGTGGTGGGGGAAGATTTCTCATTAGAAAGTCACTAAGGCTCGCCTGACATTCTGGACACCGTGGGCCTCTGAGCTGGCTCGAGCCCTCCAGACTACTCGCTCAGGGCCACAGTATCGTTCTAAGCAAAGTCCAGTCTTTGTCTGTCTTGCCTAATCACACCTGGTGTGACACGCAGCTCCATGAATCCCAAAGGTGGAGGCCCAGGTACCTAACACCTGAAGGACTGTCTGTCCCCACCTGAGAGCAGGGCCCCACGACACTATCAACGCACAGGGCCCTACCCTTCCACGGGGTCGCCCTGGGGTTCCCTCTCTTGTACGTGTTTTGTCCCCATGGCACTTGATAAACACACCCCCTGGGGGCCGCACACCATGGGGAACCAGGGTAGGGACCAGGGCTCTGCCATGACCAGCACAGTATTCTCAGCAAGTTATACAGGGTTGTCCCCTTTGGGCAAGCCAGTGACTGGGCTTCTGAAGGCCCAATGACACAAGAGAAGGGAGAGAACTTGAAAAACACAAAATACCAGCCAGCCACGAGGTCCAGGATAGCTAATAAGCCAATCCCATGCAATTTATGAACGACTGTCTAGCACATGAAGGAATCTTCCCCACAGAGGCAATGCTTCAGGTATGCTCACGTGCAGACGCCAACCGTGAGGGTCACATGCTAAGGGAGTGACCGCCCCTTTTCCGGGAGCATTTAGGTATCTCCTATCACCTGCATCGCCAGCAGAGGCCACCTGGTCACCTGGTAATAGCGAGTCAGCTCCTCCAGCTCGTCTGCGAGGACGACGATGTGAAGGCCGCACAGCTGTGCGAGGCGGAACTCCAGCCCGTCCACGCAGGCGAAGCACACCTAGAGCGGGAGGGCCGGCGTGAGCACCCAGACGGACGCGGCCCCACGGCAGCTGGCTTACGAGAGATGCAGCTGCAAATGCAGAAATACCAGCAAACAGAGCTTTTTAAGTTGGAATCTGAACAAGCAGGTAACTGTAAAATGAGTTGTGCGAGACTGGGAGAAAGAATGATGACATTTATAACCTGCAGGCCAGGGGCCTTTGACACCGCGGAGGCAAGAAAGCCCACGTGTTACTTCCTAGGCCCTGAGATGTGGAGGTCTGTTTAGGTGACAGGAAAGTCGTGCTGGAATTTTGGGTCTGGGGTTTGAGAGGGTTTAACAAAGCTCAAGAATAACTGTCACCCAAGCACATTTCACGTGAGTGCCGTTCCGTGGGGGTGAACTTGCTCTCGTCATCTTTCGGACTGTGTGCCTGCGTGCTGCTCACAACTGTTGAGAAGTGACGGACCCTCCCGAGCAGAGAAGCCCTCGAGCTGCACTTCCTACAAGGGCTGCACCAGCCCTGCGCCACAACAGAGCCGGGTTTGTCTGCGAGGCCCCGCCTCCCACACACAGCACATGTTCTCATGGTAGAGAAAGAGAAAATGCAGATAAATAAAAACAATCACATCACCCAGTGCCGTCAACTTGAGACATAATCTTTGGCCCGCTATGTTCTATTAATACGTGTGATATACACGCCAGCACCTGCCAAATCTCTTACACACACACACAGCGGAATTACATTATACATTCTGCTTGCTAGCGTATTTCTCACATAATACTGGAAAAATCTTCTCTTACAACTCCACCTATTCATTTTGCATAGCAGGGTAGAGTTGCAATGTATATCCTATTTAACAAAGGCCTTGACGTTGGACATTTAGGCTGGTTTTTTTCTTTCTGTTGTTTTTTGTTTTTAGAGATGGGATCTTGCTCTGTCGCCCAGGCTGGAGAGCAAGGGCGTGATCATAGCTCACTGCAGCCTTGAATGTCTGGGTTCAGGTGATCCTCTCGATTTTAATCTTTTATTAAACAATGCTTCAGAGATTTGTTAAAACTAAATCTTTTGTACATCTCTTTGCAAAGTTTCTTCCACTTAAAAATGATTCTGAAATTATCAGAGAGCCTCAAGATAATCTGTCCTATCAATTTGCCACAAAAGACCAAAAACGTCAATTTACAGTGATAATGCCAAAAAGCTGACATGATTTTTAAGTGTTATGACAATACTTCCAATACTGATAGCTCCATGCTATCAAGACAATTGCTGGGAGCTGCTTGGTCCGACAGGGGGTCCTCCTGGGCCTTTGCTTCCAAGCACAAGTACCAGCTTGTTAGGTTCTCTGAGCCACCCCGGAGGACTCAGACCCCCGCCTGGACAAGGCCAGCTCCCAGACTCGTGCTGCGTGGAGGAAGAGTGTGGAACACAACAGGGACACGTCCCGCAGGTTACCTCCTTCCACGTGCGGGTGCTGCTGGCCTTGCGGCTGCTGTCCACAGCTGCCTGATACTCCCCGAGGTGGACCAAGGTGGACGCCAGGCGGGCAAAGTTGGAGACGTTGCTGTACAGCAGCTTGGCGGCCTCATACATGCCCTCCTCATAGCAGCGGTCTCCAACCTACAGACCACGGGGTAGCTCTACTGAGATACTCTTACACGGGCAGATCTCTCCAGAGTTGGTTTTAAGTTTCTAGATAGCAGAGGTATTTTTCTGTTTGCTAGAGTCAGTCTCTTTCTGGACACACCAGCTGCCAGGCTGCTGCAGAATGCCCGCAGGAGAAAGCGCACGTCCCCGCCCGACACCCTCCTCCACCCGCCTGGTCCTGCTTGACCCTGCGTGCCCCCCACACCTGCACTCCACTGGGCCTGGGCTGAGACGTGCTCCCTGCTGCTTCCAGGCTGTTCCCTTGCTCCCCACTAAAAACTGCAGACAACAAATCTTGTGTGAGGCATCACCCACCGGCCCTACTTCCTGACACCACTCACAAATCTTCCTCATTTCCTGATCATTTCTTTGACTTCCTCTGCTCTAAGGACCTTGTTTCCCTCATGACAATAGCCAGTCGCTGCCATTGCCACCCCCTAGACCTTGGCAGAGAGCTGTGAGCCCTGGGACCCCTGTCACAAGCACCCTCTGTCTGCCCAGCGCCCCCTCCCGTCCAGCCCACTATCCTGAGTGCCTCAGCCCCATCAGCCCAGCGACCGACCAGCTTCCCCTGCCCCACCAGTCTGTCTGCGCCTGGCTTGTGCTTGTCCCCAGCTGGTGCCCACAGCCAAGCTTGATGGCTCCTGGCACTCACCCTCGACTCTCCTGCTTGCTCTCAGCTCTGCTTAGAGCCGGCTCTCTGCCTACTCCACACCTGTGGCTACAGGGCCACACAGACAGCGGGACCCCAAAGTGCCGAGGGGTCTCTCTGAAGCTGTGACCACTGACCTCGGAGGGGCTCGCAGTACTACCCACCCTACTTCCCTAATGCGCAGCCTCTCTTCTTGTCAACTGTTCATACTTTCTTCTTGCCTCAAACCTCCAACAAGTCCTCAAGCTGAATATCTGTTTTCCCTTTTCCTGAGAAGACAGAAACCATCAGGAGAGCCTTCCAGAGCGCTACGCCAGGGGCCCACTCCACTTGTGCATGTGACCTCTGCCCTTTCCCCTGCAACAGCATCGCCCTCTGCACTGACCATCCCTACAAGCTTAAGGAACCACTGTTAACTTCCCCAGCTTCAAACCAAACCAAACCAATCCTACTCACGCTTCCCTCACCTACCCAGGGCTGCCAGACTGTTTCCACCCTTCCCTTGAGAGCACCTTTCTCAGCAGAGGTGTCGGGTGTCTACGATAGCTGTCCCGTGTCTTCCTGTCCTCTCTGCACTTGCTCCAATCAGGCCTCTGCCCGACTCTCTGCCAGGGTCATCGCTCCCCTAGACAGATGCCAGTGCGGTTTCCTGGACACCCACCAGCTTCTCTCTGCTCTGGTTACTCTCCATCACCACCTCGCCCTGCTGCCTGGCTTTGGAGGCCCCGGTTCCCCCAGCCCCACACCCCCTGCCATGCTCTCCCACACGGGCAGTGGCCATGGGCGTCGCCTGTACCCCAGAGGCTGCACACGAACATCTCTAGTCTGGACTTCTCCCAGCCTAACTCCTGCATCCAGCGGGACAGACCCACAGCGTCCTCACAGTGTGCCCATGTCAGTGCGCGAGACCCTAGGTCCCCACCGCAACTCGCCTTCGCTGCTCGCCTTCTCACACCATCAGCTCTGCCTCCGAGATACATCAGGAGCGGACTACACTTCCACCTGCCTTGCCACCATCTGCAGTCGCTGCCTTGCCCTGGGCTGGCCTCTCTGGGTTCGCACCTCCATCCTTGCCTGTCTCTGTTCTACACAGGAGCCAGACGGCTTCTGCTGACACCTCATCAGACCATGCCCCTCCTCTGCTCAAAATCCTCCAGTTTTCCCAGAGCAGAAGCCAGAGTCCTGATGAAGGCCCACAAGTCTGGGCCTGTGAACGCCAACAGCTGCCCGTCCCCACTGCTGCTCACGCCTCTCGGGCTGGACAGCTCCGTTCCTGCCACCTGCTTCTACACACACCCAACATTCCTCGAGGGACCCCTGCGCCCAACCTGCCCTCTGTTCTAGGGGCTCCTCCTTAGACGGGTGCAGACTCAGCACCCACCGGGGGGCCCCATCTAAAACCGGAACACGCACCCTCACACCCACGCCCTGCCTCACTTCTCTCCTTTACACTCAACATGTGACAGACTGCAATGTCTTTATGGGTCTTAGGACCAATGTGGGCAGAAATCTGACTACTGTTCTCACCGCTGGTCCACAGCCCCTACTGTGGCACACAGCTGATGCTTAATAAAAGTTTGCTGATGCACCAGGCATGGTGGTACACTGTAGTCCCAGCTGCTTGGGGGGCACTGAGGCAGGAGAATTGCTTGAGCCCAGGAGTTTGAGGCTGCAGTGAGCTGTGATGATGCCACTGCACTCTAGCCTGGGCAACACAGTGAGACTCTGTCTCAAAAAAAAAAAAAGAAAAAGAAAAAAAGTTTGCTGATGAATGCATAAATAGGGTGTTTTATGGAGGAGGGTGATCATGTAAGTCTTTTGTCACTGCTAACTTAAAGGAAACAGGGAAAGTGACATCTACAAACAGGCAGGGGGCTGGATCTGGCCCCCATGAACTCTCTGCCCGCCAGCAGGTGACGGCGCTTCCGCTCTGCCCCGCAGCGCTGCCCTCTGGAGAATCCTGCTACCAATTCAGAGAAGGGTTTAGGGCAGGGTTTTGTTTTCTAACATTTTAATTCATTTTCTGATTATTAAGGCAATTTTGGAAGCTATATGGTCACTGATTAAAAAAGAACATTGCAAACACAGGCAAGTAAAAAGACAATAATGCAATACTGCCAACTGCACACCTGAGAGTTGTTCACTGTTCCCATCGCGGGTATTTTTCTAGGCATATATGTTTACTATTGTGCATAAAGTTTCTCACTTTGCTTAAACTAACTTTGAAAGGATTTTCCAACACCAGCCAGGTTTTCTCTTTTTTTGAGACAGGGTTTGCTCTGTTGCCCAGGCTGGAGTGTAGTGGTGTTATCACAGCTCACTGTAACCTTGAACTCCAGGACTCAAGCGATCCTCCTGCCTCGGCCTCCCAAAGTGCTGGTACTACAGGTGTGAGCCACTGTGCCCTGGCCTAAAATTTTTTTTTTTTAAGGAAAAAACCCTCAATTTTTGCACCTTTAATTTTTTCACCTGGAATTTTATTTTGGTTACAGAATTACATAAACTTTTAACTCCTTTCTAAACTTTAACCTAATTTCCAACAATTACTTGGAACTTATTTTGAAATAAAAAATTCAAAGTCCACTCCAGTGTTATTTATTTCAACGACTTGTGTGCTCTTTCAGGAAGAGTGCACTTATAATTAACAGAGTTAGAACACATTCCATCACCTCTTCATCTTTATCAATTTTTCTAGGGGCAACATTTTACCCATATGGCAGACTTTACAATTATTTAGATCTTTTATTTAATGTTTTTTTTTTGGTTAAGGTTTATTTAAACATTTTGGTTTTACTCCTTTTCTTTTTCTTTTTTTTAAGAGGAGGGGTTCTCACCCTGTTACCCAGGCTAGAGTGCAGTGGTGTGATCACAGCTCACTGCTATAATCTCAAACTCCTGGGCCCAAGTGATCCTCCTTCCTCACCCTCCTGAGCAGCTGGGACCACAGGCCTGAGCCAGTGTTCAGCTTGGTTTTATTCCTATTTAAAAAGGAATGTTTTCTCTCTCATTATGTCATCTGATCATTGCTGACATCTGGGAAAGCTATGAGTTTTCTATATATACATTTTATGCATCTAGATTATTAATTCTGAGTTCATCAGTTAATTTTCTTTTCTCATGGTGAACAGAACACCTGCATCTCCTCCTCCAGGGGAATCATTCTGATGCGCACAGCCAAGCACAAGTCAAAATTCCACGGGTCTGGCCCAGCACGGTGGCTCACGCCTATAATCCTAGCACTCTGGGAGGCCGAGGCAGGCGGATCGTTTGAGCTCAGGAGTTCGAGACCAGGCTGAGCAAGAGCGAGACCCCGTCTCTACTAAAAAAATAGAAAGAAATTAGCTGGACAACTAAAAATATATAGAAAAAATTAGCCGGGCATGGTGGCGCATGCCTGTAGTCCCAGCTACTCAGGAAGCTGAGGCAGAAGGATTGCTTGAGCCCAGGAGTTTGAGGTTGCTGTGAGCTAGGCTGATGCCACGGCACTCTAGCCCGGGCAACAGAGCAAGACTGTCTCAAAAAAAAAAAAAAAAAAAAAAAAAAAAAAATTCCATGGGTCTTAATTTCTACACCAATGCTGGCAACTTGTTACTTAATTCCTGGTGTGGCTTGTTTCTCGCCATCACAATCTGTCACTCTGGCATCCCTGGCCTGAATCAGACTGCGGCAGTGCACAGCGTACCTGCTGGATGTGGGCATTGTTGGGTCCATTGATACAATCTTCCAGCTCAGACAGACGGCTGGTTTTAGCCAAGGCAAAAATAAGTTCCGTTTCTATATAGGACTCACGGCCCTTTTTCCTGGCCATGTGCAGGAATTTAACTAGATCCTCCCAGTTGTCTAAAGACAGAAAACAAAGAGAGATTAACTCAGAACTGATAATTTTAAGCAGCGGCTCAATTTCTCTCACTCTGTCCTCAGCCAGACACGTTACCTCCCTGCTATGCCTGAGACCTCGGACTCCAGGTAATGTCTAGAAGGTCTCGACTACACCCACTAAGCAGAGCCTATCTCAGACGGGAGACTGGGCAGGGGCTGAACCCATGTGGGCCACCCTGGGGATGGGACTCTCCAGATGCACAAGTCGAGACTTCACCTGGAGACAGAATGCGTATGCCAGCCCGAGAGGTCAGCACCATGGTCAACAGACACAGCAGAAGATCTCCAGGAAATCTCGGGTCTAAAACACTGACCTTGACATTATCACAATAGCAATTTATACTGTGCTTAAACTGCTTACTCACGTAAAAGAGGGCGACAGTCAACTGAAGAGCTAGAATAGTATTTATCTTACACTCTTTTGGAAAGTTTTCACTTAGATGTGCCCTCTGCTCTCTCTGGATTCATAATACACAGAGATTCCTAAGAGTCTCTTCAACCTCTTGCCCCGGCCAGGTTTTGCACACGTGAGCAGTAGAGCCCCGTGAAAGGGGATTCACTCACTACTCCTGCTGGCTGCCTGCACAACTTCCAGGTAAGAGGAAGCGTCGTCCGCTCTGATATAGGAGTCGATGGCTTCCTTCACCAAGTCTCTCTGCAGCTGGGCTTGGGCCAGCTGGCTCCACACGGCAGGCTCGTTGCATCTCTCGGCAAACTCATATGCTCGGTCTAGGTTTCCGATGTGCTCGATCAGGACCTGGGGTTATGAGAGGACTTGCATTCTCTGCAACACCTAGTCAGCTCCAAAGAGCAGATAGACTTTTGCTTGTTTCCCTACTCTGCCTAAAGTTGCATGAGCATTTCAATTCAGTACAAAAGAACTGTGGGTGCTAAGTATTTCTCAGATGAATGAATTGAGGGGAGAGGTAAGAGCTGTCATATGGGTGGGGTACCAGACACAGAAGAGGCACTCCAGTAAAGAGGTGTAAAGAGACGGAGCTTTCTGGGCCAGGGTGGGACCTGGGACCTGCCTCCTGACAGTGCGACAGGGCACAGAGGCTGTGAGAAGGTTTGCAAGAGCTGCTGTGGGGAACGCAATTGCTGGAGAGACAGAAACAGGCTTGCTGGGCTGTAGTGGCAGCCACTGCTGGGCTATAGTGGCAGCCACTGCCACGCGGCAGTGGAGGCGGCAGCAGCAGGCCCCCATGAAGAGGTGGTCTGTCTCGGTGCAAGGCCATGGCCCACATGTGGGTGCAAAGGAAGGGCTCCTAGACCAGAGGTTGCACAGGCAGGTACAGAAAATGACAAAGGAAGAGAGAAGGAAGTCAAGAATACTGGTAAGAGAGCAGCTAAAGTGATACGTCCTATGGTTTACAACTGATTCAGAAATAAAATCAGAAAGGCTCACAGACTGGCAAGAAAGGGATGTGGCTGCAGGGAGGAGTTCATGGGGAGGTGGAAGGGGAGGGAGGTGTGAGTGCCTCTGACAGCACGACCTTGGTCCAGGAGAGCACCGGGGGCGCCTTCGGGAAAGGGCAGGCTCACAGCCAGATGGGAGAAGCACAGCAAAGGTTGGGGCTGGAGCCCGTGGGGCTGGGAGGGATCAGAGAAGAGCGCTGGGGATGCGCTGGACAAGCAGGGGTCTCACGTGCAAGGGCTCGAGGGTGCTCAGTGCACAGAAGGTGCCAGGGCCCAACACGGCTGCGCTCAGCAGCCCACCTGGACTGCGGCGGTGTTCATGTCGAACTTGCAGAAGATGGCAAAAGCCTCCTCGTACAGTGCACTGCTGACGGCGATGCTCGCGATGTCTGGGGCGTCGTAGTTGTCCAGGCGGCTGACGTACTCCATGACGCGTGTGCAGTCCGCCTTGATGGCGGTCAGAATCAGCAGATTCTGGAGATTCCTGAGGAGAGGGGTGGTCAGCACAC
Organism: Eulemur rufifrons; assembly: GCF_041146395.1. Taxonomy (NCBI): domain Eukaryota; kingdom Metazoa; phylum Chordata; class Mammalia; order Primates; family Lemuridae; genus Eulemur; species Eulemur rufifrons. Next base: position 25,400,035 of record NC_091003.1, read on the forward strand.
GCCACAGGATGAAGACTACACAAGTGCTTTTTTGCTGGCCAGGTAGCCCAAGACCCCCAATTTTTAAAAAAGTAATTAATGTAGGCATACACGACTGGTAAGCAGATACAACAGAGCATTTGTGAGGCCTGCGGCAAAGCACAGGAAGAGAATCGGAACACTGCCAGCCACAGAGAGGGCTGCTGCAGCTTCGTGGGAGCCCACCCGGCTCCCACTGCAGAGTCGCCCGTTTTCCTACCCCAGCCTCTGCAGTTCTTTGCGATTCTTCAGTTTTATCACATCCACTGCATCCCTGAGCAATATAGGTAGTTTTGCATGTTTCTGAATTTAATTTTGCTTTAATCATACTAAATGCACTCTTGCAAAGCTTTTCTTTACCCCATTCAAAAACGTGGCAAAAATAAGAGCTGGGTGTGGTGGCACATATCTGTAGTCCCAGCTGCTCAGGAGGCTGAGGCAGGAAGATCACTTGAGTCCAGGAATTTGAGGCTACAGTGAGCTATAATCGTGCCACTGCACTGCAGCCTGGGCAACAGAGTGAGACCCTTCTCTTTAAAAAGAAGAAAAAAAAAATCAATATAATGCAGCACATACCAAGAATCCAAAAAAGAAATACCACATGATTTCCTTATCAAATGAATCAGAAGATGCATCTGACAAAATCCAACGCTCATTAATGATAAAATTTCTCAACTAGAAATAAAAGGGAACGTCCTCACTCTGATGAAGGACAAGAAGCCCACAGTTGGCTGGGTGCAGTGGCTTACGCCTGTAATCCCAGAGCATCAGGAGGCCGAGGCAGGGGGTTGCTTGAGGCCAGGAGTTTGGGAACAGCCTGGGCAACACAGTAAGACCTCATTTCTACCAAAAAAAAAAAAAAAAAAATTAGATAGGAGTGGTGGCACACGTCTGTAGTCCCAGCTACTCGGGAGGCTGAGGCAGGAAGAGCGCTTGAGCCCAGAGGGTTAAGGTTACAGTGAGCTATGATGCCACTGCCCTCCAGCCGGGGCAACAGAGAGAGGTCCTGTCTAAAAAACAGAAAAAAGAAAAAAAAAGGAAGCCCACAGCTAACATCGTAAGCAACAGCGAGAGACTGGATGCTTAGCTCTAGCTCAGGGACCAGACCAGGATGTCCACTCTCACCACTTCCACTCAACGCTGTACTGGAGGTTCTCACCCAAGGCATTTAGGCAAAAGAAAGAAATAAAGAGCCTTACTGGCCGGGTGCGGGGCTCACGCCTGTAATCCTAGCACTCTGGGAGGCCGAGGCAGGAGGATCGCTCGAGGTCAGGAGTTTAAGACCAGCCTGACCAAGAGCGAGACCCTGTCTCTACTAAAAAAATAGAAATGATTTGGACAGCTAAAAATCTACATAGAAAAAATTAGCGGGGCATGGTGGTGCATGCTTGCAGTCCCAGCTACTCGGGAGGCTGAGGCAGGAGGATCGCTTGAGCCCAGGAGTTTGAGGTTGCTGTGAGCTGGGCTGACACCGTGGCACTCTAGCCCAGGCAACAGAGTGAAACTCTGTCAAAAAAAAAAAAAAAAGCCTCATTCTGTGCTCAGTGACTGATGAGAGGCTGAACTCTTGCCCTGGGTCCACAGGTCTCTCCTCTCCCTGGAGGCCTGCTCAAGAGCTCTGCTCGGCTCCTACTGGACCCGAGTTTTTCTTTCATCTCCTCCACACCAGTCCTTTATTGCCTAGTTATGCAGCAAATTTCTTCTCCCCGTCTGCAGCTTCCCTTTTCTTCATCTTCTTTATGTTAAGGTTCTTTAGTTTAACACAGTCCTGTTTTTTTTTACTAAAGGTTTATGTTTTTATGACTGGCTTAAGAATTCATTAGGTCATAAATATATTCTTCTAAATATAAGCTAAAAATATTATAGTTTTGCCTTTTACATTTAAATCTTTTCACAGTATGTGAGAGATGCCCAACTTTAATTTTTCCTACCTGGATGACCAATGGTCCCAACACCGTTTATTGAAAAGCCTGTCATTTCCATCAGTATAGCCAGCTCTGTCACAAAGAAATTTTTTTACATACACATGGGTATTATTTTAGGACTTTTTATCCTATTATGATGGTCCTTTTCTTCTATCCATTTGCCAAAATCATCATGTCTTAATTTAGTTTTATAGTAATTCTTGATTAGAATAAGTACTTGCCACACCTACATCTACCCCCATCTCTTGGGTAATTTATCATTCGTTTTAGGAGCATCTTGACTATTTTTGGCCTTTTGTCCCTTTGATTTGAAATCTCTTTGATTAGCTACCCCAGGAATGAGAAAAAATAAATAAATTAAAAAAAATTTCTTTGTCAAGTTCCTTAAGTAAATGAATAGGGATTGTTACTAGCATTGCAATGAATTTGACTGATATGGGGGAAACTGATGTCTTCCGACAGGATCTTCTTTTTTTTTTTTTTTTTTTGAGATGGTCTCACTTTGTTGCCCGGGCTAGAGTGCCGTGGCATCAGCTTAGCTCACAACAACCTCAAACTCCTGGGCTCCAGCGATCCTCCTGCCTCAGCCTCGCGAGAAGCTGGGACTACAGGCATGCGCCACCATGCCTGGCTAATTTTTCTCTCTATATATTTTTAGCTGTCCATGTAATTTCTTTCTATTTTTAGTAGAGATGGGGGTCTCACTCTTGCTCAGGCTGGTCTCGAACTCCTGAGCTCAAACAATCCGCCCGCCTTGGCCTCTCAGAGTGCTAGGATTACAGGCGTGAGCCACCGCGCCCAGCCAGGATCTTCTGATTATTCATGAATTACACCAAGCTGCTAACCACAGTTGAGTGGGTAGGATTGTAAAAGTTCACTTCGTTCCTTATTTATCTGTCTTCTGGTTTGTTTTTTCTTTAATAATCATGTCTACTTATTGAATATATTATATGTAGTAAATTGCTTATAATGCAATTAACTCTCAACAGTTATATTTACTTTGTTATATACGTTAAAAATATATTTACTATTGCCTTTTTAAATATACTTTTTAATAGTCTTATTTTTAAAAAATCTTATTGTTCTATCGATTACTTGGAGAGGTGTGTTAACATCTCCCAATACGATGAATTTGCTTAAAGTCTCTTCATATTTTTTTTTTCTTTTCTTTCTTTTTCCTGGGCTTGTGAGTTGGAAGATAAAGTCTCTTTGTAGTTGTCAATTGTTGCGTTATGTATTTTGAGGCTCTATTATTACGCATATATAAGTTCAGAATTATCTTCCTGATGACAGAACCTTTCATCATCACGCACCTAGCCCCCTTTACTTCAGCAATGCTTTTTACCTTAAAGTCTATTTTGTGTGATACTAACGTAACTACACCACATTTTTAGGCTTGGTATTTGCCTAATGTTTTTTTCGTTCTTTTATTTTCAACCTCTCATATACCTAGTTTTAGATGTTGTATAAGAAGCATATTCATGGTTTTGTTTCTCTAACCATTCTCATCATCTTTGTCTTTCAGCTGGAACATATGATCATTTACATTAAACGTAATTGCTGCCTTATTTAGATTTACTTCTTCCACCTCATTTTATCTTGCCATTTGTTCACACATTTTCTGTGTATCCTTCTCTCCTTTCTTGGCCTTCTTTTGGGCAACCTATGTTCTCTCTTGGCTGTTTTTAAATTTCTTGTCTATGATGTTCTAAAGTTTTGCTATAATGTGTGTAAGAATGGATTTAAAAAGTTAAATCTTCCTTGGCATCTGTTGGGCTTCCTGAATTCAAGAGCTAGAATTCTGTCAGTTTTGTTAAGGTCTCCATATAAGTCCCCTCCACACAGTGCGTCGTCCATTCTCCGCTCTTGACACCCTGATGAGATCTCCTTTCAACCTCGACGTCTCTTAACCTCTTTCAAATTTTCCACCTGTTTGTCTTGGCTACATTCTTGTAATTTCTTCACTCTATCTCCCAATTCATTTACTCTATAATGCTGCTAAACCCATTTGGGGTTTATTAAAAAAAAAAAATACACACACACACACACACATACACATATATATAGTCTGTACCAAAGTTATTTGACACTTTAAAAATCTGCTTGATATTTTTTGACATTTAAAAATATTACGTGTTTTAAATTTAATTTTAATTTAAATTTAATTTAAAAACATTAGTTTTTGTAGGTCTGCTCCTACTGGCTCTTGCTAATGGTACCTTGTTTCCTTATACATTTTGTCAGTGTTTTTAACTACAAACTCATTTCTTGGAATGTTATCTGTCATAATTCTTTGAAGCCTTGCTAGGAGGTAGCTTCTTAAGGGGATTTGTGTTTGTCTCTGGCAGTGATCTGAGGGCACTACTCGATAGCAGTCACCTTACAGTTAAAGTCCTAACTTGAGGATTTTTGACACTATGTCAGCTAATGTGAATTTGTGCTAAAACTCACAGGAGGACCACCTTGTCAGGACAAGTTTGGTCCTCATAATTTAGCACCGTTGTTCAAAAGAGCTCTTTTCTATTTTGGCTGGTCTCTCAGCAGAAGGCTCGGCCATACTGGCCCGTGCCCAGTTTGGGGGGTTCCCGAGTTTAGGAGGGTTTCTCAGCAGATGTTACACCTTTCGTTGGCCTTCAGGTCTTGCCTCTTGTCCTCTTGTCTCCCGTAGGGGATGAGAGCCGCAGCCTGGGTTCCGTGGAGTTGGGCAGCAGCCAGACTGTGCTCTTCTCTGGGTTCCTACTCTCATCACCATCAGTATTTTTTAATCTCAGACTTATTTACCTGCTAGCACACTGATTATTTTTATTCACTTTTTATTTATTTATTTTTTGGGCCAAGGTCTTGCTCTGTCACCCCGGCTGGAGTGCAGTGGTGCAATCATAGCTCACTGTAACCTCAAACTCCTGGGCTCCAGCCATCCTCCCACCTCAGCCTCCTGAGTAGCTGGGACTGCAGGCGTGAGACACCCGGCGATTGCCTCGCAATTGACTCATTTTACAAAATAGTTTGTTATAATTCATCCTATATTTTAGGTTTTTCCAGTGGCAGGATCTGTCCAGGTCCCTGGGTATCTAGTCTGCCCTACTGCCAACCCAGGCTATTTACACCTGCACATGAAACCATGTCTGGTGAGGCAGTCACAGAAAGGAGATCCAGAACTTGCAGGTCCCTGAGTATCTGAGAAGCAAGTGTTCAAGAAGGCAGTCGAATCGGAGGCACCCCAAGTGTCGGAAGTACCTGCACACTAATACCTATCAAAGAAGGCTGGTCTGGCAGCAGGGTAGAATATCCTAGCCACCCCAGGCACCTTAACTCTGGCATCGTATGATCAATCAGGGTTCATGATTTGATTAAAATATAATTTCACATCCCATATACCATTACCATATAGCATTTCCAAATTAAAAAAAAAATACACATATTCCTGTCTACAATACGACAGCCCTTGAAAGCCTTTCTTGACTACAAAATAAATCTTACAATTAAATCTTTACAGCGAAATATATGATGTGACTACAGTACTACCCGATGCAGCCTCTGACAGTGAATCTAAAGCAGCAGCAAACACCAGGCGAGCCCACGCTGAGGCCGCCCGCGCCTCCTGTGGCCTGCTCGTGCCCGCCACTCTGCGTAGCCAGAGTGCGCCTCCCACCACGGCTTCTACACTGTCTCTCCAGCAGGTCCTCCTGACACGTGCCCAGACTTGGTTCTCCTGCCATCTCTTTCCAAGCTTTGGTCACCATGATTTCAAGAGTTTATCATATCCCTGGGACATACTGGGCCTTCATAAAACATTAACTCGCCTTCTCTGAGCACTGTGTTTAAAGGACACTGTGGGCCAGAGCAAGAGGAGGAACGAAGGCTCCGGAGAAACGTGAAACTTAGGCTGGGCCAGGAGATAGGCAGGAGTCGAGAGAACGGAGGGGCAGCTGCAGCTAGAGGCGGCAGTAAGAAGACTGGCGGGGCCTGGGGCGCCACGGCGGGGAGGCCTGATGGGTGCAGCGAGACAAGACTGTAAAGGATGGCGATGCCAAGCACAGGTCTGACCTGACCGAGTCCACAGCTCCCCCGGCACAGCCTCACCTGTGTTCGCTGAAGACAGAGTTATCCAGAACAATCTTCTCTAGCAGCTCAATCAGTTCGTTAGGCAGGTCGGCTGTCATAAAGGCTTTGACGGTGACTGAGACCTCTTCAGGATCCTGTGTTTCTGACAATGCTGTTTGTACCACCTGGGTTTAAAAAGCATTTGAAAAAACTTGATTAAAGTCAATTCAAGACTATATCTTTGAAGCTAAACAGAAAGGAAAGAGTCTTCGAAGAAAAGGACTGCCCCAAGATAATCTGGAACAGGCAAGGAGAAGGGGCGATTTCTCAAGGTAGAAGGGGAAGGGCATCTAAAACAGTCAGCTTCAGGGAATTCTCAGTTTGCTCTCCTTTGAAAATTAGTTTTTCCCTCACATCGAATGGGCTATCGACTCTTACCTCTGCTCCAGCGACCACACCGTCTAAATTTACCCCAAAGTGAATGACACAGTGCACTACGCTTTGTTTTTTAAAGCCGCTATCCATAGCAAATATGGCTCCATTTCTCCAATGAGGACCCTGCAGGGACCCCAGCAGCCTCTTGGTAGCAGAGCCCACCCCGCTACGGCACAGTCCACTTCTGGTACACACGGCCAAGTACAGCCAGAGCTGCAGAGCCGCGTGGTAGAGGAAGGACCAACAACAGACCGGCCGTTCGGAAAACCAGCACTGCTCTCTTTGCACTCTGTGCCAGGGGCCTTCAGTGGCTTCGGGGACCTATCATTTTTGCCAAGTTTCTGGTGTTCCTCAGAGGCGGGCATCAGCAGTGTATTAATGAGGGAGAACAGACGGCTGCAAGGAGGTCCTACGTGGCCGACATACCACTTTGGCCATCAACTTTCACTCTGCCATCTTGAGGGGTCTTCACGGAACCAGGGTCAAAGCCAGCCCATCCACCTTTTGGATGCGGATGGCCTCTGGGAACTCAACGGCACCGGAGGATGTGAAAGTTCCATCTCGGTGGAGTTTATAACCATCACGACAGAACGCAGGGGGGTTAGGGGAAAGGAGCTACCGCAGTAGCTAAGTAACCAAAGCGGGCATGCCTGAGGGAAAGGGTATTGTGACACAGCACACCTGGTCCATGCAAAGAAAGAGATGAGTTTCTAACAGTGACATCTAATAGTTAGTTCTTGAAAACCTTAGAGCAGTTTAAGTAAACACACACAGGTTGTTTTAAGGGCAAAAATAAATTTCCACCATCTATTTGAGTCAACACAGGATACCCAACCTAAGGTTACCTCGGGATGCTGCTCCCCTCAGTAAACGTCCAGATGCTAAAAGCAGGCTGCCTCTGTCATTATGCACTCCCATTTAGAGTGGCACTGCAGCTGCGTCCCACCAGGCGGTGGCCACAGATGTTCAATTACAGCAGACGTGAGGACTGGACTAGCAGCTCCACACAGAGGCAGGAAGACAAGAGGCACCTGCTGGCTTTAGTTCAGTGCAGTGCTAAAGCAGCCCTTCCCCAGTGACAATCTGAGGCCACCTTCACCTACCAGGTGGCTGGACTACTCCCTGAGAGATGTCTAATGTCTGTTGTGCACTTGGAGTAGACTCTCAGTGGAATCTAAACAAACTCTGCCTGTGGCCCTTTGCTATTCAATGTTTATACCAGATTTGGATGGGTAAATCCAAAGTTGATATAGCAGAGATTCAAGCCAACATGGCCCTCTGTAAATCTAAAAGCATTTCAAAATAAAAAGTTATTTTGTAAAATAATGGCACAGGCTTGAGGGAACGGTGGACAGAAAACTAGATGAAATTCAATAGAAATAACGGTGAAATCCAGCCCTCGAGTGTAAAGTACCTGCCCAGCAGGTTGGCAAATGTGTACGAGGGAGGTCGGAGCTTTAATTGATCATATACTCAGGGCTGAAGCCACTTGTAGGACCCGGGATTTGTTCTTGCACTGGTCTTGGCCCACCCCCAAGAAGTATGCCCAGCAGCCTAGGGGACAGTGCTGAGGACAGTGGAGGCTGTGAGGGGAGGGCAGTGTCTTCCAGAGGTGTGGGAAGCCGGCCCAGGGGCTGAGGCAGACTTCCACCTGCCAGCTGCACCGAGTAATGACCGCCGGCCCCAGGACTGCGCTCCGGCTCCAAGGAGGTGCTGCACAGTCACACGGCACAAGGGGTTCCTTGATAAAGGGAAGTCAAGCTGAGGCAACCTTAGGAGCCACTTAACTGCCGTCAACAGAGGCTGATCTGGAAAAGCAATCAGGGACCCAGCAGGCAGGCAGGTCCGCAGGAGCTCTGAGTGGGGCTGCAGATCCCTGCTTTAGACAGGCTAATAAACAACTCCAAGTCGGCTCACCCTCAGGGGCCAAGCTGTTTTTAGACAAGCTATTTCTGCAGGGAAGAAAGTTCTTAAGAGCAGGAAGATGTTTCAGATGTAACCATTAAACCAGTCACTTGAGCCACAAGATGATAAGAGGGCAAATGCAGGCGCAGACACCCCCACCCCTGGGCCTCACCTGGTCAATCAGCTGTCTCCTGGATGGGTTGCTCTCCTCGAGGACATGAGCCCAGAGCTCCGGATCCTTCCTGTGCACCAGGTAGCGGGCCTCACTCTTGAACAGAGAATTCTCATTGCAGACCTGAAATGAGCACACCTGTGTGTGTAACACAAGCAGCCAACTGACGAAAGCTACTTGGTGGCTACTCGGTATCCCAGGCAGTCCCCCTGTCCCTGACACTTGTTTGTTGGACAGCTGGTGCCCAGCGAGACTCTGTGATTCGACCACGATGAACAGCATCCTGCAGGACTATCACTGCTCTCCTCAGGGAGACAAACTACCTCAAAGGGGCCCTTCCTAAGTTTCTGACAACTCACAGGGTCGGGGCTCAGCTCCAGCCAGTGGGACTGTCGGCACTGACGGACGTGCTGTCTTGTGCTGCCTGATACGGCCACTCTCGCCACAGCAGGCTACTGAATGCTTAAAATGCAGGGTGCACCAGGGAACTAATTTAAATTTTAGTTAATTTAAATTTAAGTACTCATGTGTAGCTAGCTTAAACCATCTCTAAAGTGTTAACAGAACAGCCTAGAACTGGTACAAAATAGCACATACACTGCAACATTTCAAGGCCTAAAAACTTTAAAATATGCCTCCAGTGACTGATCTTGAGACACTTTTCTGAATGTAATAACAGATTTTCAAATGCCAGTTGTCCACTGGAAAGTTCCAATGTGTGAGCCACTTGCTAAGTTCTGGTGAGAATCTTATCTACTGAGTACCACATGCCAGGCTGAAGGCTGAGTGATACGCACATGTCATGAATGCAGTGCAGGTGGCCAGGCTGGCGTGGTGACAGTCGCACTGGCACCTGGCCCCCAAATCCTACCGCAGCGCTCTTCTGGACGGAGTACACCTTCGTGAACAATTCCTTCATGTCTATACTCAGCCTCACTAAAAGGACACATCACCTCAGTATAGACAAGTGCTAAGATCTCAGAGACCATTTAGCTGTGCTTTAATAAAAGGGTGGTGTATAAAGCCAGAGAGTGGCTCACTGGTATCAAATAAACTAAAGTCCCTGTTTTACAAACACTAGTTCCCCCAGAGATTGTGAGTGGAGAGGCTATGTCTACTTAGCCTCGTCACCTCCATGGTCAGTGTCCAAAAACTAGGGTAGCTGAGAAGCTGGGGCACTGTTTTCCATCTTCAACTCCACATGCTCACGCCTCACACACACCTTGCCCAGCAGGTACAGCACATGCTCAGACACGCCGAGGTGCTGGGGACAAGCAGGCCAACTGCCTACGAGTAGCTTACACCTGAACAAACATGCTCAACCACGAGATGCTGTATTTTTAGGTCAAATGGTTAAGTATTCATTATGGTTCATTATGGTTCAACCTAAAAATGTAATTACATACATGTAGATCCAAGCCTGGGCAGATGCAGGCAGGAGACCTGGACGAGAGGTCAGCCAGGACAGTGGGGGGAGGGCTTGTGTAGGGGGCAGGAGGCACCCAGGGACCTGCAGGCCACTCCAGGTGGGGTGACAGGAGGGGCGGCTGGGCTGCCAGGGGTGGGGGTGGCAGTCCACAGAGAAGCTCATGGGTCAAGCTAAGAAGTTTCATTTCGCTGGCAAGTTACCAGGTAACACCGAGGACTATGAGCAGAGGAGTGATGGTTTGGATCTGGGCCAACTAGGCCCACAGACATGATACATATAAACTGTGGAACAGGTCCCCAAAAGGGCTCAGAATTATAAAGGAAATAGAGTCTGTGGAAATGCCCTCATGTCCCACTGTCCCCAGGGCCAGAGAGCCCTGATCAGCCCCCACAGGCACAATTCGAAGCCCTGACCCACGAGGCCAGTGCAGCACGGGCAGCCAAGTGTATCTGCTGCCCACCTTGATGAGCTCCAGGTCACACTGCCCCCGCTCATAGGCGACGCAGGCCAGATGTGGGTCCCGCTTCTCGCAGTACCGGCCCACCACGCGGCTGTCATAGTAGGCATTCTCTCTCAGGAAGCGCTCAGGGCTGTTACTGCTGTCAATGTAGAGTTTCGCGAGTGCGTTGTGAGTGGCAGGCTCTTCGCAGCCCTCCTGAATCCGGGACTCCAGCCAGGGAAGCAGCAACTTGAGCCTTTGACAGAAGGAAGGTACCGTAAGTCTCCAGGCCACCACCTGAAATCTCCAGGGCAACCCCTGGGCTCTGAGGTTTGCTTCTTGAAACAAAATTTCTCCATTAACTTTAGGTTGCTCTAGAGATCAGCAAAGACCTGGTTTCCAAATTGATTTCAATTGTTAAGTTTTTCCCCAAGGTCTTCAGTACCAATAGCAAATCACTCATTACTAGATCTAAGATGTACATGAATGACCAGCCACAGAGATGGTCCTGGGGCCGGGAGGCCAACCATGAAAGCATCTTGGAGAATTAATCAGAGACTTAACAAGAGACACTAGAATTCAGGGGCAAGAGAAGACACCAGGTAAGGATACCATACCTATTTCTTTTTTCTACTTCGGCCACCAGCTCATCAGTAGAGAACTGTCCTCTCACTGCCATGATTAAGTTTTTAATCACTTCCTCAGAGCAATCCACATCAAGCAGCCCTCCAACCACAGCTGGGGTCCGGCTAGGGTTGACCTGCAGTAGTCAGGGTAGCGACTTCAGTGCTGCACATACAAGCCATTGTTAGAAGCCCCCCAGGATTTGAACAGTGTGGGTAAAACCCTGAAAGGGCTCCTGTGTAGGACTGAACTGTGTCCTACCAAAATTCCTGTTGAAGCCCTAACTCCCCCTGGGACTCTATTTGGAGAGAGGGCATTTAAGGAGGTAGCTAATGTTGAGCATGGGGCCCTAATCCCATAGAACTGGCATCCTTATAAGAAGAGGAAGAGACACCCGGAGTGCTCATGCACAGAGGAAAAGCCATGTGGGAACACAGTGGGGAAGCCGTCCGCAGTCCTGGAGGAAAGCCCTCACCAACCCTGCTAGCACCTTGATCTTGGACTTCCAGCTTCCAGAAGTGCAAGAAATCACTTTCCATTAACCAAGCCCCCGTCTGTGGCGTCCTAGTCTGCAGCCTGAGCAGACTGACACACCACCCTTCAGACTGACGGTCTCCAGATGTCCCGGAGGCAGAGGCAGCTCAGCAGGTGCAGACTGTCACCACTGACTGCCCCACCCAGGAGCCAGCAGTACCTTCTGCACGTAAATCTCGACGTACTTCTGCAGATTGTTGCGGTACAAATACAAGACGAGGTCGTGGACAAAGTCAAACCGATCACACACGATGATGAGGGGAAGCTGGTCTGTGAGTTTGGCCTCCTGAGGGTTAGAATGCACAGAACAAGTCAGGAGTGGAGATGCCAGAGCCAGACCCCAGGGCTCACAACCCAGCATGGCACGGAGCTGCCTCTGCAGCAGAGAGAACCAGAGACTCAGAATGAGACTTTGTTCTAGATACGCGGTCATTTTGGGATGCCGTGTTTGCTTTGGGAAACAAGAGGGAAAAGGTAATGTTATTTGGTTAAAGACTGTTCCATTTGGCAATAACATCCTAAATATGGATATCTTTTGGGATACAACAAGCAGCTCGTTATGTGTAAAGCCAACACAGGCCAGGCAGCTGCACAGAACAGCGCACCTGTGGTAAAGGTGGCCTTTTCAGACAAGCAGCCACAGGCCACGGAAACACACTGTGCACTGTTTCCGACAGTGACAGGCCTTGGGCAGGACTGACACAGGCCACCACAATCACACCTCCCCCTATCTGGACCCAGCCCTAGTTTACATTTCCCAGATTCCCTTGAAGTTTTAGGTGTGACCACGTGACCTCATTTCCTCCAAGGGAATGTGAACCACAATGTCATCTGCCACTTGCAGGCCTCACCCATAACCACCACCCGTGCAGGTTCCTCTGCATTCGTCCCTCTTCCCACTGGCTGGGAAGACAACGTTCCAGGATGTATTGAAGCGAAGCAGCCATCAGCCTGCTCCCTGAAGGATGGCAGGAAGGAGAGCCACCCCACTTACCTCCATGGCCACCCAGCGCTGCCAGATGAGAAAGAGGCAGGCTTCCTGTCCTTCCTGCCCCCCACCGAGTGGCCCATGTGTTCCTGTAGCCTCGCCCCCCCTCACTGACAGAGGCGCAGTTGAGATGTTGGCAGCGATAGCCTAACTCCTTCCATGCACACGCCACAGAGTTAAGAGCACAGTCTCAAGCTTCTTTCTACAAAGGGCTCTTAAAATGATAGACAGGTTCTAAGAACTTTAAACCATAAAGTGGAGACCGTTGCTGGGGACTAAGGGTGCCGTGATGAGACGTGCAGCGTTGTGCCTTAGGAAGTCACGCTGAGGGTCTGCCCACCTGCCATCAGTGAGGGCAGCTCATGGGAGGAGGAGGAGCTGGACGCACCTTCAGGAAGTTCTTCACATGCTCCGGGTTGTAGCAGCTGCTCTCTCGGCATATCCGTTCCACCTCCTTGATCTGCCCCGTCTTACAGGCGGCCTGGATGTATTTCAAATGCACGTCTGCATCTTGGCTGAAGTTGACGATCGAGCCCAGGAAGTAGAAGAGGCCTGTGAGGAGAGACTGCTCCATTTCTGCCCTCAAAAACACCCACCTTCCTTCTCCATAGCGGCTGCAGCCTTCCTGTGGTGACCCAGCCATGACAACCCTGCTCCGTTCTCCACGTACCCACGGCCCACTCAGAACTCATGATCTATATGAAGTTTGTCTGCTCTGACGTCTCCCGCAAATAGCTAGTCAGATTTCTACCATTGGGGAGGGGTACCTGGGATGTTTTGATGTAAACTATTGGTTCTTTGGTGTATGTGGAATTCCTTTGGGGGCACAGATTCACCTCAGATGTATCTTTAAGAGCAGTTCCCACTGCGGTAACCTGAGAGGGCTGAGGGGCTGCCGCTCTAAAAAGACACGCCAGTGACAGAGAAAATAAGCAATGGCTGCAACAGGAGCCTCCGCACGAGGAGGCTGCGACCTGACCTGGAACTGACGGTGACGTGGCCACCACGTCTGAGCCCTGAGCCAAGTCACAGAGGACATTGTTCAACAGAGGCTAATGATGTTGCTCATCATTACAGGGGCCAGCCCAGAGATACCAGTGACAACAACAGGATAGGACACAGAAGGCCATGCTCCCTGCTGAGGCCTTTAACTGTAACCGTGAGACTCTGCCAACAGGAAGGGAATGGGCAGCCCTGAAGCTGACGGTTCCCTGTGACCCCACTCTGCTGCCGCTCCCTTCCCAGCCCCACCCCGCCTTCTGCTTGGGCCTTTGCTGCAGGGGTGTCCCTGGAAGAGAAGGCCAGCTCCCTGGACACCACACGGTGGCTGGATGCCCCACTGGACACACGCTCAACCTCTGTCCTGGGCAGGCCAGACTTCCCCTACTTGTCCCCAGCAAAGCCACCCCTACCCTCACCGTAGCACACTGTTTTGGTGAGATACCCACAGAAAGGCAAAGGAAGGCAACCAGGTCAGCCTCGTCAGCCCCAGTAACCAACTGGGTGAGAGACACCACAAAGCAATGGACCCTCCACGGGGCTCTCACTTAGGAGAGGACAAAGGAGCTTCCTTCTCAGGGCTGCATAGACGAGACACCAGGCCCTGTCACTGGTACCCAGGACCTTCAGCATGGGATTTGAGATGGATTCTGGCCAGACTGTGCAGCACAGACACACAGGGTTCCACGAAGTCTTCAGGGATACAAAGGAGATTCTAGTCTCCCCAGCCCAATGCCAACCCACCTGATATCTTCCTTCGAAACGCCAGAAAGGTTACTGAAGCTGAGTAATACACACGAGATAGCAGTAATATTCTGCCATCTACTGAGTACCTAAGGAAGTGAGGTGAATGCTGCATCCTGCCTGGCTTTGCGGGAAGGCTGTTTGAAGCTGGGCAAGCAGACTGCAACCCCTCAGAAAGGAGGCGCAGCTGCGTGGTGAGGTCGGCCAGAGGCGGCAGGGTTTACCTTCGTAACTCCTGAAGGATTCAAAGAGCTGCACCAGGGACTGCGTGCCCAGCTGCTCGTGGTACTTAGAGGCCACCTGCACACACAGCTGCAGGTTCTGTCTGAGGTTAGCAGACAGCATGGCACGCAGACACTCCACAGAGTCCTCCACCGACAAGGAGCCAAAGAAACTGACAAGCCACTGGGAATAAGAAAGAGTCTGTCCACAGCTGCACACCACCTTAAATACTGACAACACTTGGAAAATAACTGGATTGTCCCCCCACTGCCCCAAGGGTCAAAAATAAAAAGAATTTTCACTTAAAAGGACTGAAAAGCAACTATCCATCATGGGAAAAAGTAGGAGCAAGGAGTAAACCTGGGACGAGACGCTGACCTAAACTGTCCATCCCAGAACATTCCCCAGTTGGTACCAAACTATTCTGCAGACTGGAACACCACCACTATTTTCAGCTTTTGCTAATGGTTTCAGACAGCCCTGCCAGGCTGTCAGTGCTAAAAGGTTATCTCTATCCTGCCATTGGATCAAGTCAAAGGTGGACGCTGGAAAGAACGGTGACATGGGGCCCAGCCACGCCACAGGCAGGCAAACCTGTGTGGCTGCCCCAGAACTGCTTTGTAGTGAAGCAGGCAGGTCAGGGCAGTGACAGGCTCACGGCTCGGTCTCACAGTAACCAACAGGCAGACACGCAGGAGCATGTGGCGCTGACCACTGCACAGACACCAGCCACAGTGGGAGTGCCCTGGGGGCGCACGTACCTCGGGATTAAGGAGGTGCGTGTGCACAAGGGTCCTCTTGATGTCGTAGAGGTCAGTGTAGTGCTCCAGCGCCCGCTGCAGCAGGCCTGCCTTCTCACACAGCTGGGCAACGTGGGCCCGATCGTAGTGAGTGAACATCTGATTTCCCAGCATGGCATCCGCAACCTACGAAATCGTGATCAGTAAGAAAGCCTGATTGGTGGCAGTAACTTTTTAAGAGCAGCTGCTCGACTGTGCCCCCAGGGTAGGGCAGAGCTCGGGAACCAGCTCGCACATCCAGGCTTCCAGGCAGCAGCTGCACTGCGGTGCGAGCAGCCCTGCCGTCCTTCAAGTCGTCTGAGGCCCTCTGCACAGGCTCCGTCCCCCCACACTGCAGAGCCAGGCCTGGCCCACGTGGCCATGGAGTCGGGCGGGTGAGAAAGGCCAAGGCCCCACAAACCCTTGTAACTGGGATAAGTCCGGTCACTGTCGGGGCTTTTCAGTGATCACGTTCTTCTAGGGTTTCTGTGGCAGGATCAGAGTGAGGGTTCATGTCTACCAGACCCTCTTCGATGAGCTCAGCCCTCCATCTAGGAACAGTCAGAATGAGACCTGAAAGTAACATATTCTATTTGTGTTCACAAGACTTCTCTACTAGGTTAAAGGCAGAACTAGGAGTTGGGGGTTGCATTTAAAAACCAATAAACATTCCTGGAAAGAATTTGGATGAGGCTTAATGTTATCTTTAAATAAGTAATTTCTGGGCTAAGAATGCAACTCCGCCGCCTGGCTGAGCGATCTCACCCTCAATATCTACACCCCCGGGACCCTCCCTGCCGCCCAGTGCACACTTTCCCGTTCCTTCTAGGATCTGCAGCACCAACTAGACGCAGTGCTGGGGGGCGTGAGGTGCAGTGTGTGGAGGTCCTAGCTGCAGCGTGCTGGTGGGGCACCCCTCCTCCCACGGGAGGGCCATGCTCCCAGCTTAGGGCAGGATCCTGGGCAGGGAACCTTCCGGCCAGCATCACAGTTGTGGGGGAGCTCAGCTGGCCTGACGCTCTGCCTGCTGGCAGAGGCCTGGGAGAAACTGTGGAACAGGGGAGGGTAGAAAGGAGTGAGGCCCGCTCCAGGCTGCCAAACTGCGGGTCTCAGACAGACCCACCCCCAGATGCAGACTTTCTGGTTGAGTGGAGCCATTTCAGCCCCTCCCTGGCAGCTCTGCCCAGAAGCAGAGAACAGACCTTTGACCCCTCTAACATGATTTGTGGAGCTTGAGTGCAGGCCCACCCAACCCAGCCTCGCCCAGCCTCACTCCCCAGCTCCACCTCACTCCACCACTGAGGTAGAGAATAAGGACACACCTGGAAGACCCAGAGCCCCACCCACCACTGAGGCACTAGAGTGCCTCTCCAGAGGAACTAGAGCTGGTTACAGGACCCCAAAACAACACTGCAGCTTGCTCCTCCCAGCAAGTGCCACCTACTGACAGGGAGGTCAATTTGCAGCCCTTTTACTGCATTTACTGACTCATCATACAGGGTGTGGTTGATTCTCACCCTCAAGCACCACCTATTGGCTCGGAGACTAAACTGGGTGTGTCACTGTCTCAGCAACAGAAAATCCAAAGGTAAGAAGCAACAGCTACTTCAGATGAGAAGGAGTCAGCGAAAGAATTCAGGAAGTATAAAGAATCAAACTAAAAGAACACCCTCAAAAGGGAACACCAGATCTCTAGCAATGGATACTGACCAAAATCAAAACACTGAAACGACAAATGAAGAATTTCGAACATGGATTGTAAGAAAACTCAATGAACTGCAAGATAAAATGGACACCCAACACAAAGATCACAAAAAGAATGCAGGAAATGAATGAAAAATTAACTAAAGAAATTGAAATATTAAAGAAAAATCAAACAGAACTTCTGGAAATGCAAAATTCACTCAAGGAATTATAAAATACAGCGGAAAGCCTTAAGAACAGGTTAGATCAGGTAGAAGAAAGAATCTCAGAGACTGAAGACAACACCTTTCGATTAAACAAGTCAGTCGCAGAGATAGAGCAGAGAAATAAGAGGAAAGAACAAAGCCTATAAGAAATATGGATTATGTGAAGAAGCCTAACATAAGAATCATAGGCATCCCTGAGGGCGAAGAAGAAAATACACAAGGGGTGGATAATCTATTTGAGGGAATGATGGAGAAAATTTCCCTGGCCTTGCTAGAAATCTAGCTATCCATGTATAAGAAGCTAAAAAGACTCCTTAGAGATTCATTGCACAGAGGAAGACACTATGACACATAGTCATCAGCCTGAATAAAACAAACACAAAAAAGGGCCTCCTACGAGCCATAAGGTGAAAGCAGCAGGTAACCTACAAAGGAAAACCCATTACACTAACTGCAGACTTCTCAACTGAGACCCTACAAGCCAGATGGGACTGAGGCCCCATTCTCAGTCTTCTCAAACAGAATAATGCTCAGCCTAGAATTTTGAATCCGGCAAAACTAAGTTTCTTACATGAAGGAAAAATAAAGACCTTCTCAGACAAACACACACAGAGGGAATTCGTCAAGACAAGACCTGCCCTCCAGGAAGTACTCAGAACATAGTTACACACAGATCAGCACAGTACACACTCACCAGTGTAAAATCATCCAAAAGCTAAAGGTCAAAGGCCAGATATCACCATGGCTCAAGAGAGGAAACGAAGTAACAAAGTTCTACTCAACAGGATGAACAGAAATCCATCCCACTTATCAATTCTTTCAATAAATGTGAATGGCTTGAACTGCCCACTGAAGAGACATAGGCTGGCTGAATGGATAAACATACACAAGCCAAGTGTCTGCCACCTCCAGAAAACACATCTAACCCACAAGGATTCATTAAAACTCAAGGTGAAGGAATGGAAAACGATATTCCATGCAAATGGAAACCAAAAGAAAGCTGGTGTAGAAGTTCTCATTTCAGATAACTTAGTCTTCAAATCAACAAAAGTAATGAAAGACAAAGATGGTCATTATATAATGGTAAAGAGAACAATTAAACAAGAAGACATAACAATTCTAAATATTTATGCACCCAACTCAGGTGCACCCAGATTCATAAAACAAATCCTACTTGATCTAAACAAAATGATAAAGAGCAGCACTGTAATAGCCAGGGACTTCAACACTCCTCTGACAGAACAGGACAGATCCTCCAAACAGAAAATAAACAAAGAAACAATGGACTTAAACAGAACTGTAGAACAAAGGGGTCTGACAGATATTTACCGAACATTCTACCCAAAAACTACTGAATATACGTTTTTCTCATCAACTCATGGGATATTCTCTAAGATTGACCATATCCTAGGCCACAAAATATGTCTCAACAAATTTAAAACATAGAAATTATACCATGTATCTTCTCAGACCATAGTGGAATAAAATTAGAAATCAACTCCAACAGAAACACTCATCTCTATACAAAGTCATGGAAAATAAAAAATCTACTGATGAATGACAGTCAGGTCAATGAGGAAATTAAGATGGAAATCAAAAGATTCTTTGAAACAAATGATAAAGAGGATACAGGTTATCAAAATCTGTGGGACACAGCTAAGGCAGTCCTGAGAGGAAAATTTATAGCCATAAATGCCTACATGCAAAAGACAGAAAGATTACAAATCAACAATCTAATGAATCAGCTCCAAGAACTGGAAAAGGATGAGCAAAACAATCCCAAAGCCAGCAGAAAAAATAATCAATCAAAATCAGAGCATAACTAAATGAAATCAATAACAACAAAACTACATGGAAGATTAATAAAACAAAAAGTTGGTTCTTTGAGAAGATAAACAAAATTTACATGCCCCTTGCTAGATTAATGAGAAGCAGAAAAGAAAGGACTCTAATAAGCTCAATCAGGAATGAAAAAGGAGAAATTACAACTGATACCATGGAAATACAAAACATCATCTATGAATACTATAAAATCTCTATACACATAAACTTTAAAACATGGAGGAAATGGACAAATTCTTAGAAGCACACAGCCTCCCTAGGCTCAATCAGGAAGAAACAGAATTCCTGAACAGACCAATATCAAGTACTGAAATTGAAGCAGTAATAAAAAAGTCTTCTTAAAAAAAAGTCCTGTACCAGATGATTTCACGCCCAAATTTTACCAGCCCTACAAGAAAGAACTGGTGCCTATCCTGCAGAAATTATTACACAACACGGAGAAGGAAGGAATCCTCCCCAAAACATTTCATGACGCCAATATCACCCTGATACCAAAGCCAGGAAAGGACTCAACAAAAAAAGAAAACTACAGACCAATATCCCTTATGAATATAGATGCAAAAATTCTCAATAAAATCCTAGCAAACTGAATTCAGGGGCATATCAAAAAAGTAATCCATCATGACCAAGTGGGCTTCATCCCAGAGATGCAGGAATGGTTCAACATACGCAAATCTATAAATGTAATTCACCACATAAATAGATGTAAAAACAAAGACCATATGATCCTGTCAAAGATGCAGAAAAAGCATTTGACAAAATTCAGCACCCTTTTATGATAAGAATGCTTAATAAAATAGGCATAGATGGGACTTACCCCAAAATAATAAAAGCCACATATGACAAACCCTCAGCTAACATCATACTGAATGGGGAAAAATGGAAAGCATTCCTGCTTAGAACTGGAACCAGACAAGGTTGCCCTCTATCACCACTTCTATTCAACATAGGGCTGGAAGTCCTAGCCAGAGCAATCAGATAAGAGAAGGAAATTAAGGGCATCCAAATGGGGGAAGAAGAGGTCAGACTATTGCTGTTTGATCATGATATGATCTTGTATCTAGAAAACCCCAAAGATTCTGCCATGAGACTATGGAATTGATAAACAAATTCTGCAAAGTCTCAGGTTGCAAAATCAATGTACACAAATCAGTAGCATTCATATATGCCAACAACAAACTGAGAACCAAATCAAAGACTCAATACCTTTCACAGTAGCAACAAAGAAAATAAAACACCTAGAAATATATTTAACTACGGAGGTGAAAGACCTCTACAGGGAGAATTACGAAACACTCAGGAAGGAAATAGCAGAAGACGTAAACAGATGGAAAACCACACCATGCTCATGGACCAGCGTGTTAAAATGTCTATAGTACCCAACGTGATCTACAAATTCAATGCAATCCCTATTGAAATACCAATAACATTTTTCACCCATCTAGAAAAAATAATTCTATGATTCATATGGAACCAGAAAAGACCCTGTATAGCCAAAGCAACCTTAAGCAAAAAGAACAAATTTGGAGGCATCAATTTACCAGACTTAAAGCTATACTACAAGGCAACAGTAACCAAAACAGCATGGTACTGGCACAAGAACAGAGACATAGACCAATGGAACAAAACTGAGAACTCAGACATAAAACCATCTTCACATTGTCATTTGATCTTTGACAAAGCAAACAAATACATACAGTGGGGAAAAGAATTCTTATTCAATAAATGGTGCTGGGAAAATTGGATAACCCCATGTAGAAGACTGAAACAGAATCCGCACCTCTCACCTCTCACAAAAATCAGCTCACGAAAGATAACAGATTTAAACCTCAGGCGTGAAACCATAAGAATTCCAGAAGAAAATGTTGGAAAAACTCTTACAGACATCAGCCTAGGCAAAGAATTTATGAAGAACACCCCAAAGGCAATCACAGTAACAACAAAATTAAATAAATGGGACCTGATCAAATTAAAAAGGTTCTTCACAGCCAAGAAAACTATCATTAGTGTGAATAGACAACCTACAGAATGGGAGAAACTATTTATGTGCTACACATCCGATAAAGGGCTGATAACTAGACCTATATAGAACTCAGGAAAATCAACAAGAAAAAAATCAAACAAGCCCATTAAAAAGTGGGCAAAGGAGAGAAATAGAAACTGCTCAAAAGAAGATAGACTAATAGCCAAAAACATATGAAAAAATGCTCAACATCTCTAATCATCAGGGAAATGCAAATCAAAACCACAATGAGATATCACTTAACTCCAATGAGAATGGCATTTATCAACAAGTCCCAAAATGGCAAATGTTGGTGTGGATGCGGAGAGACTGGAATACTCTTACACTGCTGGTGGGACTGCAAACTAGTAAAACCTCTATGGACATTAATATGGCGATACCTCAAAAAACTCAAAATAGAACTACCATTTAATCCAGCAATTCTATTACTGGGTATTTACCCAAAGGAAAAAAAGACATTCTATAAAAAAGAGATCTGCTGTTGGATGTTCATAGCAATACAATTCACAATGGCAAAGATGTGGAAACAACCCCAGTGTCCACCAATATATGAGAGGATTAATAAAATGTAGTATATGTCCAAACTTGGTGTTTGGGGAAAAAAAATTTAAAAAAGCAAAAAAGAAAATAAAATGTGGTATATGTATACCATGGAGTACTACTCAGCCACAAAAAACAATGATGAACTAACACATCTTGCATTATCCTGGATGGAGCTGAAGCCCATTCTTCTAAGTATCACAAGAATGGAAAAACAAGCACCACATGTACTCACCCACCATTAAATTGGTACTAACTGATCAACACTTATGTGCACATATGGAAGTAACATTCATAGGGCACTGGGGAGGTGGAAGAGGAGAGAAGGGGATGGGTAAATTCACACCTAATGGGTACAATGTGCGATGTTTGAGGGTTGGGCATGCTTGTAGCTCTGATTTGGGTGGTGTAAAGGCAATATATGTAACCAAAGCATTTGTACCCCCATAATATTCTGAAATTTTAAAAAAATTTAATAAAAATAAAATAAACTAAAATAAATGCAGTACTGGTCACATACAGAGTGACCAGAGCCACAGTCAAACACTATACTGCTCCCGGGTCATGCACACTCTGGGCTCCCCACAGACTAAACTATCCAAACCAAGTCCTGAGATAGAGCTTCAGAACATCAGGCACTCACCTGCTTCCTCCATCCTGTTTCCTTCAGATCTATCCCTACTAACCTCTTGTTTTCAAACATTTCTCCTTATTATTAGCAACAGTGTATTTTTTAGAGAAGTAAGAAAACACAGATAAGCAAAGAAATCAGAGAAGACCGCCCTGACACTTACGCGCCGTGCTTGGAGCCTGCCGGCACCTTGCCGAGCTGCTTGCTCAGCCAGGCTGCCTCCCTGTGGGGTGTGGGTGCCCCTAGGTCTGTCCACTGAGTTAGCAGGGCTTGGTTCTGTTTCAAGCTCATTCACTAAACACTGTTATATGTAATCACCACGTCACGGGAGTCCAGTAGAACACCAAACAGCACGTGAACAGCACTTCTATTTCCTTGTAGTAGGCTATGATCCACTGATCAGCAGCTAACTTGTGGCTTTGAATAAACTGAGGTAACAGAACAGTATAATCAACAGGTTGTTTCCTAATTACAAAAACAATATGTGATTATTAAAGAAAAAACAAATCAGAAGACAGATAAAGAACAAAGTACACTTCTACAATCTTAGCCACTCAGACAACCTTGGTTAGCAGCTTGATACAAATCCTTCTAAATCCCTTTCCTGTGTATATATCCACATTTAACCCACGATAGCATCTCCATGTGATCTGGTCATACTTGCCCCCTACAACTTTCAGGTGGAGAAATGATGCCCGTCACAATGAGGTACCACTGCACACCCATTAAGATGGCTATTTTTTAAAAAAGGAAAATAAGTGTTGGCAAAGATATGGAGAAACTGAAAACCCTGTAAATTGCTGGTAGTAATATAAAACGGTGCAGCCTCTTGGAGTACAGTATGGTGGTTCCTCAAGCAGTTGAACATAGAATTACCATACCAGCCAGCAATTCCATTCCTGGGTACATGTCCGATAGAACTGCAAGCAGGGTCTTGAAGAGGTTGAAACTGCCCTTCAATAATGGGGTACAAGGTGAGAACTATGGTAAAGGCCTAGCTAAAAATAATGATAATAATTAGTCACCATCCCCCTGTTTGCTTCTCTATACTTGCCACTCCGGAGCCACGAAGCTGGTGGTCATAAAGATTCTTAACTTCTCCCCATAGCTGGTATCCATAAAGATTCTTAACTTTCTCCATAGATAACATCATTTTTTTGAAGGCTAAAGGTAGGTTTTAAGATATCTGCCAGGCCTTCATTCCAGCGGATTGATTGACCCACCCAGATCGTACCAAGAAACCAACTCAACTGGAATTGTGACCCCAGGGACTGAAACAACACAAGGAAGATGATTTCAACACCCCTATAATTTTGCCCCAATTAACAAATCTAATTGCCTAATCCTTTGCCTGCTAAACTATCCTTAAAAACCCCGTCTCCCAAGTTCTCATGGAGGTGGATTTGAGAAATTTCTCCCGTCTCCCCACTTATGCTATGTGGAATAAAGACCCTTTCTCTGTAAAGCCTGCTGACTTAGAGTGTTGACTTCCTCTTGGGCAGCAGGCAAATGAACTTGGTTGGGCGGCAACAAGGTATTTGTACACCCATGTTCACAGCAGCATTATTCACAATAGCAAAAAGGTAGAAGCAACCCAAATGCTCATCAATGGATGAATAAACAACATGTTATATATACACCTAATGAATATTATTCAGTCTTAAAAATGAAGAAATTTCCAACACATGCTATGACATGGATGAACCTTGAAACTAATACGCTAAGTGAATAAGGTCAGATAAAAGGACAAATATTTTATGATTCCATTTATATGAAGTAACTAGAATAGGTGAATTCATAGGAAGAGAGAGTGGAATGGTGGTTGCCAGGAGCTGGGGGTGGGGCTTAGGGGTGGGGGACAGAGAGTTATTGCTTAATAGTTACATAGTTACATAAGGTTTGGGATGATAAACAGTTCCAGAAATATACAGTGGTGATGGTTGCACAATATTGTGAATATCCTTTTTTTTTTTTTTTTTTGAGATAGAGTCTGGCTCTGTTGCCTGGGCTACTGTGCTGTGGCATCAGCCTAGCTCACAGCAACCTCAAACTCCTGGGCTCAAGCGATCCTCCTGCCTCAGCCTCCCAAGTAGCTGGGACTACAGGCACGCGCCACCATGCTTGGTTAATTTTCTCTATATATATTTTTAGTTGTTCAAATAATTTCTTTCTATTTTTAGTAGAGACGGGGGTCTCGCTCTTGCTCAGGCTGGTCTCGAACTCCTGACCTTGAGCAATCCTCCTGCCTCGGCCTCCCAGAGTGCTAGGATTACAGGCATGAGCCACTGTGCCTGGCCAGTGAATATTCTTAATGCTACTGTACCATACACCTAAAAATTATTAAAATGGTAAACTTTGTTATGTATATTTTACCACAATGGATAAAAAGAAGAAAGGAAGAAATGATAGCCCAAGTGTACTGTTTCCATGAAAAGTCTTATACCATGATTTCTGGAAAAATCTGTTAGGAAACTCACGGAGAATGTCCACTGAGAAATACAAAGATAAATATCTGGCACTAGCACAACCCAGCCCAAAGCTGCGCTCAGGTCTGTGAGTCCCACACAGAGGGGCCACAGGTACTCCGCCCTTGGTGTTAGCCTAGACGTGCCACTTGCCTGGGGTGCATGAATCAGGTTCATCTCCAACAGCCGAGTCTGGAGGTGCCCCTCAGCTGGGCGATTATTCTTCAAGGCATCCAACAAGAAGGAAGTACATTGCTGAATTAAACTGTTTTCCATGAAAATGTCTACAATCTGAAACAGATCCAAGACACACGTCACTCAAAGGAAACAGTGTTTTATTTTCCTATTGAAATAGTTCCTGAAATAGAATTTCATTTAGAAATTCAACAATTAGTTCCTTCCTTTGCATTTTCTTATGTGATCAAAATTCATGTAATTTATGGCCACTATTTATTAATATATAGTTCTGTGAAATCACATCATCTTTGTTATACTCACCAACAAAGCATTTTACTGGAATGGATGAAAGGGAGTAACTTTTATAATGAATGAACCCCTTTTATAATGAATGATCCAAGCGATCTTAACAATACATTACTTAATCAAGTCCTAGAGGCTGTTGTGATGGTTAAATAATTTCAGGTGTCAACTTCGCTGGATAAAGGAATACCTACAGAACCAGTAAAGCATTATTTTTGGGTGTATCTTGTGAGGGTGTTTCCAGAGGAAATTGGCACGTGAGTCCAGTGGATGGAATGGAGGAAGATTTGCCCTCAATGTGGGCAGGCACCATCCAACTGGCTGGGGCCCAGATAGAACAATAGAAGAAAAAAGGGTTTTTTCCTACTCAGTCTCTCTCTCTCTCTCTCTGCCCCACCCCCCGCCCCCATACCCTGTCTCCTGGAGCTGGGACACTCTTTTCATCCTGTCCTTGGACATCAGAACTCCAGGCTCTCTGGACTTTGGATTCCAGAACTTAACACTAGCAGCCCTCTGGATTCTCAGGCCTTCAGCCTCTGGGCTGAGACTTACATCATCCGTCTCCCTGGTTCTAACGCTTTCAAAATTGGACTGAGTCATGATACTGGCATTCCAAGATCTCCAGCTTGCAGATGGCCTGTCATGGGACTTCCCAACCTCCATAATCATGTGAGCCAATTCCCTTAAGAAATCCCCTCTTGTATCTCTATATCCATATCAACCCTATTGGCTCTGTCTCTTTGGAGAACCCTGAATAATACAGCAGCCAATACCTGGTGTCTGGCCCATATACTATCGTTATATTACTCAGACACAACTGGGAAAACACTAACATTTACTTAGGCACCAATTATTAAAGTTAAATAGATGTTAATTTAAAGAATTAATAAGCCTTAATAAGAGGTGAAATATAGGTAATAAATTTAGTAATTGCGTAACTGTTTTCATATTTAAAATATAAAATTTATATATTTCTTGGTACATTCTATAGACAGAAGTTCATATTTTTAAAAACTTTAAAATATGAAATTTAATCAAGATTTGAACTGAAGACTTCTTTCTTGTTGAGAACTAAGATTTGGCTCAAACTCCTTATTCATGCTCTCCAAAACATCTGCAAATTCCCAGATGTATAAAACCAATATAACTGTACTTACTATTTCCAGACAGGTTGTTGGTTTTGTTACCTTCCTTCAAGTTTCATTACATACCTATATGTCACCCAAAGCCCCTTGAACAGTATACCGGCGATGACTTGTGCTTAAATCTAAACGCCAAGTAGGTTGTACTAAAAGACAGACTGACATTCACACAAACCCAGGTCAGCCAGACACCCACGAGATGAACGTCTGGGTGACTAGACGGCACTCGCTGTGGTGCTTGGGCCACTGAGTGCTCCACGCGCTCAGGAGACAATGAGGCAGGAACTGGAGTCGGGAGGGATGGGGGCTGCCACTGTGAACGTCACTTGGCCACCACCCACCACCGCACAAAGAAACACAATCCTCCCAGCCCCACACACATCCTCTGAGATACTTCGAACCAAAGGTAACAAGTGTTCACATAATAAAGAGTAGAAGACAAGCTCCCCTGCACACCAGATTTTTAAAAACTAGAAGATTAACAGCAAAGAAGAGCGTCGAGACACACATTAACAGAAAAACAAATGAAAGGCAATCTTCTTGATAGCTATAAAAACCCACTAAAAGTTGTTCCCAACAGCCTGTGCTCACCTGGTTGATGTCAGCCAATGGCTCCTCATCCTGCACCAGCATCTGAGAAAACTGCAGGCCCTGTTCTGGACTGACCCTCATCACACTCCTCAGCAAAAAGATCCAGTCTGGGGTATACCCGACCTAGAAGCAAGGGAACACCAGCCAGGAAGACAAACTAAAAACTGTAGGAATTAGAAAAAGAAGTTCTGGCCAGGTGGGTGGGCGTGGTGGCTGACACCTGTAATCCTAGCACTCTGGGAGGCTGAGGAGGGAGGATCATTTGAGCTCAGGAGTTTGAAACCAGCCCGAGCAAGAGTGAGACCCCATCTCTACTAAAAACAGAAAAATTAGCCAGGCGTCCTAGTGCATGCCTATAGTCCCAGCTACTCAGGAGGCTGAGGCAGGAGGATTGCTTGAGCCCAGGAGTTTGAGGCTGCAGTGAGCCATGGTGACACCACTGCACTCCAGTCCAGGTGACAGAGTGAGACTCTGTCTCAAAAAGAAAAAGAAAATGAAAAAGAAGTTCTCCATCCTTTGTTCTGAACTTGTGTTTACAAAGAAACTGGCTTATGTGTGTACCAGCCCTCTAACAAACACGATATCCAAATAAATGAACTGATTCCATGTATGTGGAAGGCACAATTAACCGTAAAAACCGTGCAGACCACAGAGAAGTCACCCATCCATTTGCAAGCACAGCCTGCAGGGAGCACGTGGGAGCCAGACCTGGACACCCGCCACATTAATATGCAGTTAACACACTGCAGGGTGCTGGGGGGATGGGGACCCAGAGAGAGAGCAAGATAAGATCACAGGAAAGTTCCCTCCAGGAAGGGTGATGGAAGAGCTGTAAAACCAAGACCGGACAATAAAAAACTGGAGAGAGTAAGATACGAGTGTTAGAGATAAACGACAGATGCTAACAGCAATGCTGACAATGCTCTCCCATCAGAGCACTCACATAGGATATTTTATAAACTTCAGAACCAGCAACCACCCAGCCACAAATGAGTAATTTATGAGATACAGATCGTTCAACGTGCATTACCTTTCTGGCATACAGCACAATTTTCTGGAATTGGCCTGTTTCTGCAAAACACTGGATCACTTTGTTTGGCACATTTGCCCGGAGGTACACACTCAGAGCAAGTGTAGGGTCAGCCGTTTTGACCAGATCTCCCAGCTCTTCTGAGCACTCCAGCTGTGGCACCCAAAGGACAAGGCAAGGTTAGGACCAGAGAAGCAGGGAGCCGAGAACCCAGTTTTCAAACTGTGTGGGGGGTTGTGATCTCACAAGTGTTCCTACCTTGTCTTCTTTCAGCCACTTTTCTAAGAGCTGCTTGCGCCCCTGCTGAAGAACTGGACGGCAGAGTTCTAAGGATTCAAGTGTATTGAGCTGACCCTGGTCAAGCAGGATCCCAAAGTACTGAAGCAGAGGAGAAGCCTGCCCGGGCTGAGCGGGTATGCTCTGGAACTTCCGCACCGTGTCGCTTGTCCGCAGGATTCCCTGATCAATGGAAATGCAGGTCATTTTGCTGTAATCACAAGGGACCCCTTTACTCAATTTGCTTGTATTAAAAACAAAATCTGCCAATGGAAATTCCACACTAACTGTCAGGGACAAAAAGCCCTCTACTAAGGCAAACCTTCAACCATGACCACCAGTAAGGTGGGTCCGGGTCCTACGGGTGACTTCACAGGTAGGGTCTTACTTCTCCCCTGGCCTGCTGCAGTGAGAACAGGCCTCTGAGTTGACCCTGTAGTCGTAAGTTCTACTACGATTATATTCTAATTCAAAATACTCAAATTCCCAGATGAAAACTAGAAATGATTTGTTCATAACCATCACTTGAAAGGCAAGAAGGATTCTTTCAAGGAGAGACAATTTGAAAGTCTTTACTACTCAGGAGCAGATCTAGTCCCAGGACAATTTATCCTAATGAAACAAACCAAGGGAAAAGCCGTAAGCAGAACTGCTATACCCGAGAAGAGTGGAGAAAGTTCAGAGTAGGATTGTAGCTAAACAAAAAGGGTACAACCACTGGATGCAACTGTAGCAGCCGTGGAAAGTTCTAAGTCACAAAAACGCAAAACTGTACCTAAGCTAAGATGTTGGGTAATATGCATGCACACAGACAAGGGCTGGAAGACAGGGAAAAGGATGTCAGTGCAGCAAGACTGTGCTTTTTGTTTTATTACTGTTATGCCATTGGTATAAAATTTTAAAACTAAAAAGCAAAAAAACCCTTAACACTAATATACCCCAATATTGGTAGTGAAATGCTTCTATGCGTATCTCATTCTCAGAGTTGGCTCTTACAACTTCAGAATGCTTGAACAGAATTCAAGTTTCGTTACCTTTGGTGCAGATGCTGCTACTTTGGCGGCTTCCGCGTAGCTCCCCTGTGCAAAGAGGGTACTGAATTTTCCCACAAACAACTCCTCTGCCCCAGCCAGGTTACTACGAATAGCCAAATGCAGGCCAAGGTCCGGATTCTGAAGCACGTTGGTAGCGTAAGTCACGATGTTATCTTCCTCGACACAAACGGACAGCACCTGTAAGGACCCACGGTGAGGCCGGAGCAGCCTCGAGGAGCTCCACCCTTGTGCTCGGCCTGGTTCCCTCC
This sequence comes from Eulemur rufifrons, assembly GCF_041146395.1. Taxonomy (NCBI): domain Eukaryota; kingdom Metazoa; phylum Chordata; class Mammalia; order Primates; family Lemuridae; genus Eulemur; species Eulemur rufifrons. The sequence goes on from NC_091003.1 coordinate 25,429,525, forward strand.
CGACACTGGAAGGCAGCCACGCTCTCAGCTCCTGGTGAGCAGCCTGCGAGGGGGGCCCTGAGAGCGGTAACTGTGACAGGGCAGACAGCATGGCACAGCCGCGGCACGGGCCTCTGTGGGGTTGCTACAGCACGTGGACATCAGCCCCAGTGACGCGTTCGGCACGATGCCAAAATGGCCTGTTTTCACGGAACTGACTTTTTTTTTCTCAAACTTTTTTTTTTTAAGCAGAGATTTTCTTCTTTTAACTCTCTTTGAAAGCTTTGGTTGAGAAAGGTAACTTAACTACCATAGTATCTGCTTTTTCAACCCTCCCCCAGCAATGTGCATACGGCACAAAGACGTGTGTGGCTGGCATCAGAACTGCTGCTCCACTGGTGGACACTCCAGGAACGAGGGAGCTGCCCTCTCGGAACCAACCCAGCGCTGGGCATGTGCTGTCTGAAGGGGAGGGCGGTGAGGGAGCGAAGGGGAGGGGAGACGGTTTAGGAGCCGGTTCCTAGTGAACGGAAAACGTGTAAAACAAGATCTCAGAGTTACATACCTGTCCCTTTTTGTTGACGCCAATAATTCCAGAGGTCGGTTCATGTGGAGCAGTTACAAAGATCGTGTCAGCGCTAATGCGGTTCACATAGATGCACACTCCAGACTCTAGGTCGTACATATGAAGATAGCCACACTTTGTGATCAAGTAAATAACACCGTGTTTAGCTCCAACCTGCAAGAGGACAGAACAACAGGCTGGAGAGGTAAGGTGACGGCAAGTAGGACAACAGAGCTCGCAAATGAGGAGGAGGATTCCTGAAATGACTGGTGGAGCAACGCTTCCCTGAGACGTGGATTCTAACTCCTACACCACTGAGAACCAGTTTTAAAGTCAAAACTCTGCCCAACCGCTCACAAAGGAAGGTCCAAGAAAATCAGGCTATTCTATATATCTTGCAGCTAGAGCTATCCTTTCCCCAGTTTCTTACCAAAACCCTCTAAGCAAGCTAAGAGTTCATGAAAGAAGGGTAAAATTCTGGAAGAAGACCCCAGACACTGAGTTCACATCCCAGCCTGCCCTCTACCACCCCTCATTAATCTTTGACCTTTGCCAAGTACCCTGGACTCTTCCAGGAAAATACTCAACACACAGGAAAACCTGAAGGGGAAAAAGACAGAGGAATCTGCCCAACCGAATTATTATAAAACACATAGTAATTTTAAAAGTATGGTATTAGGCTGGGCACGGTGGCTGGCACCTGTTATCTCAGCACTTTTGGGAGGCCTAGGCGTGAGGATCGCCTGAGGCCAGGAGTTCAAGACAGGCCTGGGCAACATAACGAAACTCTGTCTCTATAAAAAATACAAAAATTAGCCAGGCATAGTGGTGCACACCTGTGGTCCCAGCTACTCTGGAGGTTGAGCTGGGAGGATTGCTTGATCCCAGGAATTGGAGGTTACAGTGAGCTATGATGATGCCACTGCACTCCAGCCTGGGTGACAGAGTGAGAGTCTGTCTCATAAACTGAGGGTCCTGTAAGAGAATCAATCATATATGAGAATTTAATGAGCAGATCAAAGTAAATTCCAGATGGGCCAAAGACTTTAAATAAAAAAACAAATACAATTAAGAGAGTAATGAAAGAAAATATGCTGGGAACAGTGGTGTGCACCTGTAATCCCAGCTACTTGGGAGGCTGAGGTGGGAGGATCACTTGAGGCCAGGAGTTCAAGACCAGCCTGGTCAACACAGAGGGATCCTGTCTCAATTAAAAAAAAAAAATACATATATATATATATATATATACACACACACATATGTACATATACAGGTAAATACTGCAATTATCTTGGGGTACAAAATTATTTTCAAAACATGATACCATAGCCACACAAAACTGCAAAACTTCCACAAGGTGCAACACACCACAAATTATGCCCGGGAAAAATATCCAAAACACATCAGACACTTAGTATACTAGAAACTACAAAGAGTTCTTACAAATAAGATAAAGACCCCAACAGAAAAAATGCAAAGATTAGGAAGAGGCAATTAGCCAGATGCATATGAGTGGCTGATAAACCCAACCTCCCCGACAGTAACTGACAAGAGGGCCTGAAAACCAGCAGACACTGTCCAGCTACCAAAGCAGCGCTGGCAGGAATATGACCTGGCTGGTGTGGTCATGACAGCCTGTGACATGCACATGCTCCTGACCCAGCAATTTCATGTCTAGGAACTCATCCTTAGACTTTTAGACTAACGTACAAAGATAAATAGACCACAGTGTTCCTTGAAGTGTTTATTGCAAACATAAATATCCACCACCGGGGATTGCTCAAATGAGTTACGGCACCTCTGCAGAACTGATGATGCAAACAATAAAACAGATACATGTACATCACTGACACAGAATGATCTGCAACACAGTGAGAGGAGGTCACAAAGCCAGGCTGCTGCAAGCCGTTTTCGTAAGGATCTGTTTGTACCTAATGTGCATGTGAAGTTACCTCCAAAGGGGCGGTCACAATTAGCAGTGGCGGGATTTCAGCTGATATTTAATTCTGCTGTTACATTTATCGACATTGCTGGAAATTTCTAGATAACACATTTTTATGAGACAAAAAGTAAAAAGGAGATTATATAATCTTACATATATAATGTGATCCCAATTTTGTTCAGAAAAGGTTTACGTCTCAGAAAGGTTTCATGTAACAAGTAGTGAGATCTTTGATGTATTTTACAGCCAACTGGTTCAGCTACAAAGGACTGATGAAGGGCGCTCCTTTCCACGGACAGGCCTTGTCCAGCCCACACACCAAAGTCCCAGGCCTCCAAATGGGTTTGAAGGAGTCATGGATTGCTGGCGGAGGGGACACAGAAGTGGACTGCAGGTGTGGCCTCCTGGAGCTCAGGAGGTGCTACAGTGAGTATTTTAGGACATGAAGACGCTTACAGAGCAGCATGTTCATACCTGCATGGCCACTGGAAAATCAGTCTGTGCCTCTGGAGGGAAGAACACATCCACGGCTTTCTTTACGAAAGGCTGGTTTCCTGCTGCAGGCTGTCCAACTTCGACGATGTGCAACTAGAAGAGGATTTTAGGTCAGTACAGGGAAATGTGCTTGGTGGCAGGCAGATGCTGACCAAGACAGAGGTGAGCAGAGCCTCAGGTCCACGCACTGTATGACCAACGCTAAAACTCACATTCACCAAAGCAGGATGACCCCTTCATTGGGCTGCTTGTGATCATCCACCGAGCTGTCGCCCACCATCAGGCCCAGCAAGCAGAGCCAAGGCCACGCAGCCTAGGAAGGTCTAGTCGACAGAGTCACCACGTATGTCCCCTTTCCCTGGGCCTTGGCACCAATGCCCATGGAAGAAAGGGTCTGGCCAGGATCTGCTGTCCATTCCAGCTCCGCTCTTGGCTCTCCTGGACACGGCCCAGGCTCACATAAGCGCGTTAGTGACCACATCTCATCACCGAAGCCCAAACTCACGAGACAGTCGGACCATGGCATAGGCCTGAGCTTTTCAAGGTTATGCTAGGGGAAGTAGAATCTTTGTAGAATCGGCAGGAATAGCTGCACATGAGGGGGCCTCCCTGCCTTTATCACAGCAGCTTCAGGTACCTGACCTACACACATGCCTTCTCCATAACTTTCTTTTTTACTTTTTTTTTTTCATTTTCTAAAAAGGAGTGGTGTTCAATTGCCTTGTCTTTTTTTTTGTTGAGACAGGGTCTTACTCCACTGTCCTGGGTAGACTGCAGTGGGGTCACTGTAGCTCACTGCAACCTCTAACTTCTGGGCTCATGTGATCCTTTTGCCTCAGCCTCCCGGGTAGCTGGGAATACAGGCATGCGCTGCAATGCCTGGCTGGTTTTGTTGTTGTTGTTGTTGTTTGTTTGTTTCCTTTCTTTTTGGTAGAGACGGGTCTAGTCTCGAGCTCCTGAGTGCAAGCGATCCTCCCGGCTCGGCCTCCCATGAGTGCTAGGATTACAGGCATGAGCCACCGCGCCCAGACCCCATAACTTTCATGCAAGATACCAAAGCTAAAACAAGTCTGGAACTATATCACAACATGATATGAGAGACATGAAACAACAAGTGTTGGAGGGTAGCTTAGCAGAGGAAAGGGACAAGGGTACCCCTGGAGGACAGTCTGGATTCAGCCAGGCAGGGAGGAAGGAAACACCAGCAGGGCCTGAGGCAGGGAGGGGAGGATGCTGAGCCAGGCCAAGAAAGGAGGCCGAGCAGAAGCACTGGGGGCTTCTGAGGGGCAGACGTGGGGGATTTAGACGTCTTGCACAAAGCCACTTAAAGACAGGTAAAAGGTAGTTTAGGAAAATTCTCTGGCTAGGCCTATTGGTTAGAAAGGTTGGAGTGGGTCTGAGGGACTGATAAATGCTACTTCCTAACCCGAATGTGAGGTGACAGGGCTCTGTCTACCATAAAAGGCTAAGGACAGATGTGAGGCTTGCTAAAGGTCAGGTGACAGCAGAATAGAATGGCACCTGAGAGCCGTGGCTTCTTGCTCGGGAGCTGGAAAGGGGTGATACTGCAACAGAAGTGGAGGTGTGGGAAAGGAAGCCAGGCTTCCTGGGGAGGCCGCTGGGGGAGGTCAGCAGGCAGGAATTGAGTCCAGGCAACTCTCGTCTACAGGTGGAAACTGCCAGGCTGGTCCTCCAGGACAGGCGGACTCCGTCAGGGGCACAGGCTGAGCAGGACTCTGCAGGACCCCGCACTCTTCCCTGCAGCTGGGGAGGCAAGATCCAGACACAAGATATGGGGCAGCTCCCAGGACAGTTACTGCGGGGACACCGCGGTTCCCAGGCCGCCGGTCCCTGAGTGTGGAAGGCCCTGCCACAAAGACCCTCCTGGCCCATCTCCAGCCTCGCCTGCTTGCCTGAGGGCAGCGGCCCACCTGACAGCCGAGCCCTTCTTTCTGGGGCTGCCGCCCGCTGCTTATGCAGGACGCTCTTCTCCACGGGGAGCTCCGCAGGGCAGGTGCCACTGCGGAGGGGCGGCCCGTCGCTGCCCAGTTCTGTCTGGGAAGAGGTGCTGAGCCGCTCTGGGCCACATAGCTAAAGTCAGTGTCCTTAAGCAGCCTTACCAGCAACAAAGCTGACAACTGACCTGACTCCTGTCATGTTTTCCTACTGGTTTTCAACTAAGGAAGGTATGAAGTACGTTACTCAGCAAGAGACCAAAGTACTCAAAGAAGTGTATTTCCAATAAGGAGGTCTGGGAAGCCACATACTAATTTAGAACTCCTCTTTGGGGACGACTTCAGGTCTAACGAACAACCCAAAATAATGATTTCAAGAAATGTTTCTGACAAGAGTGTACTGGGATAGGGCTCTGTTTTGAAGCCACCCTCCCAGTGACCAAGGCAACCCCGGCGGAACCCCAGGTCTCCCCGACACCGAAAGCTCTTCCACCTCCAGCCCGGTGCCACGGCAGCCCTGCCCAATAGTGCTGGCCACACCCAAGCCAAGCAAAACTCAGCTCGCTCCCAGGCACAGCCTCTTCTCTCTGCAGCTTCCCTGGCACCCCCATCGCCACCACCTGAGTGGAACCACACCTTGGGTGACACGGAGCCATGTCTTACGGCAAGGATGGCACTGCACTGGTGACTTCACAGCCATCTCTGCCATGAGACTGATGCCCCAGAGCAGAAACTGTGCCTCACTCACCTTTATGGCCCATCTCAGTACAGTCTGAGAGGATTTTTTAGGGGAAAAGGGCCAATTAATCAGTAGCCAACTTCAGGTCACTAACTGTATGCCAGCATCGCTGCCAACCCACTGGCCTGTCCATCAGGGTGAGGGGTTCTCCAGGCTGCCGTGGGCCTTTGATTACACAGGCGCCTGCGGGCCGTGCCCTACTCCCAGCTGCACTCGCACCCGGCACCAACTCAGGACGCACTTCTCAGGAAGAAGACAAAGCGGAGTGGGTCTTACCTTGCCGCCTGTAGGACCACGCACAGCAAAGCAGAAAAGGGTGGCAGGCTTGGCATTTCCCTCGATCTTGAACTCTGCAAAAGCAGCGGCATGGCCTTCTATGGGCTGTGAAACTTTCCTATCCACAGAATAGAGCTGCATTGCCCCAACCACACGGTTTTGCTAAGAAAAGATATTTTGCAATGAAAGGGAGAGAAAGGAGATGAACGTAAATAAACAATTTTTGAAACATCCTTCCAAAACGAAAGTCTGATACCCTGATATAATTTCTCTAGTAAAAATTAAACTTATTAGCTATTAGGGGGATGATATAACTCTGAATTTGATGTGCAAAGATAGCACAAACTAGGGGAAAAAATAAGACTATAGAAAAGTATAAGACAGATAATACTAATTTGTTAAATATATGTGTGTGCATGTTTTCATAAGAAATAAGACTTGTGCATTCTGGAGGAAAAACTCTAAAACATTAATAGTAGTTAAATCAGGGGGATGAGATTACAGGCTAATTTTGAAGATTATGTTTTCTGAAACCTATAAGTAGCAAAAATTTTATGTAATAAAAACCAATAAGACTAATATCTTTTATAACACTTAGAACTTACATTTTCCAGCAAAGAATTTTAGTACATTTATATCCAATTTCAAATGCTGAAAAAGCTAAGCAAATGGAACATGAAAGTGTCAACAGTTCAAGCTCCTGTAATTCAACATTAAAATAATCATCTCTGCTGAGTGAGGCCCATATAGTCTGTGGGTAGAATTTAGTCTATTCCCCACCTACTCACATCTCCTTAAACTGGGAAAACAAAGGCTTTAATATTTTTGTTTTTAAAAATCTTTTCTATTTTACTTTTCTATTGCACAGACTTATGTTAAAGTTATTACACAAAGTCCTGATACATGCCACAACATGGATGAACCTCGAAAATATGCTAAGGAAAGAAGCCAGTCACAAAAGACCATATATTGTCTGATTCCACACAAGAAATATTAGTATCAAGAATAGAGAAATCAGCCGGGCACAGTGGCTCACTCTAGGTCAGGAGTTCAAGACCAGCCTGAGCAAGAGTGAGACCCCGTCTCTACTAAAAATAGAAAGAAATTAGCTGGACAACTAAAAATATATATAGAAAAACTTAGCTGGGCATGGTGGCGCATGCCTGTAGTCCCAGCTACTCAGGAGGCTGAGGCAGGAGGATCACTTGAGCCCAGGAGTTTGAGGTTGCTGTGAGCTAGGCTGACACCACGACACTCTAGCCAGGGCAACAGAGCAAGACTCTGTCTAAAAAAAAAAAAAAATAGAGAAATCTGTAGGGGTAGAAAGTGTATCCGTGGTTGCCAGAGGCTGGGACTAGGGATTTGAAATAAGGGAATAACCAGCAGATAGATGGTCTGTATTTAAGTGAACAAGTAAGTTTTAAAATGAAAATCAAAAGGACAGGACAAAACTCACCCTCCCCGGGAGACTACGGGAAGATTTCCAGCAACGCGATGACAGCATGTTTGAGTCCCAAAGCTGGAGAAGCCTACACTGAAGCCAAGGCCAAGAGGCAGAGCAGAGAGAACACCCGAGGTCTGGGCTAGAGACCCTGACCCCGGCTCCTCTGCTGGCTGGCACTCACAGACCCAGAGGCCATACGGGTGGCCTTCAGCCCATGACCAGCTTCTAAGCCTCAGGCACCTGCCAGGTGACGCCCACCTCCTGGGGCTGCTGGGTGTTACGTGCGCCCAGTTTGGGTAAAGGTACACTGAGGACTGTAGCAGGCAAGGATTCAACACACACATTTGTTTCTTGTGCCAGGTACCGTGCTAAGGGCCAAGGGGGAGGAAAACAGCGCAGCAGAGGCCCTTCCCTCCAGGACGGAGGGTGAGGCTTTCTGGCAAGTATGCGGAGGACTGTGACACAGCGTGCTGACTGCCATGACACGGGCGAGAACAAGATGCCTTGTCACCACACGCAGACCAGGGAGTCAGGGAGGGCTTCCCAAAGTGACACCTAAGCTGGAGTGAGAGCTAACCAGGTGACAGGAAAAGAAGCTGTTTCAAACAGAAACAGGCATGTGCGCATTTGCAAGTGCTTAGACAGGGGTTGGCAAACTAGGACCCATGTTCCCCTCCCCTTTTTTATGTGAGGTGAAGTTCACAAGACATAAAATTAACCATTTAAAACTATATGATTCAATGGCATTTAGTACATTCACAGTGTTGTACAACGTATCTATTAATAGTTCCAAAACAGTTTCATTACCCACAAGAAATCCCTGTGCCCACCAGTGAGTCGGGTGCCCCCATCCACAACCGTGGTGACCACCAATCTGCCTTCTCTACAGATTTGCCTACCCTACCTATTTCATACAAATGGAATGATAAAATATGTGGCCTTTTGTGTCTCATTTCTTTCACTTAGTAAAGTTTCTGAGGTATATCCATGTTATAGCACGTATCAGTACTTCATTCACTTTTAGGGCTGAATAATATTCCATTGTATGGATATGCCACTATTCATCCATTCATCTGTTGGTGAACATTTCGGTTGTTTCTACCTTCTAGCTATTTTGAATAGTGCGATTACGAACATCTATGTAAAAGTCTTTGTGTGGACACACTTTCATTTCTCTTAGGTAGATACCTAGCAGTGGAACAGTGGAACTGCTGGGTAATATAGTAATTCTATGTTTAACTGTTTTTTGTTTGTTTGTTTGTTTGTTTTTTGAGACAGGGTGTCACTCTGTCGCCCAGGCTGGAGTACAGTGGTGCAACCATAGCTCACTGCAGCCTCCAACTCCTGGGCTCCAGTGATCTTCCTGCTTCAGCCTCCCAAGTAGCTAAGACTACAGGTGCACAACACCATGCCTGGCTAATTTTTAAATATTTTATAGAGATGGGGGTCTCACTATGTTGCCCATGCTGGGTCTCGAACTCCTGGGCTCAAGCAATCCTCACCCTTCAGCCACCCAAAGTGCTGGGATTATAGGCATGAGCCACCCGCACCCGGCCTGTTCAACTTTTTGAAGTCCTGCCAAACTGCTTTTGTACAATGTCTGAGTCATTTTACATTTCCATCACTAATGTACGAGGGTTCTAATTTCTCCACATCATCTCTAACACTGGTTGTTTTCTATTTTGTAAAAATGACAACCATCCATGTGGGTGTAAGGTGGTGCTCGATTGTGGTTTTGAATTGTATTTCCCTAGTGACTACTGACATTGAGTATCTTTTCATGCTCTGGCTGGCCATTCGTATATCTTCTTTGGAGAGATGTCTATTCAAGTCCTTTGCCCATTTTTAAACTGGGTTGATTTTTGTTGTTGAGTTAGAAGTACTTCTTTATATATTCTAGATACTAGACCCTTATCAGATATATGATTTTCAAACATTATCTCCCAGCTTGGCTTTTTACTTCATTGACAATATCCTTTGATGCACAGCAGTTTTTAATTTTAATGAAGTCCAAATTATCTATTTTTTTCTTTTGTTGTTGTCATAGCACCATTTGTTGAAGAGACTATTCTTTCCCCATTGAACAGTCTTAACACCCTTTTCAAAAATCAACTGGCCATAGATGTATGGGTTTACTCCTGAACTTTCGATTCTTTTCCATTGGTCTACATATCTATCCTTGTGCCCATGGGGTTTTTTGTTGTTGTTAAATGCTTGGGATTTTTTTTATTTGTTGGTTTTTAGTTTGTCAGTAAAGCACATACAAGCAACTTTCTGACTTAGTCTTTTTTGTTTTACACTCTTCAAACAAGATGATTTCCTTGTACGGAGGCATAATTCCCAAGGGTATTTTTAAAAGCTTTATTGAGATATAATTCACATACCATATAAGTCATCTGTTTAAAATATGCCATTCAATGTTTTTTAGTATACCCACAGGGCTGTGCAACTATCAGCTCAATGGAATTATAGGACAGTATTTCATCCTTTAAAAGAAATCCTATTAGCAGTCAATCCTCACTCCCATCTCCCACACTCCAACCCCAGTCCTAAGCAACTATTTATCTATTTTCTGTGTCTATAGATTACACTATTTTGAACATTTCATATAAATGGAATCACACATAATGTAATAGGTGGTCTTTTGTGACTGATGTCTCTCACTTAGTTTAGTATTTCCAAGGTTCACTCATGTTATAGCATGTATCAGTACTTCATTTCTTTTTATTGCCAAATTACTATCCCATTGTATGCATGTACCTTTTGTTTATCCATTTATCAACTGGTGGACATTTGAATTCTTTCCACCTTTTAGCTACATAAATTATGTTGCTATGAACATTGATGTATAAGCTTTTAGTAGCAATTTTTATCTTAGTTTATTCTGTCTGATATTAGTACACCTAATCCAGCTCTCTTTTGGATACAGTTTACAGGGTATATCTTTCCCATCCTTTTACTTTCAACTTATTTGTGTCTTTGAATCTAAACTGTGTCTCTTGTAGATAGCATGTAGTTGGAACTTTTAGTTTTCTGCCAATCTCTGCCTTTTTATTGAAGTGTTTGATCCATTTAATGTAATTATTGGTAAGTGATTTACTTCTGCCATTTTGCTGTTTTTTTTCTGCATGTCTTATGTCAATTTTTGTTTTTCAGTTCCTTGATTATGGCCTTCTTTTGTGTTAGATATTTTCTAGTGCATCATTTCAATTTACTTGTTATTTCTTTTACCATTTCCTAAAAGTTATTTTCTTAGTGGTTGCCTGGGGATTACAACTAACCTTAATTTATAACAATCTAATTTGAATTAATACCAATTTAATTTCAACAGTATACAACAGCTTCTCTTTGTAGCTCCTTTCCGTCTCTAATCCTTTGTAGTATTTTCATACAAATTATATCTTCATATACATTATATGCCTATCAATAAAGATCTACAAATATTGCTTTATGCAGTTGTCTTTTAAGTCAAATAGGGGAAAAAAGCTATAAACAAAAATACATTTATACTCTGTCTTTTATTGTTACCTATATATTTAAAGTAGTCCCTGTTTATCTGCAGTTTCACTTCCTACAGTGTCAGTTACTCATGGTCAACTGTGGTCCCAAAATACTAAATGAAAAATTCCAGAAACAGGTTGGGTGCGGTGGCTCAGGCCTCTAATCCTAGCACTTTGGGAGGCTGGCTGAAGCAAGAGGTCTGCTTGAAGCCAGGAGTTTGAGAACAGCCTGAGCAACAAAACAAGACCCCGTCTCTACAAAAAATTTAAAAATTAGCTGGGCATGGTGGTGCACACCTGTAGTCCCAGCTACCCAGGAGGCTGAGGCAGGAGATCACTTGAGCACAGGAGTTGGAGAATGCAGTGAGCTATGATGACACCACTGCACTCTAGCCCAGGGAACAGAGTGAGACCTGTCTCAAAAAAAGAAAATTTCCAAAAATAAACAATTCATGTTTTAAATTGTATGCTGTTCTGAGCATGATAAAATCTCATGTCCTGCCCAGGATGTGAATCATCCCTTTGTCTAGTATATCCACATTGTATACACTGCCAGCCCGTTAGTCACTTAGGAGCCATCTGAGCTATCAGATTGAAAAAGCATAGTATACCTTAGGGTTCAGTACTACCTGCAGTTTCAGGCATCCACTGAGGGTCCTGGAACATATCCCCGAGGATAAGGGGGGACTACTGTATTCATACTAGTGCTCTTTATTTCTTCATGTGCATTCAACTTACTGTCTTATGTCTTTTCATTTGCACCTGAAGAATTTTTTTTTTTTTTTTTTTTTTTTGTTGAGACAGAGTCTCACTTTGTTACCCAGGCTAGAGTGAGTGCCGTGGCGTCAGCTTAGCTCACAGCAACCTCAGACTCCTCGGCTTAAGCGATCCTACTGCCTCAGCCTCCCGAGTAGCTGGGACTACAGGCATGCGCCACTATGCCCGGCTAATTTTTTCTATATAGATTTTTAGTTGTCCATATAATGTCTTTCTATTTTTAGTAGAGACGGGGTCTCGCTCTTGCTCAGGCTGGTCTCGAACTCCTGACCTCAAGCAATCCACCCAGCTCGGCCTCCCAGAGTGCTAGGATTACAGGCGTGAGCCACCGCGCCCAGCCACCTGAAGAATTTTATTTAGAATTTCTTGTAGGGTAGGGCTGAGACAGTATAGGTGGTGGACTTTGGCTATCTGCCTGAGCCACGAACCAAAGCTTAGGTCTGCTTATAATACTGAACGAAAGCTTTGAAAATGAGTAATATCCAGCTTCAATAGAAGGTAGTTCTGTTTTCTTTAACAGGACCTGGCAACCATCGGAGCAGCCCCAGGTAGACCTTCTGGCTCATTTTAATACTAAAAATCATAACCAAGGGTAGAGATTTAACATGCTAATGAGACACGCAGTATATGAAGAAACATGATCACAGGATGGGCAGCTGCCAACAAAATTCCACCTCCACATGCTGTGATTTCAATGCTGGTGTCAAACTTGCTCCCTCTACCCTTTAAAAGTTCCCCAGCCTTTTGTTTGGACAACCAGTCTGGCTGCTCCTTAACCAGCACTGTCTCCCTTTTGTTTGAGCAAAAGCCACCCCCCATAAAGTCGTGCCTGTATAAATTCCTTTTTTGTGTAGTGTCAATTTCTGTTGATTCGAGGACCAAGAACTATGAGCTCGGTAACAGGGCTGTGAGACACAGATTGTTTTTGTTTTGGGAATATTTTAATTTCTCCATTTTTTGAAGGCTCCTTTTGCTGGTTTTAGGATAGAATTCCTGTTTGTTTTTCCTTTAGCACTCCGAATATGTCATCTCACTTACTGCTTTCAGGATTCTCTTTTGATAGTTTGATCGGGCTATTGTCTAGGTGTGGATCTCTTTGAGACTCCTGGTTGTGTAGGTTAATGTTTTTATCATATTTGGGAAGTTTTTGGCTATTATTTCTTCAAATAGTCTTTCTTTCTCCTTCTGGAACTTCCATTACGTGCATTTTACACACAGGATGGTGTCCCATACATCTCCAAGGCTGTTTTTTTTAATACTTCCTATCTTTTTATCAATATTACCTGTTTGGTGAGACATAATTCTCATACTTCTCTTTAGTTCTTTAGACATGGTTTCCATTGGTTCTTTGAACGTATTTTAAGTAGCTGATTTAAAGTCTTTAAAAGTAACTCTGGGCCTGGCAAAGTGGCTCATGCCTGTAATCATAGCACTGGGAGGCTGAGGCAGGAGGATCGCTTGGACTCAGGAGTTTGAGACCAGCCCGAGCAAGAGCAAGACCCCATCTCTACCAAAAACAGAAAAAAAATCAGCCAGGCGTGGTGGCATGCACCTGTAGGATTGCTTGAGCCCAGGAGTTTGAGGTTGCAGTAAACTATGATGATGCCACTGCACTCTGTCTACAAACAAGCCACCAAACAAAAGTAACTCTTATGTCTGGGCTTCCTCAGAAGTTTCTATTTACTGCTTTTTTTTCCCTCCCTCTGGGGCTATGGGCTATATACTTTGTTTCTTTGCATATCTTGTAATTTTTGTTGAAAACTGGACATTTTAAATAATATAACTTGATAACTCAAGAAATCAGATACCCCCCGCATCCCTGGATTTGTAACAGAGGGAATGGCCTGGGGGAAAAAAAACGGCAAAAGATGTTTTCTGTCTCTTTACAATTTCCCCCACTCTTTTTGGAATCTGAGGCCTGCATCCCTGTCTCAGGTGGGCAGCTGGGAGGGGCAGGGGAACGTCCTTTGTTCTTTGTGCTACAGGAGACGGCTCAGCCGAACTGTAGGCCAGCAGAGGTCTGGGTGGGCCTCCCAGGTGGGCAGGGGTCACAGGCTTTGTCTTTAGCAGAGATGAGACAGATTAGAATCATTAACTGTAGTTCAGTGACAACAGCCTAGAACTGAGGGCCCTCCCTTTAAAAGCTCCGTATTTCTACTCAAGTATAGGAATTTTGATTTTGAGAGGACAGTGTACCATTTTCCTCCTTTGGCTCCTTAAACCACTTTTTCTCCTTCTTCTGATGTGGCCTCCAGGATAAACGCTGAGCCTTCAGGAACAGATTTGCTGTTGCTGTTGGTTAAGGAACTTTCCTTAATTAATTCTGTAAAGTCTGTATTCTTTGTTATATGTGGTCACTGAAGTCTCTACTTGGTTAGTTTAGTGGCCAATTCACGATTTAAAGAGATTTAAAGATACTCCTTCAAATGCCTTGAACCTCGGCCTTTGCTGCAAGGCTGTGCGTGTTGGGACGTGCCTTCAGTATTCGGCAGGCAGGTTAAAGTTCTGCCTTAGTCGTCAGTCACTGCTCCACAGAGCCTCAACGTCAGTTCTTTCTTGGACATAGGTATAGCTCTGTCCATGCATGTGGCCACCTAGATCCCTAGGGATATGTCTGAGCTTTTAAAAGCTCCTTAAGAACTTACACTCCACAGCTTTTCTATTTAAGTTTTTGGGCAGTGTCTTGTTTGCCCCAACTGCTGTCATTCCCTCAAGGCAGCTATGGTGTTAACACGCTGACTGCCACACTAGAAAAAATTTTTTTCCCTGGGGCCACAGTGTTTTATTATGAAAATAGAATAAAAACTTCAAAAACAAAACAATCCTTTCAAATGTAATGAAAAATTTGCTATTTTTTGTTGTTTTCTGTGCATGAGTTATATGTAACTCACATGGCGTCAGAATCAATTTTTATACTGCACGCCAACTGAGTTGTATGTGATTCAAGACATACTTACTGCATTTTGTTTCAGCAAATTAAGTCTTCGTATGTTTCCCGAGGCCCAGGGCTCAAAACTAGTGTGAGTTAAATACAACTCACATGGCAGTTAATGTGTTAAACAATTGCTGTGATGATTCAATCTCAAATGTCCCAGGGGACCAGGCTGTTCACACTGAACAAGCTCTGAGTCGAGTCAAATAAAGACAAGGCCTTTGAATGGTCATTTCTAAAGAACTTCCAAACAGGTCAAATAATGATATTTTTCTGGGAATAGTGCTTTTGGGACGCTCCAGACCATTCCACCTCCTTCAGAGGCTGTTGGGCTGCTGCATTTCACCATAACTGCAGGGTTCCTGGTGTACAAAGCTATCACACAGCTGGGCAGAGGGGTGGGAACAGGGCAAGTTAGAAACACCACAAACTCGTGTCCACCCAAATAAGTAACTGAAGCAAACATCTCAAACAATGGAGGTTTATTAAGCCAGTGTTAAGGATGCACCCAGGAAAATACATGAACCGAACCGCAGACAGAACTGAGGTCGGTTTTTTTTCTCTGAAGGGGAATCTGGAAGTTTTCAGCATTTAAAGGCGTACAGAAAGAGAAATGGCAGGGAGCAGTGGTAGTGAGACAGTGGTTCCACTCTTGTGAGACCCAGGAAAACCTACACTTTACCTCAGATAAGGCGAATATTATAAGAGAAAAAGGGAGTGAAGGAAGGGTCAATTATATAGATGTCCCTGGATAGGTGGAAGAATGTTTGATTCTGTCTTTTCTCTGTTCTGTTGCCTGTAAAGATAAACTTGCAATTCATTATTAGTTTGGAATCAAATAAACTTTAGTTTTAGGTGCTAGACATAGCCTATGGAGCTAAACTTACAATTTGCACGTCCTTGCTCATGAGGGCCCAGTAAGAAATTGCCTGAATGATCTGTGAGGCCGTAGGCCTTTACCTTCCCTTTTGCATAAGGAGTTGGGGGGGAGCCTTGAGGTTTTTAATTTTCTTTTTTCACTTTCTATATAGCAATTTTCTGAGATCCTGAAATACAGACAATTTTCTGAGATTCTGAAATACAGCCAGTTGTCTCAAATAAAAGTTCTTTGGATTTTTGCAAGCCTGTAGTTACCTTCCAGAATTCTGAGAAAGTTGGTTTTGACAATGTTTAACTAGTTTTCTCATTGCTTTTATGGAGAAGTAGATTTTCAGAGGTCTTTACTCCACCAATCTTCTGCTGAGAGTAAGAGATTCTAAGTATTTTATTCTAAGTATTTTATTAATTTTGATGTTATTATGAATGGAATTGTTTTCTTAATTTCATCTTTGGATTGTTCATTGCAAGTGTGTAGGAACACGACTGATTTTTGTATATTGATCTTGTATTCTATAACCTACTGAACTTGTTGATTAGTTCTAAGAGTTCTTTATTGGATTCTCTAATATTTCAATATACAAGATCATGTCATCGGTGTTAGGTTTACTTAGAGTAGGAACCAGAAAAATATCATAAAGCCTGTGAAACAAAAGTCGCAGGAGTCTGGAGAGTCCGAGGTTGTAAATCCAACTTTGACCACAGGCAGCTGTAGCTGCGCTCATTCCTATCCCCCCACCCCCCATGAGGACGAAGCCACTCCCTCCCCTATCCCTGCAGGTGTTGCTCACTCCCCTGAGAAAAACCCCCTATAAACCCAAGGCCTCCCCTCCCTCATGGTGGACACTTTTTCACCTCTACCCGTCTGCACTGAGATGCTCAAAATAAACAGCATTTTGCTACACATGAGCCTTTGTGTGTCTCCCTTGGCTCTGGACCTAACAATTGGCAAACAGAAATAGCTTTAATTTTTCTGTTCAAGAATAGGAATTTTCTAGATGCATTTTATACCTTTTTCTCGTCTAATTTCTAGACAAGAACCTCTAGTCCAATGTTGAACTGAAGTAGCAAGAGCAGACACCCCTTTCTTGTTCCTGATCTTGGGGTAAAGCTTTCAGCCTTACGCCATTACGATGTTAGCTGTGTGCTGTAGACGTCCTTCCTCAGGGTGAGTGAGCCAACATCTCATGTCTTGCCTCCTACGCAAGTGCAGTGCCACTGCCTTCACCTACGTCACACATGCCTCACTCCTCCTGGGGGATGCCGAGAAGAGACCTTGGAGGGGAAAGAAGTACTCCTTCCCCTTCTGCTTGCTCTTCACCTGTCTCATATGTGTCTCTAATCCAGAACAGACTACATGGCTTTCTTCCTGTTTCTGTCAACTAGCCTCCTGGCCTCCAGTCTCCATGGTGGTCCACCCTCAACATCACCGATTGCATTGTTTCCATTCCTCAATGCTGCTTCTAAGAAGGAAAATTAATTACATCATTCTCACTTAAAACCTGCTACAGAAATCCCATTGCCTGCAAGATAGAGCACGCACCTTAGTCTGGCCCCCAGCCTTGTCCCTCTAGCTGCCACTTATGCTTACCTACAGGTACCAACCACAGTGGATGACCCCATGCCCCCAGAAGCAGCCGTTTTCTATTTCCATGTCTTTGCATACACAGTTTCCTTCCAAAGTACACTTTTATAGTTAATAATGCGGCTTAGAGTCCCCTGTGTTGAAGGCTCTCTGAGGTCCTCTCGTGGCTCCCATAGCACTCTCTTCAAACATCTGACGGCTCTTTGATTACTAGAACTCTGCAGACCTACTGCGCCGACTAGGCTATGGAAGGGCCGTTCAATGTTCATGACTGGCTATCAAGATCTAGATCCTCAGTGCCAAACATCCTGTAGTCCTTAAGGATCTGGTGACTGGATTAGCACCAGGAATGAAAAATGGGAGTACAGAAAGATATTACTTTCATTATAAAATGACATGAGTTAGTAACAGTCTCTTAAATCCTTAAAATAGAGCCTGAAGAATACTTCTTATAAATCTGTAAGTTCCAAGTTGCTCTATAAAATTCCTCAATAATTCACTTCTCAAAGCTGTGCCAGAAATAGCTTCTAGAAAGAACATCAGTAACCTAAGAGAATATAGAGGTTAACAGGCCAAACTGAGTTAATATTATTTGATCCTGAGTTCAGATTTCTTTGTAATCTCTATTTCTTTCAGTTCCAGGCCTACTTCTTCTGCCTTACACCTGTACCAACATCAATTGACTTAACCATTCCACTCTAATACCAGGCTTCTAAGTTATATCAGACCAGCCTGCGGGCGGCCAAGGCTTACCTGAGCCGAGATGCCAACGAGCAGCAGCCACTTTTGGTTCTCGTCGGTCCGATAGTGAATCATCTGGTACCCTGCCAGGCTGGCGTGTCTGTCAAACATCTTCACGGGCTGGGAGTCACCCTCCATGCTCCAGTGGTAGACTGTGGTCTCAGTCACCAAGGCAACCGTGTTCACAGAAATCCATTTCCAGAAAATCACCTCCTCTGCCATAGTGTGAGCCTTCATTTTACTCTTCATCTCAATATTAAAGATTTGAAGTGTCTTCCCAGCTAGAGAAAGATAAATTAAAAATCTGAAACACAAGTTCTTAATCTCTTAAATCTGAATCCTTTTACTATTACTTTAAGTTGTACTGCTTAAAGCTAATCTGATGAACAGGGGAAAAGCCGCTTGCGCAGTAATTAACCACACTTCAACGTCTACATATTGAGAAAAAGCCTCCTATGCATCAGATTCTTCCTCAGCAGAATGTAAAAATGTGTGAATATTTATAGAATTTATGAACGACAATCAGAAATTAGTTCTACTGAAGCAAGTCTCAAGAAAAATCGTTTTAGATTGGTTTTGTCTCATTTTAAAATACTTTTCTGGATAAGTCAGCAAAAACATAAGACATCCTTTCTCTGTGTGATGTCTCCAACTTTCAGGAGAGACAAAATCATCCCTTCACATTAAACCAACTTCTCCATATAACAGGTTACTTGGTATTAAATTCTAGATCAGTGCCATCAAATAGAATCTTCTGCAGTGTTGGAAATATTCTATATTAGCATCTATTACAGTAGACATCAGCTATATGTGGCCATGAAGCATTTAAAATATATCTAGCAAGACATTTTTGAAACTGAACTTTTACTTTTATCTAACTTTAATTAATTTAAATTTAAACAGCACCACATGGCTAATATCCAGTAGAACAGCACAATTCTAGACGAAAGGCTTTGGCATCCATCCTCTGGGAAGAGACCCATATTGTTTCCACCAGAAGCAAGAAACTGAGTTCTGATTTTGGAATCTATGCAAAACTAGAGCTAACAAGAAATATTAACATATTGTTTCCCATTAAGATGGGGAACAAGGCAAAGATTATTTCTCAGACACTTCTTTTTGACACTACACTAGATAACACAGCTATTGTGAGAAGGCAAGAAAAGTAAAAGGCATAAGGATCAAAAAAAGAAGTAAATCTGTCTTTATTCACAGACAACATAATTATTTACAAAGAAAATCTTAAGAAATCTACAAATCTAGGCCAGGCGAGGTGGCTCACGCCTGTAATCCTAACACTCTGGGAGGCC
Organism: Eulemur rufifrons; assembly: GCF_041146395.1. Taxonomy (NCBI): domain Eukaryota; kingdom Metazoa; phylum Chordata; class Mammalia; order Primates; family Lemuridae; genus Eulemur; species Eulemur rufifrons. The sequence continues at coordinate 25,448,641 of NC_091003.1, forward strand.
AAGGCGGGTGGATCGCTTGAGGTCAAGAGTTTGAGACCAGCCTGAGCAAGAGCGAGATCCCGTCTCTACTAAAAATAGAAAGAAATTATCTGGCCAACTAAAAATATATATAGAAAAAAAATTAGCCGGGCATGGTGGCGCATGCCTGTAGTCCCAGCTACTCGGGAGGCTGAGGCAGTAGGATTGCTCAAGCCCAGGAGTTTGAGGTTGCTGTGAGCTAGGCTGATGCCATAGTACTCATTCTAGCCTGGGCAACAAAGGGAGACTCTGTCTCAAGAAAAAAAAAAAAAAAAAAAATCTACAAATCTAAAAAACAACTATTAGAACTAATAGATGACTATAGCAATGCTGCAGGATACAAAGTCAATATACAAATAAATTAATTTTGAGATGCTAGCAGCAATTTGGAAATAAAATATAAAAAAGAATTTATAACACCACCAGAAACATTTAGAAATGAATTTACACAAGATAAGTTAGCCTCTACACCATAAACTATAAAATATGCCTGAAGGAAATTAAAGGCCTAAATAAAAGAAGGGGCATACCATGTTCATGGATCAGAACACTTAAGATCACTAAAATGTCATTTTCCCCAAATTGAGCTATAGGTTCAATGCAATCCCAATCAAAATCCTAGCATCTTTTCTTCTGGGAGAAAAGAAACTGATAAAATGAATATGGAAATGCAAAGGACAGAGAATAGCCATAACAATTTTGGAAAAAAGCAAAGTTGGAAGACTTAAAATACCTGACTTCAAGACATTATAAAGCTATAGAATCTGTGTTATCATTATAAGGATAGACATACAGATTAATAAAACAGAAGAGAGTCCAGAAATAGCTACATGCACTTACGATCAAATGATTTGACAAAAGTGCCCCAAAAAACTCAACAGGCCCAAATACATTTTTACAGAAATAGAAAAATCCATCCTGAAATTCATATGGAATCTCAGAGGACCTCAATAGCCAAAATAATCTTGGAAAAGATGAACAAAATTAGAGAGCTCATATTATCTGATTTTAAAACTTACTACAAAGCTGTAGTAAGCAAAATAGTATGGTAATGGCATAAAGACATACAGATCAATGGAACAGAACAGAGAACCCATGAATAAACCCTCACAGATATAATCAAATGATTTCTGACAAGGGTGCCAAGACCATTCAATGGGAAAAAGAATACTCTTCAACAAATGATGGTGGAGCAATGGGATAGCCACCTGCCAAAGGACGAAACTGGACCGTTACCTTACACCATACACAAAAATTAACTCAAAATTGATGAAAGACTTAAACATAAAAACTAAAACTATAAAACAGGGGAAAAGTTTCATGACACTGGATTTGGCAACGACTCTTTTTGGATATGACAACAAAAGCATAGGCAATACAAGCAAAAAATAAACAAAATGGACTGCATCAAAGGACACAAAAGAGTGTAAAAATAAATCACAGAATGGGAGAAAATACAGGCATACCTTGCTTTATTGTGTGTTGCAGATTGCATTTTTTTACAAATTGAAAGTTTGTGGGCACCCCAGCATCAAGCAAGTCTATCGGCATCATTTTTCCGACAGCATGTGTTCACATCGTGTCTCTGAGTGACACTTTGTTAACTCTCACAATATTTCAAACTTTTTCATTATATCTGTTACGCTGATCTGTGTTCGCTGATCTTTCATGTTACTATTGTTTTAGGGCACCACAAACCACACTCATATAAGACAGTGAACACAACTGACAAATGTTGTATGTGTGATCTGACTTCTCCACCAATTGGCCATTGACCCATTCCCCTTCCTCTCCTGGGGGCTCCCTACTCCCTGAGACACAACAATATTGAAATTAGGCCAATAATAACCCTACAATAGCCTCTAAGTGTTCAAGTGAAAGGAACAGTCACATGTCCCTCACTTTAAATCAAAAGCTAGAAATGATTAGGCTTAGTGAGGAAAGCATGTCAAAAGTTGAGACAGGCTGAAAGCTGGGCTTCTTGCGCCAAACAGCCAAGTTGTGAATGCAAAGGAAAAGTTCTGGAAGGAAATTAAAAGTGCTACTCCTGTGAATATGAACACATGAATGATAAGAAAGCAAAATAGCCTCATTGCTGATGTAGAGAAAAATTTCTGGAAAAGAGTCACCATTCTAGGTGCCATTAAGAACATTCATGATTCATGGGAGGTTAAAATAGCAACATTAACAGGAGTTTGGAAGAAGTAGATTCTAACCCCCATGGATGACACTGAAGAATTCAAGCCTTCACTGGAGGAAATCACTGCAGAGAGGATAGAAATAGCAAGACAACTAGAATCAGAAGTGGAGCCTGAAGATGGGACTGAATCGTTGCAATTCCATGAAAAACTTGAACTGACGAGGAGTTCCCTCTTAGGGATGAGCAAAGAAAGGAGCTTCTTGAGACGGAATCTACCCCTGGTGAAGATGCTGCGAATGCTGTTGAAATGACAACAAAGGATTTAGAATAGTACTTAAACTTAGTTGATAAAGCAGACACAAGGTTTGAGAGGACTGACTCCAATTTTGAAAGAAATTCTGTGGGCAAAATACTATCAAACAGCATCATATGCTACAGAGCAATCTTTCATGAAAGGAAGAGTCAATCCATGCAGCAAATCTCACTGATGTTATATTTTAAGAAATTGCCAGTCAACCCAACCTTTAGCAAAATCACCTTGATCAGTCAACCCCCATCAACATCAAGGCAAGACTCTCCACCAGCAAAAAGATTCTAACTCGCTGAAGGCTCAGATGATCATTAGCATTTTTTAGGAATAAAGTTTTTTTTTTTTTTTTTTTTTTGAGACAGAGTCTCATCCTGTTGCCCAGGCTAGAGTGCTGTGGCGTCAGCCTAGCTCACAGCAACCTCAAACTCCTGGGCTCAAGCAATCCTCCTGCCTCTGCCTCCCGAGTAGCTGGGACTACAGGCATGCGCCACCAAGCCCGGCTAATTTTTCTATATAGATTTTTAGCTGTCCATATAATTTCTTTCTATTTTTTAGTAGAGACGGGGGTGTCGCTCTTGCTCAGGCTGGTCTCGAACTCCTAGAGCTCAAACAATCTGCTCGCCTCGGCCTCCCAGAGTGCTAGGATTACAGGCAGGAGCCACCGCGCCCGGCTGGAATAAAGTATTTTTTAATTGAGGTATGTACACTACATTTTTTAAAAACATGATGTTACTGCACACTTAATCAACTATATTATAGTGTAAACATAACATTTATATGCACTGGGAAATCAAAAAATTTGTGTGTCTCACTCTGCTACCGTGGTCTGGAACCAACGCACAATATTTTCAAGGTATGCCTGTATATGCAAATCATATATCCGATAAGGGGTTAATATCCAGAATATAAAGAATGCCTACAACTTGATGACAAATAAACAAAAATAACCCAGTTAAAAAATGGGTAAAACTTGAATAGACATTTCTCCAAAGAAGATATACAAATGGCCAATGAGCACAATAAAAAGATACTGAACATCACTAATCATTAGAGAAATGCAAATAAAAACCACAATGAGATAACGTCTCACACTCATTAGCATGGCTACTATAAAACTAAATAAAACTAAAATAACAAGTGTTGGCAAGGATGTGAAAAGATTAGAATGTTGTACATTATTGATGAGAATGTAAAATGGTACAGCCACTATGGAAAACACTACAGCAATTCCTCAAAAAACTAAAAGTGAATTAACACATGACCCAGCCATTTTCCTTCTAGGTATAGACCCCACAGAACTGAAAGCAAGGTCTCAAAAAGGCAGTTGTACACTCACGTTCACAGCAGCATTATTCTCAGATCTGGCTTTTTTTTTTTTTTTTTTATTTCCAGATCTGGCTTTTTTTGAGGTACTATGTCTGATCACACAGCTAGAAAAAAGAGTTAATTTGCCTATCTAGTTATTTAGCCAAGCTACTCAGCAAGTCTTATCATTAGGATATTATTACGTACCAGTAAAATTGGTGTTTAACTATTAATACAATTTGAGAAATGAGGCTGTTGTTGCTAAAGGTAAGCTTTTAATAACATCATGATATAACTGGGCAATAAGATGACCTCTTAAATTTAGGAAAAGGAGCAACTCACTGGTGAAATTTGACGCGATTTATATCCAAAACATGTGATTAGTAAGACAAAGGCTTGCTGCCTTAAAAGAGTTCTAAATTTAATTGTAACTACACACTAACTTAAGTTTATACCATATAAATGCATAAGACAACTGCTTCCGAATATAATTTAGGTGTGACCTACTTTTGCTATCTGACTATATGGTAAATGTTAAACTCGCACTGTCTTCAGGCACTCACAGCTTATGGTAAGCAAGTTATAATCAGACCGGACCAAGATGGGAACTCAAATCCACTGGAAGAAATGAAGAGCACTGGATATGATAAATATGTTAGTTACATAAAGACTCCATAAATGTATCTTTCTCACTACTTCTCTTAACTTCAATAAATGACATCATATAAACCTATAATAGCTGGGCACGGTGGTCCACACCTGTAATCTTAGCACTTTGGGAGACAGAGGTGGGAGGATCACTTGAGACTAGGAGTTCCAGACCAGCCTGGGCAACATAGTGAGACCCCCATCTCTGCAAAAAATAAAAAATTATCGAGGCACGGTCATGAGCGCCTGTAGTCTCAGCTACTCAGGAGGCTAAAGCAGGAAGGGAATGGAGCTATACTGGAGTGAAATTTCTACATTTTAACAGAATTAAGTTAATATTAATCTGAAATAGTTTGTGACAAGTTAGGATGCATTTTGTAAACCCCAGAGCAAACATTAAACACACATACATAAAATAGTAAAAAGAAAATTCAGAAGAATTAGAATGGTACACTAAATTTTTTAACAAAGAAAGTACATGGCAGGTCACTTCATGTGTTCCTGGAGCAGCTTGCACAAAGCTTGCTGTAGCCAAGGTGTGTCAAAACAATCAAGAAAACTGACAAATTGTAGTTACTCGTGAAGAAAAAAAAGAGGCTGGGCACAGTGGCTCACACCTGTAATCCTAGCACTCTGGGAGGCCAAGGTGGGAAGATTGTTTGAGGTTAGGAGTTCAAAACAGCCTGAGCAAGAGTGAGATACCATCTTTATTAAAAATAGAAAAAAACAGCTGGATGTGGTGGTGTGTGAGCCTGTAGTCCCAGCTGCTTGGGAGGCTGAGGCAGGAAGATTGCTTGAGCCCAGGAGTTTGAGGTTGCAGTGAGCTATGATGACACCACTGTACTCTATCTGGGGTGACAGAGCAAGACTCTGTCTCAAAAAAAAATGACAAAAATTACCAAAATCAGGAATGAAAGAAAGGATATCAATGCTAACCCTAAAGAAATTAAAAGGATTATAAGGAAATACTATGAAAAATTTTATGTCAACACATAGGATGACTTAGTCGACTTGAATAAATTTCTAGAAAGACACAAATTACCAAAACTCACACAAGAAATAGAAAATCCAAACAGATTTATAGCAAGCAAAGAAGTTGAATTAGTAATGAAAAATCTTCCCACAAAGAAAACTCTAGGACCAGAAGGCTTTTATTGTTGAATTCTATCAAATACTCACAGAAGACAGAAATAACAAGTCCTTCACGAACTCTTTCAGAAAACAGAGGACAGATCACTTTCCACTTCATTCTCTAAGGCCAACATTCACCTAATAACAAAGTCACACAAAGATACTACAAGAAAAGAAAACCAAAGATCAATTACAAAAGTAACAAAAAAATCCTTAGGATATTAGTGAACCAAATCTAACAAAATATAAAAACAATTATACACCATGACCAAAAGGGCTTAACTGCAGGAATGCAAGGTTGATTTAATATCCAATAATCAATTCATGTAATATACCGCACTAATAAAGAACAAAAACAATGTGATCATCTTAACAGATACAAAAAGCACAACAAAATCCAAGACCTTTTCATGATAAAAACTCTAAACAAAATAGTAACAGAACAGAACTTCTCCAATTTGCTAAAGGGTTTATCTACTCCAAACTCACAGTGAACATCATATTCAATCGTGAAGGACTAAATGTTTCCCCCTAAGATCAGAAATAAGTCAAAGATGTACATTCTTGCCACTTCTATTTGACACTGTACTGGACACTCTAGTCAATGCAATGTTCAAACAAATAAAATCAACAGAATCCAAATTAGGAAGAGGTAAAACTGTCTATTCACAGATAATATATATGGTCTGTAGAAAATGCCAAGGAATCCACTAAAAACTAAAACATTAATAAATAAGTTTAATAAGTGCACAGGATATAGACAAATATACAAAAATCAACTGCATTTCTATATATAGCAAGAAACAATCCAAAAATAAAATTAAGACAGAATCTTAGGAATCCCCTGGGCACCTGTGGGAATCCACAAACAAACGTAAAAGAAAGTAATTCTGTATATAAAAACATCTAAAAAGAAAAAAATAGTAATAAATTTAACAAAAGAAGTGCAGGGGCCATTTTGTTACAACAGAGGGGTCGTGTATGGCGAATGTATCCTGCTCTTGCTCTGTAAACCTATCTTGTCCTTTCTCAATAAACTTAGCTTCATGCTTGCCTTACTTTAAAATTAAAAAAAAAAAAAAAAGAAGTAGTGCAGGATTTGTATACCGAATGCACAAGATATCACCAAAAGAAGTTAAAGACCTAAACACAGAGACGTTA